>NC_033800.1:140178178-140267066 GCF_001876935.1 Asparagus officinalis | reverse complement strand
GGCTGAGACACAAAGTGTGTCTCGGCCTTGGCTGAGACACATTTTGTGTCTCGGCTTTGGCCGAGACACAATACATGTCTCGGTTGCGTGCCTTGATCTTTTTTTCCTGTAATTCTCCGGTCGATCTCGGAATGACGCGATTCAAAATACATTAGAAAGCTGAAGAACAGACCTACAATGTCCCATGAGTGAATCATATATGGAGTGGATGAGACAAGAGTGGCGCATTGTCTTTCATGTGTGAAACGTAACTACCGATCAGATCGTCTCTTCATTATTTCGCCACCCTATTGATTCGTACGCTTCGTCGACTTGCTTCATGCGCTTGCCACCGTCAAATAATCCTCTTTAACTCGGATAATGACATTCATCATCTTCTCTCTATCTTGAGCTACGTGCAGGAACTTATAGGCAAATTTTGACACCTACAGATACCCCCTCCAAAGTGTTTTAGTCTCGTTTCTTTTATAGAAGAGCCTGGAATACTTTCGATATGATAGGCCCAACCTTCAGTTAGTGTAAAAGGACCTGTAATTGACTTTAGTTCTTGACTTCTTAGATTTTTAATCTATTCAGTATTTTGTTGAATAGCTAAAATTCTTCAGACGCTGTGTTTATCGTCTGACCGTTGTCGAAGTCTTGAACTGAAACCTGTATGTTGTTTTCTGATTTTATCTCGTGTCGTTGATTCAACGTTGAACTGAATATCTTCGTCGGAGACTCATATCTAAATTATGACTGAACTCCTTAGGGATTATCATACAATCTCAAAGAATCAGAGTGCGTGTTGACTGATACTGCATAGCGTGTCGACTAAGACCGCTTGTTGTGCCGACACAAGAGGCGTCATCGAGTCAACACAGGGGGTGTTATTTTGTTCGGTCAAGATTCGTGTTTTGAGTTGACATAGGAAGTGTCGACTCATCTGGTCAAGCATGAACTTGATTTGAGCCTTGTTTCAGTGAAATTTTTCAACGCGTTGATTTTCATTATGATGCGCTGACCCACATTGACCTCCATCGTAATGCGTTAACCGGCGTTGACTCAAGGCTACGTGTTGACTCAAGGCTACACATTGACTGGCGTTGACCTTTATCGCAACATGTTGACCGACATTGACACAATGCCACGTGTTGACTGACGTTGACCTTTCTCACAATGCGTTGATCGATGTTGACCTATGGCTACGCGTTGACTGATGTTAACCTTCATTGCAACGCATTAGCTGGCATTGACCTTCATCACAACACGTTGACCAGTGTTGACCTAAGGTTACGCATTGACCAGCATTGACCTTCATCACAACGTGTTGACCGGTTTTAACCTAAGGCTACGCGTTGATCGGCGTTGACCTTCATTGCAACGCGTTGGCCGGCATTGACCTAAGGCTATGTGTTGACCGGCGTTGACCTTCATCGCAACGTGTTGACTGTTGTTGACCTTCATCGTAATGCGTTGACCTTCATCACAACGCATTGACCGTTGTTGACCTTCATCGTAACACGTTGACATGTGTTAACCTTCATTGTAACGCGTTGATCAGCATTGACTTTCATCACAACACGTTGACCGATGTTGACCTAAGGCTACGCGTTGACTGACGTTGACCTTCATCGCAACATATTAGTCGGTGTAAACATAGTTTATACTCATACGTTAACTGGAGTCTACATAGTTTAGGCTCTTAAAGCATTGGAGCGGGGAGGATTAGTTTATACTCATATACTCCTAGGAGTTTGGAGAATCTGTTTAACCTTGTATACCCGTCGGAGGTTCAAGAAGATGCAGTTTATACTCATATACTCATCGGAGTGTCGGGAAGAGCGAGTTGAGAATGCTTCGGATGCTCGTGAGGTTAAGATCTTTGTACGAGATTTGATCGTAGGACCAGCCGTTAGTACTGATACAGCTATTATCTCTGAAGTTACCGAACATCTGAAGTTATTATCCACAAAGCTTCGGCTGGAGTTGAGGTTAGCTTGGCTATTCAAGTCATGAGACCAACTGGTGAAGCTGATGCGTTAATGACTTTTGTCCCTTATTATGATTACCCATTCCGTTTTGAATAGATAAGCATAATACTCATAAAAGTTTTGACAAACTCTCAGCCATCAATGGGTTTGAAGTGTCTTTACCGACTACCATTTGAATCGGACTAGTATGCAGATGGTTTAAGTCCGTTCCGCATGTAACGTTGAGCTAAGAGAATAAACTCTCTTAGACTTGGTGCTATGATATTGAATACATAGGCTTAATCATCTCTCATAGGATGCTCATAGGATTTTTGGCAAACCATCAGTCATCAACGGATTTGACTTGCCTTTACTGATTACCGTTTGAATCGGGCTAGCATGTGAATTATTTAAACTCGTCTCACATGTAACGTTGTGTTAAGAGAATGAACTCTCTTAGACTTGGTACTATAATATTGAATACATAGATTTGGTCATTTTCGTGAGAATGGACCATCCAGCAACGCGTGTTAGACGTAGACTTATCTCTGGTTAGGGGTCGAGATAAAGACCCCCATGCGTAAAAGGCATGGATTCAGAGATCAACTATTTAATAATAATCACTAACTACGATATTGAATATGTAGGCTTTGTCATTTTTACGGGAATACGCTACCCGACAACGCGTGTTAGGCGTAGACTTATCTCTATTTAGGGATCAAGATAAAGTCCCTCAGAATGAATTCTGGTGTCCTTTTCACGGTGAAAGACTAACTGGAACTGCGTGTTAGGCGTAGGCTGATCTCTAATTAGGATTCGAGATAAAATTCCCCGTATGTATAAGGTACAGATTTTGGTGTTATTAATAACAGTCTGCTATGATGTTGAATACGTAGGCTTTTGTCCTTTTCACAGCAAAAGACTAACCGACAAAGCGTGTTAGGCATAAACTTATCTCTATTCAGGAGTCGAGATAAAGTTGCCCATGCGTGAAATGCATGGATTTTGGTGCTAAAGAGCTGTGTTGTGTCTTCTCTCGGGGCAAAGACGAACCCTGTGCTGGAGAGGAAGAATTTATATTTTATCTTCAGGTGCAAAAGAAACTCAAAGTGGGATCTCCAATTCGAGAATCTGAAGGATGAAACTAAGAGTGGGACCTCCACTCTGAGAATCAAAAAGATTTAGATAACCCTAACTATTTAAAGGTTTAGTTATCCAATCTGAAAATGAATTTCTTATTTATCGAGATTAAATTCTAACTTTAGCCCTAACTGTTTAAAGGTTTGGCCAAAGGGGAGATTGAGACGATCCTAACTATTTAAAGGTTTGATCGCTCGATGTAGGTGGAAGCCTCTCATTTATCAAAAGGATATTCTGATTTTGGTCCTAAGTGTTTAAAGGTTTGACCAAGATAGATTTTGAGACAACTCTAACTATTTAAATGTTTGATCGTTCAATTCGTGGACCTCTCGTTCATGAAAGAAATCGAGAGGGGATTTTGGCTTTGGTCCTAACTGTTTAAAGGTTTGACCGAAGAGAGTTTGAGACTATCCTAATTGTTTAAAGGTTTGATCGTTCTATTTGTGGACCTCTCGTTCATAGAAAAAATCGAGAGGGGGTTTTGGCTTTGACCCTAACTGTTTAAATGTTTGACCGAACAAACTCTTCTCCTCCTTGTGCTAAAGAACTCACCGGATCTGTACAAATGAAGGCCCTATGGCTGTATTTATAGGTTTTAGAAGCTTAGTTTTCAGATAAGAATGATCAATTTGATCTCATCCTTAATTGTAACCACTCAACCATATTGCAGGATAACTTTAGATCAGTATGAGAGGCTTTTGGATCAGATTAAATCAAAATCTGGGTGAAATCAATGTTGTTTTAGCCCCGAGATAGACTTTGTGTCTTGGCCTTGGCCAAGAGACAAAGTGTGTCTCGTCCTTAGCCGAGACACACATTGTGTCTCAGCCTCGAGAAACACTTGTCCGAGACACCAAGTGTTTC
Organism: Asparagus officinalis; assembly: GCF_001876935.1. Classification (NCBI taxonomy): domain Eukaryota; kingdom Viridiplantae; phylum Streptophyta; class Magnoliopsida; order Asparagales; family Asparagaceae; genus Asparagus; species Asparagus officinalis. Next base: position 140,263,110 of record NC_033800.1, on the reverse strand, counting down.
TCGGCCTTGGCTGAGAAGCATTTTGTGTCTCGGCTTTGGCCGAGACACAATACATGTCTCGGTTGCGTGCCTTGATCTTCTGTTTCCCGTAATTCCTCGGTCCGACCTCAGAATGACATGATTCAAAGTGCGTTAGAAAGTCAGAGAAGATACCTACAATGTCCTATGAATGAATCATATGTGGAGTGAACAAGACATGAGTGGTGCTTCATCTTTCATGAGTAAAACTTAACTACCGATCAGATCGTCTCTTCGTTATTTTGCCGCCCCGTTGATTCGTACGCTTAGTCAACTTGCTTCATGCACTTACCGATGTTAAATAATCCTCTTTGAATCGGATAATGATGTCCATCATCTTCTCTCTATCTTGAGCTACGTGCGGAAACTTATAGGTAATTTTTGACGTCTACAATTGTTGTCTAGGGAATACTTGAATATAGCCGGTACTTCATCTTCTTTGAAGGAGTGCTCCTTTGGGAATCTTGGTTCTGAAGTTCTTTGCTATCTTTGAGGTTGTTGTGCTTGATGCTGCCATTGAAATGACGACTGTTATGGCAATTGTTATTATGGTTATCACTATGATGTTTAATTTGCATCCACTACAGTCACCGACGCCTTCCCTCTACCACGAGGAATAAAATTCTGCTTTGAAGATTCGCTACTGGTTAGCCTCTCTCAGCCTTCTTCCTTTTAAGGAAACATTCGGCTTGTTCTCCATGCACTTTCTTCTTTCCATGTTTTGGATGGTAGCACTCCTATGCCATCCAGCACATCCAAAGAAAGATTGTTGTGGCAAGTTTGAAGTATGAACTCCTCTGTAACAGGATCTCGGTAGTTCATTGCTTTATTTCAGAAGTGCTTAACGAATTTGTCGACTAACTCTCCGTTCTTCTGCTTCTCATCCAGAAGAGTTCTGATTAACACTTCAGTGTTACATCGAAGAAGTTGCTGAGAAACAAGCTTTCCATATCATCCCAACTATTGATACTTTCTGACTTGAGGCGTTGGTACCAATTTAAGGCAACCCCGCGAAGGGACCCTACGAATGACCGGACTATTAAAGGTTTGTTTTTAGATATCATACCCATGTGAGATTTGAAGTAGATCAAGTATTAGGTTGGCGAGTTGTGACGCCCCAGGGTTCATACAAGGCTGCAGTCCCAGGTAAAACCCGGATTATCAAACCTGCCAAGCACCAACCACCATGCTATGACAAGTTTTACCATCACAATCACTATCTCTCTAGTGGAAATAATAAATAGGTGAAGGTACAGACAGGTAAAAAAAATAAAAATATGACAACACTGGATATACACAGAAGAAGCATAAGAAAAATCAATAATGAGCCCAACTGGAATAAAATAGACATATCTCTGAGTCTGAATTGAATCTCAAATACAATGAGTCACATAAACAAAGTCTCACAATAGCTCTCAACTCTATGAAACAAAATACCAATCTAGATTCTGAAAATAATCAACTACATGTGGAGTTATACAATAACTACAAATATGATAAGTAACTAAATGGACAACTAAGAAGTCCCATCAACCTGCGACTCTCCGTGCGCCAGACTCGCTGCCTGAAAGGGGGGGAAACAACAAGCGTCAAAGCGCTAGCGAGATCATCACTACCTCTCCCCAGGGGAAGGGGTAGGAGTATATGAGAAAATAGAGTCAGTACATACATATATCAAATCATTCATATAACTCTCTATGAATGAAAAACAAATAATCAATGATAAATACTCCAATCTCCAACATAAAGAATAATCATCTCATCTCGAATTACGTCCGAGTGACCTGCTCTAATATAAGAGGATAGCAACTAAGCTAAAACAAATATATCTGTCGTTCATAACGGGTGTATCAAATTCTCAAAGGAAATACCCTATTCGCGGGCAATTTATCATAGAAGTAAAGCCTACAACTGATCAAATATTTATGTGTGCATCATCTTATACTATAGCGATACTTTTGTAATGCTCGTTACTCAATCGCTCTGTGGCAATAGGGTTTATTATTTTCCTATTCTGATACATATAATAACGATACTGTTGTAATACTATTACTCAATCGTTCTGCGGTAATAGGTTTTATCTCCCTATCCCGGATACATGAAATAACGATACTTTTGTAATACTCTTACTCAATCGTTCTGCGGCAAATAGATTTTATCTCCCTATTTCCGGATATATATAATAATGATATTGTTGTAATACTCTTACTCAATCGTTCTGCGGCAAATAGGTTTTATCTCCCTATTTCCGGATACATGAATTAACGATACTTTTGTAATACTCTTACTCAATCGTTCTGCGGAAAATAGGTTTTATCTCCCTATTTCCGGATACATGAATTAACGATACTTTTTCATATGTATTCATCAGCTCAACGTGCGACAAAAAGTATGTTAACACAACATAATCTAAGTGTACGTGCACATATCTCGGTGTGCGTGTCCATATCTGGTGTTCATCATCATCCCAGATGTTAAAAAACTCTTAAGCATTGTATATAACAGTACAAGATCGAGAAACTCTCTCAAAAATAACAAACAAGAGCGAAACTCAAGAAACCTCCGTATCCATATCTGGTGTTCATCATCATCCCAGATGTTAAACAACTCTTACGCATTGTATATAACAGTACAAGATCGAGAAACTCTCTCAGAAATAACAAACAAGAGCGAAACTCAAGAAACCTTTACGTAATATATCAATTTATTTCAAATCAGCACATCTGCAGTTTTCTACAGAACATATCATTAGTAAATTGAGAATATCTTTCACTGTACAAACTCTTTTTAAGAATAGTTTTTCGTTTTAGAAACTAGACTCATATAGATATCATTTAACACTGATTTGGCTCAGTTTAGAGTTCATATGATATTTCTAATTTCCAGTCAAACATTTTATATGTGCAGCAGATTTTCTGCAAGATATATCATCAGTAAAATGAGCATATCTTTCTCTAGGAAAACTATCTTTAGGTATGGTTTCCTGTTTTGAAATCTAAATTCACATATCTTTCAATTGGCATTAGTTTGGTTCAATTTGGATTTCATTTGTTATTTCAAATTTCTAGTTCAATAGTATATATGTGCAGCAGATTTTTAACAGAACATAACAAGCATGATTATTTGCACAAGAAATCATATGGAAACCTTCAATCATGCACGAAACTTTAAAATGAAGAATAAGACATCTAAATTCAGATAAACAATATTTTAAATTATTTTCAGATCTTAAAATACTTCTGTAAATTCGTGCTTAATCTTTTTAACATGAAAAGACCTAGTCTTTATACATATATACAAAAGATCCAATTTTTATACACAAATTAATTGATTAGGCTCTATAAAACTCATTAAAAACTCTTCAAAAATATTTTAAAAACTAGGAGGGGGATTAGTAGAGATGATACTCGCCTGGGGTTGAAGGAAAAACTTGTTAGAAGCAACGTCGAAGGAGATCTCCACTCCAAAAGCCAAAAATCAACAAAAACCCAACTTGAAAGCCTCCAATCTTCTCCAAGAATTCAAAATAGGGTTTATGGGGGTTTGGTGGCTGTTAGGGTTCTTAGATATGATAAAAAAAAAGGAATTTTTATGAAAAATACAGGTATTTATAGAGGCAAAACCGAAACAAACCTGTTAGACCCGAACCAGGAAACCTAGTCTGACTAGGAAAATACCTCGTCAGTATTCTGGTTATAACTTTCTCATCCGACCTCGGAATGATATGATCTAAGACTTGTTAGAAAGCTGTTGAAGAGACCTACAACTTTGGTCTTTTAAACTTTTCCAAATTCTAACTACATCGGTGTGAAAAATATATAAACTTATAACTGGTCATTATTCCCAGATTTTTACTCTTTTGGCCTTTGTGCATGTTTTGTGCATTTGCACTCATATTTTCACAAATATACATTGAATTGATCTCAAATCAATTCTTATCATATCCAAACATCAAAATATATTATTTTTCACCATATAACATATTTATCATAAAAATCCCTAATTAAACGAAATTGGTACGTCGAGCGAAATAATCCAAACAAGGAAACCCTCATGTATATACCATATGTTTCAAATGATTAAGGATCAGGTGACAATATCTCCATTCTAGTGTTAAAGATAAATATAAATGTGACTAAACAACATAGATAAAGACTACTATCAAAGCATATAAGCATAAGAATTTATCAACATCATACATGTCCAAACAGGTGTGGGTCACGACGAACATCCTCCTCATGCTCCCAAAAAAAAAAATCTCTTCGGCTCCTTGCCGGTTCCACTGAACTTTCATTAATGGAATGACTTTATTCCTAAGCTTTTTATTCTCTCTAGCAAGTATGCATACCGAAATCTCTACGATAGTCAAGTCATCCTAAATCTCAATCTATGGTGAATCAATCACTCTCTGTTGCTCATCATCCCGCAGATGTTTCTTAAGCATCGAAACATGAAAGACATCGTGTACACTCGACATCGATGCTGGAAGATCTAACCTGTAAGAAACAACTCTAATGCGCTCGATGATCCTGAAAGGACTAACATATCTCGGGGCAAGCTTCCCCCGTCTACCGAATCGCTGAACGCCCTTCATCGGTGATACTTTCAACATAACTGAGTCTTCGACCTGGAACTCTAAAGGTCGTCTCCTCTGATTTGCATAGCTCTTTTGCCGACTCTGCACCGTAAGAATGCGCTCTCGAATCAATGTCACCTTCTCTGTGGTCTGTCTAACCAACTCTGGACCAATTAATAAACTATCCTCTGGCTCTGCCCAGCATATAGGTGATCTGCAAGGTCTCCCGTACAAAGCTTCATACGGTGCCATCCTGATAGTAGCTTGATAACTATTATTATATGCAAATTCAATCAGTGGGATGTGATCCTCCCAGCTACCCTGAAAATCCATAATGCATGCTCTCAGCATGTCCTCTAAGATCTGATTCACCCTCTTGGTCTGACCATCTGTCTGGGGGTGAAAACGCTGCTAAATGACAACTGACTACCAAAAGCATCCTGGAAACTCCTCCAAAAATGAGATGTGAAGCCTGAGCCCCGATCTGATACAATCATCTCCGAAACTCCATGCAATCTAACAATCTCCCAAACGAAGATCCTCGCATACATATCTATCGTATAAGTCGTCCTCACTAGTAAGAAATATGTAGACTTAGTCAATCTGTCCACTATAACCCAAATAGAATCATTTTCTTTCTTTGACTTAGGCAACCCCACTATGAAATCCATGGAAATATCTGCTCACTTCCACTCGGGAATGAGTAAAAGCTGTAGGGTTTCTGTATGTCTCTGATGTTCTGCCTTAATTTTGTTGGCAGGTATAACACTTAGCCACATAATCTGCAATCCCTCTGCGCATACCACTCCACCAAAAATGCCTCTTCAGATCCTTGTACATTTTCCTTGTGCATGGATGCACTGTATATCTGTTACGATGTGCCTAAACTATCGCGAAATAAGCCATACCCTCCGGGTATGCATCAAAATACCTCGTAGTCCTGCTAATGATGTGTCCACATAAATGACCAATGTCGTATCACTGTTTAGAACAGTCAAAATTGTTATTGTAGTCTATCTAGCCTTAATAGTCTTAAAGGCTTCCTGGCACCCCGTGCCCAAAGCAAACTATACACTCTTCTTTGTAAGGTGTGTAAGTAGTATCATAATCTTCAAAAAGTCTTGAATAAACTTTCTCTCATACCATTCTAAAACTACGAACCCCTGTAATGGTTCTTAGTGGTTCCCAATCAAGTACAGCCTCAACAATGGCTGGATCCACTGTTATGCCCCACCTGCTGATGACGTGGCCTAAAAATCTAATCTCTTATAGCCAAAACTCGTATTTGCTGAACTCAGCGTATCACTGATGCCTCTAATCTCGATTGTCCGCTATCCCCATAATGCCAATAGAGGATGTTGCTCGCGCTCTGTCTCCGATCTCAAAAAGATAATGATGTCGTTAATAAAATGACTACGAACTGGTCCTAACATGAACGAAAAATCCGGTTTATCAAATCCATGAATACCGCGGGTGCATTAATCAGCCCAAATGGCATGACAAGACCTCAAAAGACCCATATCGAGTCAGAAAATGCGGTTTTGGAAACGTTCATTTACCGCATTCGCAACTGGAAATAACTAGAATGAAGATCAATCTTCGAGAAATGCTGCGCTCCCCACAGCTAGTCGAACAAGTCATAAATCCTCGACAATGGATCCATAATCCGGGAAGTGACCTTGTTCAACTCACGATAATCGATATACAATCGCATGCTATAGTCCTTCTTCCCCCACGAAGAAGACCGGTGCTCCCATGAAAAAAAATGACTCCGACAAATAAAATCCTGAGTTAACAACTCATCTACCTGAGTCTGTAGCTCCCTCCTCTCAGCGGGTGCCATAAAATATGATAGGGTGCTCGGAAAATCGGTACGATGCCTGCTACAACTCGTTGCAGGGAAACAACCTCTCTCACTGGAGAAAACATAGGTATGTCCTGAAAGACATCCTGATATACTGAGACAACTCCGGTCTCGCTCAAAATTGCACCCCGATCCCGTATCATCACCTCTTCGACTTATGCCAGAAATGACTCCGCATTCTGGTTACCCTATGAGGTTGCTACTATCTATATAATCTCAACGAATGCTCACAAGCATACTGTTTTAGCAAAACAGTCGGTACTGATATTGTAGGATGATAACCATTCCATACTAAGAATGACGTCGTTAGCAAAACAGTCGGTACTGATATTGTAGGATGATAACCATTCCATACTAAGAATGACGTCGAAATTCAACATCCCCAACACGACCATATAACCATTCCATACTAAGAATGACGTCGAAATTCAACATCCCCAACACGACCATGACAAAGATGAAGTCAAACTCATCTATACTGATGACACATCTCCTACATATACTCTCTATTAGGGACACCTCCCCTAAAGGAGTAGAAACTAATAATGGAATGCCAAAACGCTACGCTACATGCTGATGTCTAATTATGACATCATGATAGATAAAAAAATGCGAAGCTTCTGAATCAACAAGATTCGAGCTGGATAAGAATTTACTATGAAAACTCTGCTCGCACTATGATCACGTGACGCGACTACATAAACTCTGCTGGTGGCCGACGCCTGCTACGCTGTTGGCGGTGAAACACATGGGTCCATCTGACACTGATGAATACTTTGAATAACGCAATTCTGGCCTATAGGCCCCTAAATCCTCGGAATAATTGGTAGCACATCTATCCTCCGATGCTGGCCGTAACTGTTGCCCTAAGATTATTGGTCCTGATCTCTATCATGCTAGTCTCCTGCTGGTGTACTGCGATAATTCTTCGCTCTATGTCCGATCTTATTATAATTGTATCATGTGTCCCGAATCATGCGCTGCTGCGGTGTTATCAAATCATGTTTGCTATCTTCTTTTAATGTCTTTATTGCTGATAGTAAAAATCCTTACCCCGCTGCTGGGATCCTCTAGATCCTATTATAGGCCTCTTGCCCTTGACATTGCCATCATGCTAGTCTTGATTTCGTAATTAACTATAGGCATATCTCACTGTTTTAAGCAAACTAGCTCTAACTGCTTGTCGAAAAAGTAAACAAAATTTTCCCAAATAAGTGATATTCACTGTCCTGACGAAAATATGAAATCGTAGCTATTCTTTGCTGCTATTCTCCGGTGATATCCTCTGTGCTGAATGTATTTAACCTCTGGTTTGGTACTGAGTCTACGTTAAGGAATTTCCACATATTCCTTTTTATTTATAAGCTGCATATGAATCCAATGTGCCCTGCACTATGGTGTTCTTAGTGTCCTACATCTTTCTTATTCTTACAGAGCCAAGCTTCCTGCTCTGTATCTCTATCAACAAATGGTTGTGATAATATAATCATTAGTATTACCTCTTTAATTGGCACAATTAGTACAACGGGTGGTGGAACTCCAGAAAATATAATGTGGCTCGCTACTCCCTCCTCGAGTGTTGCTAGTCTCTGTTTCTGCAAACGGTGTCATAAAGTCGATCAAATACTATGGAGCCTGCTGCGGCTCGGACTCTGCTTGCCCAGCTCTCCGAGTATGAGTTTTATCTCGACTGCATCCTCGTTCCAACATTTATAATATCAAGAGGAGAGCTTATGATCATAGTAAGTGAGATCGCAAACATATATACATATATATAACATATCACAATACGTATTCATAACATATAATATTCACGTAAATACTTTAAATCAACATAAAATAATTGTTAAAAAAATTTAAAATTTTGAGATATACGCACATATCGTCCTCACTCATTCTAGGAATTCCTAACGGACTCTATACGTGAATCCTAGGAAACTCTATCCTAGCTCCACAATTTGACACAGGAATGATCCTAAGAATGCTGGAACTAGAGCTCTGATACCAACTGTGATGCCTCAGGGTTCACACAAGGCTGCAGTCCCAGGTGAAACCCGGATTGTCAAACCTACCAAGCACCAACCACCATGCTATGATAAGTTTCACCATCATAATCAACTACATGTGGAGTTATATAATAACTACAAATATGATAAGTAACTAAATGGACAACTAAGAAGTCCCATCAACCTGTGACTCTCCATGCGCCAGACTCGCTGCCTAAAAGGGGGTAAAACAACGAGCGTCAAAACGCTAGCGAGATCATCACTACCTCTCCCCAGGGGAAGGGGTAGGAGTATATAAGAAAATAGAGTCAGTACATACATATATCAAATCATTCATATAACTCTCTATGAATGAAAAACAAATAATCAATGATAAATACTCCAATCTTCAACATAAAGAATAATCATCTCATCTCGAATTACGTCCGAGTGACCTGCTCTAATATAAGAGGATACCAACTAAGCTAAAACAAATATATCTGTCGTTCATAACGGGTGTATCAAATTCTCAAAGGAAATACCCTATTCGCGGGCAATTTATCATAGAAGTAAAGCCTACAACTGATCAAATATTTATGTGTGCATCATCTTATACTATAGCGATACTTTTGTAATGCTCGTTACTCAATCGCTCTGTGGCAATAGGGTTTATTATTTTCATATTCTGATACATATAATAACGATACTGTTGTAATACTATTACTCAATCGTTCTACGGTAATAGGTTTTATCTCCCTATCCCGGATACATGAAATAACGATACTTTTGTAATACTCTTACTCAATCGTTCTGCGGCAAATAGATTTTATCTCCCTATTTCCGGATACATATAATAATGATATTGTTGTAATACTCTTACTCAATCGTTCTGCGGCAAATAGGTTTTATCTCCCTATTTCCGGATACATGAAATAACGATACTTTTGTAATACTCTTACTCAATCATTCTGCGGCAAATAGGTTTTATCTCCCTATTTTCGGATACATATAATAATGATACTGTTGTAATACTCTTACTCAATCGTTCTGCGGCAAATAGGTTTTATCTTTCTATTTCCGGATACATGAATTAACGATACTTTTGTAATACTCTTACAAAATTGTTCTGCGGCAAATAGGTTTTATCTCCCTATTTCCGGATATATGAAAAAACTATACTCTTTCATATGTATTCATCAGCTCAACGTGCGACAAAAAGTATGTTAACACAACATAATCTAAGTGTACGTGCACATATCTCGGTGTGCGTATCCATATCTGGTGTTCATCATCATCCCAGATGTTAAACAACTCTTACGCATTGTATATAACAGTACAAGATCGAGAAACTCTCTCAGAAATAACAAACAAGAGCGAAACTCAAGAAACCTTTACGTAATATATCAATTTATTTTAAATCAGCACATCTGCAGTTTTCTACAGAACATATCATTAGTAAATTGAGAATATCTTTCACTAGACAAACTCTTTTTAAGAATAGTTTTTCGTTTTAGAAACTAGACTCACATAGATATCATTTAACACTGATTTGGCTCAGTTTAGAGTTCATATGATATTTCTAATTTCCAGTCAAACATTTTATATGTGCAGCAGATTTTCTGCAAGATATATCATCAGTAAAATAAGCATATCTTTCTCTAGGAAAACTATCTTTAGGTATAGTTTCCTGTTTTGAAATCTAAATTCACATATCTTTCAATTGGAATTAGTTTGGTTCAATTTGGATTTCATTTGTTATTTCAAATTTCTAGTTCAATAGTATATATGTGCAGCAGATTTTTAACAGAACATAACAAGCATGATTATTTGCACAAGAAATCATATGTAAACCTTCAATCATGCACGAAACTTTAAAACGAAGAATAAGACATCTAAATTCAGATAAACAATATTTTAAATTATTTTCAGATCTTAAAATACTTCTGTAAATTCGTGCTTAATCTCTTTAACATGAAAAGACCTAGTCTTTATACATATATACAAAAGATCCAATTTTTATACACAAATTAATTGATTAGGCTCTATAAAACTCATTAAAAACTCTTCAAAGATATTTTAAAAACTAGGAGGGGATTAGTAGAGATGATACTCGCCTGGGGTTGTAGGAAAACTTGTTAGAAGCAACGTTGAAGGAGATCTCCACTCCAAAAGCCAAAAAAATCAGCAAAAACCTAACTTGAAAGCCTCCAATCTTCTCCAAGAATTCAAAATAGGGTTTATGGGGGTTTGGTGGCTGTTAGGGTTCTTAGATATGATAAAAAAAGGAATTTTCATGAAAAATACAGGTATTTATAGAGGCAAAACCGAAACAAACCTGTTAGACCCGAACCAGGAAACCTAGTCTGACTAGGAAAATATCCTGTCGGTATTCTGGTTATAACTTTCTCATCCGACCTCGGAATGATATGATCTAAGACTTGTTAGAAATCTGTTGAAGAGACCTACAACTTTGGTCTTTTAAACTTTTCCAAATTCTAACTACATCAGTGTGAAAAATATATAAACTTATAACTGGTCATTATTCCCAGATTTTCACTCTTTTGGCCTTTGTGCATGTTTTGTGCATTTGCACTCATATTTTCACAAATATACATTGAATTGATCTCAAAACAATTCTTATCATATCCAAACATCAAAATATATTATTTTTCACCATATAACATATTTATCATTATTTATCATAAAATATTTAAATTTACGGGGTTTTACACGAGTCTTGCCCATCAAATAACGTAAAGTTAATTAGATTGAACTTCACCGGGTACAGAATTGACTCCTATTCTCTCGGATATGGGCATGGAATGCCTGTCTTCTTTACTTCTTGAGCGGACATTAAGGCGTTGACCATACTCTCCAGCTCTCTCATCATCTTGTCCTCGCCTATGTTTGGGTTGAAATCATTTTTATTGCGAAATCCATTTACAAATCGTTTATCGATTACAACAGATTTAAAGCAGTGAGCCTTTTTATAAAACTTCTCGCTACACAAGAAATAAACAGATGATCTCCGAGAAACACACGCATGATCATTTATCGATCGCTGCTTACGTGGGATCTTTACTTGTGCCAGGGGCTCGTTGATCCATGGACTGCCAAATAATCAAATCCGATTGATCATGAAGAAGGCTTATCATTCCTGTTCCCTTAGAAGCAAGAATGTAACTAAATATCTTAACGATACGAGATAAATACTCTTCTCAAGATCAAAATAACAGTATGATCTTAAGGGAATAGGAAAAGCTATAGATCTCTCAAACTCGCCTTCTTGATGCTGGAGAACTCGCCAAGAACTCACCTTTAGATCTAAAATTCGTGGGTCACCTCTCACAAGGTCAGCGATGTTGGCCTTCTTGTTTTGATGATGTTTAATAAACAATTTACTTCTAATGTTGTTTGTCTAGTGTTTGTGTTTTCGTATTTTTTCTAGACAAACAACGAGTTGGAGGATGGATGAATCGAGCCTTAACGATCATATCAAATGGAGGTTGGCGGAATTGTGGAGTGAAGCCTATGCAATTCAAGTTGAAGATCCAAGTTTAAGCTTCATCCGCAGAGTGTACCAAGTCAAGCTTATTGAAGATCAAGATTGCTTGGGTAAATTAGTTTAGGGCTTATATTATGTGTGTTAATACTTCAAGCTCAATATCACACACACACACACACACACACACACACACACACACACACACACACACACACACACGTTTGGTTTGGTTTATCATCGTTTTGGATTATAAACTTAACGATATTATTTTATATCTTTTATGAAGTTTATAAATCTATTGGAAAGTTTTCAAAACTTTGTTTAAACTCATTTTGTCAAGATTAAGCTTTTACAAGTCCATACTTATGTGATTTTGTAAAATAATGAGATTCCACAATTGGGAAATGCAAATTGGAAAATTCTTTTTTGTAACATGTTCAAAATCACATTTGCAAACATTTCCCAAAGTTTCATCAAGTTTGAAATTGGTTTGTTACGTTTAATTGAATTTACAAAATCATGTTTTTTGTTCGTGCATGTTTTTACAAAACAGATGCGTTTTCACAAATGGGAAGTGATATTTAAGAAATTCTTTCTTTGAAATGTTTATATACATGTTTAGAAACTTTTCTAAAATTTTACCATTTTTGGAGTTGATTTACTGTGCCCAATTGATTTTACAAAATCGTGTATGTTAGCAGATTTTCAGAAACTGTATATCTGTGTTCAAACATTTATTTCTCTCAAATGAGAAATAATTTTTCATAAATTCTTTCTCTAACATATTTTTCTACATGTTTAGAACCTTCTCTCAAAGTTTCATAATTTTTGGAGTTGATTTACTATTTTTTTACAAAACCAGATACGTAAATTTCTAGAATGCTGAATTTAGGGGTATTTTGGTCTTTTCAGCCTATAACGGCTAGTTTTTGATATTTTCGGTTTTTGGGAGTTTGTGGCTGATTTAAGAGGCTATAAAAAGCCCTCAACTTTCATTATTTCTTATGGATGTTTAAGAGAGTTTTAAAAAGAGTTTTACAAGTTTGTTGAATGGTTTTTTAAGTTTGTTTCAAGAGTTTGTTTGTGAAGAAAATTTGACAAGAGCTTGAGGAGATCATCTATTGAAGTTTGAGCTTCCAACTATTCTCCCTCCACCTCTTGATCTATTGAGAAGTTTTCTAAACTCTTATCTAGCTTTACATTTGCTTAGTTATTTGATTGTCTTTTTTTAAAGCTAGTTTTTATATTGAGTTTAGATTTGATTATATTATCTCATTGTTACACACACCCATATTAAGCTTATTGTATTTTCAACATAGTATATTAGGGTTGTGAGAGATTGTAACATTGAGTTAGTTGTAACAATTGAGTGTGAGCTTTTATTGTGTTCTCATCCATAGTAGAGAACAAACATTTTATTGTATTTGCCTAATTGTGAGGATACACTTTGTAATACACTTGTACACCGAGAGGAGTGTGTGGTGAGAGTCGGGGATCGTCCCAAGAGGAGTGGCGTCGGTTGACGAACCTAGAGAGAGGTTGTAACCGAGCACTTGAGGGAGACACGGCTAGGTCCAACACTTGTGAGGGTGTAGAGTGTGATTGCATAGTGTTTGTTGTGTGAGAGTTTTCGGTAAGCTTGTAAACCGAGTGTGTAGAAGTTACGGCTTCTTATATCGCCATTGTCATTAGCTCATTATCTATATCATCCACTATCTTGTTTAGATTGTTTACCCCTTGTGTTAGTTTATATATCCTTGCATATATATATATTTCATCATATAGGATATATCTCATTGTTTACATTGCTTATCCTAGCTCATATATCTTGTGGTATTTCATACTTGCTAGGATAACTTGTTAATTAATTTTAATTGGCATATAATCGGATTTGATTAGCATAAGACCCTAATCACCCCCCCTCTAGGGTCTAACAATTGGTATCAGAGCTTGGTGCTCTTTGATTTAAGGTCTAATCGCCTTGAGTTAAAGATCCAAGTTAGCTTATTGTGCTAATCTAATTTTGAGCTTTATTTGTATCTTGCTTGCCTTTTATATTATGGATATGCATGGTTTAGGTTATGTCATCAATATTGCTCCTAGATTAGATAATTTCCCCTATGCCCAATGGTGTGTTAGATTTAAACTATTTGTTCAATCTAAACACTTTGATTTATGGGAAATTATAGATGATGCTTATATTGTGCCCACTTTGGAGAAATCCAAGTGGAATAAGAATGATCATCGTATGTTTACAATGAACAATATTTTGTTAGAATATTTACAAAATGCTTTTAATTCATCTATGTCTAACAAGTTTGTTCATTTTGATAGTGCTTACAAACTTTGGAAATTTATAGAAGCACATCAAGGGGACTTGGAAGCGATCCAACAAGCTTTTTTGGAGGATCCCGCTTCAAGTTCATATGGAGCTTCATGCACACGTGCACTAGGCGATAGCCCTAGTGAGGTTTGCGAGTTCGAATCTATTAATGATTTACCTAATGATGAACTTGCTTGTGCTAGTGATAAATTATTGCATGCCTACAAGAAATTACAAAATGATTTCATTAATTTACAAAGCAAGCATGTAATTTTAAAATCCGATCATGAGTCTTTAACTTCTAAGTTTGATACTATTTCTAATGAAAATATGATCCTTAAAGAAAACAATGAAAAATTAAAATTGGATCATGATTCTTTGCTTTCAAACTTTGCTAAGATAACTCATGAAAGAGATAATGTCATGCTTCCTTTATAAATGACTATTTATGTTCTACTTCTAAAAATGCATATGTACCAAAAAATGAAGACTTGAATCTTATGAAAAAATGCATTTCATCTTTAGATTCAACTTTAAAAATATGCTTTGATAATCATAAAAAACTTATTGACATGTGTGCCAAGACTAAGTCAAAATCATCCACTCATTATGCACACATGTATAGCAAAACTTATAAGTGTTCTATTTGCGGCCGTTAAGGTCATTTAGCTAAGTTTTGTTATTATGCACACAAACATAAGAATTCTAATGCTCCTTGTGCATCTCATGTAGCTTCTTCATCACATACACATGCATATGCTTATCATGCACATCATAAACATGCTAATGTGTTTAAATGTAATCTTTGTGGTCATTTTGGCCATTTGGCAAAATTTTGCTATGATTTGAAAAATAACTTCACCTTTGCCAAATGATTTTATTAAGCCACAAAAGTTTAAATGTGATGTTTGTGGTAGATATGGCCACTTAGGAAAGTTTTGTTTTGATAATGTTTCACATTTGCAAAATAATCTTAAAAGACCATTTATGGTTGCAAATGTTTCCCGTGCACGAGCTAATGGTCCACAAAAACAAATGGATCTCTTTCATTGCACATATTACAATCGGAAGGGTCATTTGAGCGATTATTGCTTTGACTGTGTTAGTGCACCACATATGCCTAAGAGGGTTCATAACCCTAGGGCTTTAAGCTTAAATGATAGGGGTCGTGTCCCTAAATCTTTTGGTACCAAGAGTTCTTGGGTACCAAAACAAATTTGATTTTTAAACCAAGAATTTTAATATTTTTATCTTTCTTTTTCTTGGTTTTGAAAATTGTGCTTTAAAATCTTTTGGTTATGAAAAAAAAATTTCTTGTATCAAATCTTTTGTTTTCATGATTATTATTTTTGTTTTGATGAGAGGACTATGTTTATATAACCCTCCGGATTATTGGGTGTTTATTCCCAAATCTTGTTTACCGGGTGCTAAAATATTCATATGGGTTGATACTAGCTCAAGAGCTAGATATAGTTGCCTCTCTTGATTTTTAAAAATCAATGATGGTTTGGTTTTATATGATTGTGGTTGATTTATGATTTCATTTGGTTAATTTGTTTTCATTCGAAAACTCTTTTTGCATGATTCTTATGTTATTCTCTCATTTGTTTTCAGAAACCTATTTTTACATAGTTTTTCTTTTTTGTGTTAATGAGACACTATTTTCATATTGATATATTTATATGTGTTCTCATTGTCTTCTTGTATGTGAGTTGTGTTTAGCATGTTTCTTGCTTGCTCATATATGTATGCCTTAGCATTCATTGCATATATTCCTTAAGGCATTTTAATAGGGGGAGCAATCCCTATATTTATTTTATACTCACCCATGCATATTGGTAAGGGGAGCTTTTGCTCTCTTAATTTTTTTGTCCCCTTTTTGATGTTGTCAAAGGGGGAGAAATATTATGAGTATATCATTTCTTGCTTATATGCATATATCATTTCTTGCTTATATGCATGATATATTATACTTTGTATATTCATTTCCTTTCATGCATATATCTTTTTTGTAAATTGTTATACTTTGTATATTCATTTCCTTTCATGCATATATCTTTTTTGTAAATTGTTTGTCATCATCAAAAAAGAGGAGATTGTTGGCCTTCTTGTTTTGATGATATTTAATAAACAATTTACTTCTAATGTTGTTTGTCTAGTGTTTGTGTTTTCATATTTTTTCTAGGCAAACAACGAGTTGGAGGATGGATGGAATCGAGCCTTAACGATCATATCAAATGGAGGTTAGCGGAATTGTGGAGTGAAGCATATGCAATTCAAGTTGAAGATCCAAGTTCAAGCTTCATCCGCAGAGTGTACCAAGTCAAGCTTATTGAAGATCAAGATTGCTTGGGTAAATTAGTTTAGGGCTTATATTATGTGTGTTAATACTTCAGGCTCAATATCACACACACACACACACATTTGGTTTGGTTTATCGTCGTTTTGGATTATAGACTTAACGATATTATTTTATATCTTTTATCAAGTTTATAAATCTATTGGAAAGTTTTTAAAACTTTGTTTAAACTCATTTTGTCAAGATCAAGCTTTTACAAGTCCATACTTATGCGATTTTGTAAAATAATAAGATTCCACAATTGGGAAATGCAAATTGGAAACTTCTTTTTTGTAACATGTTAAAAATCACATTTGTAAACATTTTCCAAAGTTTCATCAAGTTTGAAATTGGTTTGTTACGTTTATTGAATTTACAAAATCATGTTTTTTGTTCGTGCATGTTTTTACAAAACAGATGCGTTTTCACAAATGGGAAGTGATATTTAAGAAATTCTTTCTTTGAAATGTTTATCTACATGTTTAGAAACTTTTTTCAAAATTTTACCATTTTTGGAGTTGATTTACTGTGCCCAATTGATTTTACAAAATCGTGTATGTTAGCAGATTTTTAGAAACTGTATATCTGTGTTCAAACATTTATTTCTCTCAAATGAGAAATAATTTTTCATAAATTCTTTTTCTAACATATTTTTATACATGTTTATAACATTTCCTCAAAGTTTCATAATTTTTGGAGTTGATTTACTATTTTTAATTGATTTTACAAAACCAGATACATAAATTTCCAGAATGCTGAATTTAGGGGTATTTTGGTCTTTTCAGCCTATAACGGCTAGTAACGGCTAGTTTTTGATATTTTCGGTTTTTGGGAGTTTGTGGCTGGTTTAAGAGGCTATAAAAAGCCCTCAACTTTCATTGTTTCTTATGGATGTTTAAGAGAGTTTTAAAAAGAGTTTTACAAGTTTGTTGAAGGGTTTTTTAAGTTTGTTTCAAGAGTTTGTTTGTGAAGAAAATTCCACAAGAGCTTGAGGAGATCATCTATTGAAGTTTGAGCTTCCAACTATTCTCCCTCCACCTCTTGATCTATTGAGAAGTTTTCTAAACTCTTATCTAGCTTTATATTTGCTTAGTTATTTGATTGTCTTTTTTTAAAGCTAGTTTTTATATTGAGTTTAGATTTGATTATATTATCTTATTGTTACACACACCCACATTGCGCTTATTGTATTTTCATACATAGTATATTTGGGTTGGTGAGAGTTGTAATAATTGAGTATGAGCTTTCATTGTGTTCTCATCCATAGTAGAGAACAAACATTTATTATATTAAGCCTAATTGTGAGGATACACTTTGTAATACACTTGTACACCGAGAGGAGTGTGTGGTGAGAGTCGGGGATCGTCCCAAGAGGAGTGGCATCGGTTGACGAACCTAGAGAGAGGTTGTAACCGAGCACTTGAGGTAGACACGGCTAGGTCCAACACTTATGAGGGTGTAGAGTGTGATTGCATAGTGTTTGTTATGTAAGAGTTTTCGGTAAGCTTGTAAACCGAGTGTGTAGAAGTTCCGGCTTCCAAACCGGATTGTGATAGTGGATTTCTCCCCGGGAGTGGGGAACGGAGATGTAGGACGGAAGGTCCGAACTCCGTGATCATATTGCTTGTTTGAGTTTGGCTTAGCACGCTTATATTTGTTCATCTTTATAGCCTTTCTCTCATTGTTTATTTCATCCACTATATCATTTGTTTATGTTACCCTTGTGTTTGCATATCCTTACATATATCATATAGTATACCTCCTTGCTCTCAAAGATCCCAATTCCCGATTACACGTGTATAAGGTCCCTAGGGGTGTATTTATAGGCATTGGATGCCCTGTTTTTAGATAAGAATTCGTGATTTAGCCTTATCTTTAGTTAATAATAGTTTTGTCATGTTTGAGGATAGCCTCAAGGCAGTTAAGGAGGCTCCGGAACCGTCAAAACTGATCGAAAACCGTCGAAAACGTGTCCTAGGAGGCTGATTTGTACGAAATAATCATGTCTATTTCGCACATGTGAGAAACACTTTGGTGTGTTTTGCACATGTACAAAACACTTTGGAGTGTTTAGCACATGTGAAACACTTTGGTGTGTTTCGCACATGTGCGAAGCACACTTGTGTGTTTCGCATGTGCGAAGCACACTTGTGTGTTTCACATGTGCGAAGCACACTTGTGCTTCACATGTGCGAAACAATTTGTACTGCCTTTGGTATTTTGGCTTTAATTATTCCATCCGACCTAGGAATGAGGTGATTCAAGTTGTGTTGGAAAGCTGGTGAAGAGACCTTTGACTTTTATCTTTTGAGATTTTTCGTATGTGAGTTACATCATGGTCGAAATTTTAGTTCTTCATACTTTGTGCATCCATTTTCTTCCCGAACCATGCATTCTAAATCTCGTTGTTACTTTATCGCTTCGTGCTTTCCTTTACTTCCCCTTGGGCATTAGATAATCATCTTTGATTCGAACATTGATATTCATCACCTTCTCTTCATCTCGAGCTGTGTGCAGGAACATATAGGTAATTTTTGACACCTAAAGATGCCCCCTCCAAAGTATTTCAGTCTTATTTTTTATAAAAGAGTCTGGAATACTTTGGATATGATACGCCTAGCCTTCAATTCGTTGACTTCTTTAGCTTTCAGTCTATTCAATATTTTGTCGAATAGATTAAAATTCTTTCGGTGCTGTGTTTATCATCTGACCGTTGTCAAAATCTTGAACTGAAACTGGTGTGTTGATATTTAAATTAACTCATGTCATTGAATCGACGTTGAACTGGTTCATTTTTGTTGGGAGTTTTTATCTGAATCATGATTGAACTCCCTGGAATTATTCTTTCACCTGGAATTTTTCCCGAACCTTATTTCGACTAAATTATCGACGCGTTGACCGACGTTAACCTTCATTACAACACGTTTACCTTCATTGCAACGCATTGACCAGTGTAAATATAGTTTGTACTCATTCTTTAACTGGAATCTACATAGTTTAAGCTTTTAAGATGTTGGAGCGCGGAGAATCAGTTTATACTCATATACTCCTTGGAGTTTTTAGGAATTAGTTTAACCTCATGTACACGTTAGAGATTCAAAGAGATGCAGTTTATACTCATATACTCATCGAAGTGTAGAAAGAGCAAGCTGAGAATACATTAGAGGCTCGCTAGGTTGAGCTCTTTGTGTGAGATTTAATTATAGGACCAATTGTAGATGCTGATACGACTACTATCTCTGAAGCTGTCCCAGGTGCTCGAGTCACGAGACCAACTGATGAAGCTGGTGTGTTAATGACTATTAAAGCTGATTAAAGATAAAGCTTGTACAATCTTTATGAAGAGAAGCTCACCGAGTTAGAAGAGCGAATCTGTCATCGCAAGCTGTTCATTATAGGATTTTTGGCAATCCCCCAGTCATCAATGGATTTGATGAGCCTTTACTAACTACCATTTGAGTCGGGCTAGCATGTAGATTGCCTAAGTCAGTTCTACATGTAATGTTATGCTAAAAGAATAAACTTTTTTAGACTTAGTGCTATGATATTGAATATATAGACTATGTCATTTTTTTACAGGAAAGACTAACCAGCAACGCGTGTTACGCGTAGGCTTATCTCTAATTAGGGATAGAGATAAAGTCTCCCATGTGTGTAAGGCATGGATTCTAACGTTATTAATAACAGCCTCCCATGATGTCGAATACGTGGGCTTTGCTATTTTCACGGAAATGCGCTACCCGATAGTATGTGTTAAATCCAGACTTATATCTAATTAGGGATCGAGATAATATCTGCCATACATGTAAGGCATGGATTTTAGTTATATTATGTCTTCTCTTGGGGCAAAAACAAACCCAGTGCCTGAGAGGAAGAATTTTATATTCTATCTTCAGGTCTTCTCTTTAGGCCAAAGACGAACCCGATGCTAGAGAGGAAGAATTTTATATTCTATCTCCTACTGCATAAAAACTTAAAGTAGGATCTCCACTTCGAGAATCCTGAAGGTGAAACTAAGAGTGGGATCTCCACTCTAAGAATCAAAAAGATCCGGATAACCCTAACTTTTATAGGATTGGTTACCCAATCTGAAGATGAATTTCTTGTTTATCGAGATGAAATTTCAACTTCGACCCTAACTGTTTAAAGGTTTGACCAAGCGAGAATTTTAAAATGACCCTAACTGTAGGAAGGCTTGATCACCTGATGTTGGTGGAAGACGGTTATTGAAAAAAATTCTGGTTTTGGTTCTAACTGTTTAAAGGTTTGACCAAATGGGAGTTGAGACGACCCTAACTGTTTAAATGTTTGATCGTTCAATTTGAAAGAGAACCTCTCGTTCATGAAAGGAATTGAGAGAGGATTTTGGCTTTGGTCCTAACTGTTTAAAGGTTTGACCCAATAGGAGTTTGAGATGACCGTAACTGTTTAAAGGTATGATTGTTCAATTTGGAAGTGGACCTCTCGTTCATGGAAGGAATCAAGAGGGGAACATGGCTTTAGCCCTAACTATTTAAATGTTTGACCAAGTGCGAGTTTGAGATGATCCTAACTGTTTAAAGGTTTGATCGTTTAATTTGAGTGGATCTCTCGTTCATGAAAGGAATCGAGTGGGGTTTTTGGCTTTGGCCCTAACTATTTAAAGGTTTGACCAAATGGGAGTCTGAGATGACCCTAACTGTTTAAAGGTTTGATCGTTCAATTTGTAAGTGGACCTCTCATTCATGGAAGGAATCGAGAGGGGATTTTAATTTTGGTCATAACTGTTTAAATGTTTGACCAAATGGGGGTTTGAGATGATCCTAATTATTTAAAGGTTTGATCTTTCAATTTGAGTGGACCTGTCGTTTATGGAAAGAATCGAGAGGGGGTTTTTATTTTGGCCCTAATTGTTTAAAGGTTTGACCAAATAGGGGTTTGAGATTATCCTAACTGTTTAAAGGTTTGATCGTTCAATATGAGTGGACCTCTTATTTATGAAAGGAATCGATAGGGGATTTTTAGCTTTGCCCCTAACTGTTTAAAGGTTTGACCAAATAATAATGGGAGTGAATGTACAAATAATTGTGGGAGTGTTGACTTGTATAAATCACTTAGTGGGGGTTTTCGATGTTAAGGAAGGGGGTCCGATAATCGCCATAGATTAACAAATTGAAATTTTGAGTATCGTGTCAGGACCTCAATAGTGGGAGTGTTAGAGGCTTGGACACAATGAGAGTTTGAATTGATTTAACCATAAAGAATTTTGGTAGACCCACCATTAATTGATTTGATTAGTGAAGGATTTTATGTTGAGGGATTGTGAATCATCAAACACTCCATAATTACACCCTGGGAGTTTCATGAGGAAAGATTGACAATATACAGTCGTTGAATCTCATCTCAATGAAAGAGTGCCCCGAAAGTTACAGTGAGAGGGTTTTAATCATCTTGAAAATGATTAAATAGCCACAGTGGGAGGTTCTTAGTCATGATTAAGAATGAATTATTCCGATGATAGGTTTTCACCTTGAATAATCAATCAGTTTTGGGTTATCCTTAAGAATACAATGTGTAGTATTCTCCAGGAACTTTCCATTGGAATACATTGAGGTATTCCACCCCCGGCTCTTTGGCGAACCTGAATCCAATTGTATTTGACCATATTGTTGAGTTATCCTTAAGAATATTAAGAATAATATTCTCCAGGAACTTCCCGTTATTGGAAATAAGGGAAGCAGTTTAACCTCATATACCCATCGAAGGAAGTCGGGTTATCCTTAAGAATATTATGTGTAATATTCTCTAGGAACTTCCCGTCAAAGGTAGAGAACAGTTCAGCCTCATATACCAGTTAGAGGTCATGGATAAGGAGCTTATACTCGTATACCCTTTGGAGTTTTAGCGAAACAGTTTGTACTCGTATACTCTTTGGAGTAGTGGAGAAGTAGTTTATACTCGTATACTCTTCGGAGTAGTGGAGAAGCAGTTTATACTTGTATACTTGTCGGAGTCTTCGTCATTCTCATTTGGCTTGTTTCATTGTTACGATGCTGGCGTCAATCAAGGCTTGGATTCTGTTTTTGAGAACGAATCAAGCCTTGGCGGGATGGTGGACCCTCCTGTGATATGCATAGTATTTTGGATCCGAATTCTTGTTAGCTTCCTCCTGATTTTTAATGGGTGGCAGCTCGATTTTGTTGTTGTTTAGGAGGTACTTAAAAATGGTTGGAACCTTATCGTCATTGAAGGAGTATCGTTGCGTTTGAGATGACTGTTGTGGCGACTACTACCGTGATTGTCGCTATAATGTTTGATTAACATCAAGAGCAGTTGTAGGCGCTATCGGTTGGCCTCTCTCAGCCTTCTTTCTTCTGAGGAAGCATTTGGCCTGTTCACCGTGTAGTTTTAACTCCTTCTAGGTTTTGAATGACATGACCCCCAGGGCTTCTAGGACATCAATGGAGAGATTGTTATGGCATGTTTACAAGATGAACTCATCTATGACAGAAACCCTACAATTCGTTGCCTCATTTTG
This sequence comes from Asparagus officinalis, assembly GCF_001876935.1. Lineage (NCBI taxonomy): Eukaryota > Viridiplantae > Streptophyta > Magnoliopsida > Asparagales > Asparagaceae > Asparagus > Asparagus officinalis. The sequence goes on along the minus strand of NC_033800.1, from coordinate 140,239,984 downwards.
GAAGTGTTTAACAAAGCTGTCAACTGACTCCCCGTCCTTCTGCTTCTCGTCCAGCAAAGTTCCGATTGAAACTTCAATGTCGTCATCGAAGAAGTTACTGAGGAACAGATTTTCCATGCCATCCCAGTAGTTAACACTCCTTAGTTTGAGACATCGATACCAATTGAAGGTAACTCCGCAAAGGGTGCCCACGAATGATCGAATCATCAAGGGTTCATTTTCGGAGATCATACCCAAATGGGATTTGAAGTAAACCAAGTGTTGGGTTGGCGAGCCTCTCCCGTCAAATGGCGTGAAGTTAATTAAATTGAACTTCAATGGGTACAAAATCAACTCCCTCACCCTTGAGTATGGATACGGAATGCCAGTCTTCTTTACTTCTTGAGCGGACATCAAGGCATTTACCTTATTCTCCAGCTCTTTCATCATCTCGTCATCGCCTTCATCTCTCTTCGAGCGATGTTGAGGAGAAGCAATTAGGCCACCCCTAGTTTTATTGAGGGGTGCAATTGAACTACCCTCAGTGTTATTGAGGGGTGCATCAGTCTTGATGACTTCGTCCACTTCTGGATCACTGTCGTCCGCTATATTCTGAGTGCGACGGCTAGATTCAGCCCACTGATTGGTCTCAGGTGGTTGAAGTCTTTGAGTTTGCAACTCTCTCATTTGCTTGCATAGCCAACTCTATCTTTGTTTTCATTTCAGCTCTAAACTCTTCTTTTTACTTGGCTAGAGCATCTTAAAGTATTTGGGCTAATTGGTCTAGCGTGATAGTGAACACCTCTTTGTTTAATCTCATGCTAGACATTGTTTCGTCTGAAGCGACCGCGGAGCTAGCGTCCGATACTTCATCATCTGATGATATTCCTTTATGCATCCTTTGATAATCCCTGCTTTTGATTGTTCTCTGTTGGAGCCGAGTTATACGTTAGGATATTCCAGGATAAGAATCGGGACTAGAGTTGGTTGAACGCCGTTTTAACTTTATTTTATCCATCATGCTGATGGTGACTTCTGGGAGTTTATCATCTTGAACGACTGATCTTTTCTTACGGAAACACCTTGGCTTGGGCTTCGACGCTTCAATGGAAAGTCTTTCAAATACCGAGACCCTCCGCAGAGTGGTCTTGGGGAAGCTACACTCTTATAATACTGCCCTAATAAGTCTCTCGCATGAGCAATGAGAATTTATTTCCTGGATACTTCTCTTCCGAAATTTGTTCGCACCCCCAGTCTGATAGTACAACTCATCGATATGATTATCGGAGTACCCTATCGTTGGTTGGTGTGACTTCCCAGATATAACGTTGTCTTTTGAAAGGCACGTTTTCTTCTAGGGATGTGGCTCCTTGTTAGCATTCTCAGGAGTCACACGTTTAGAACTACCCCCTTGTGAGTGTAGAGTCTTAACAGGCTCTTGGGCTTCAATACGCACCCCAAGCGAGCGGTTACAGGGGTTTTCCCAGACGGGGATGGCTTTGACTTGACGGGAGGACGCATACAACCCCCACTATGAAGAGTCACTTAGGATTTATTCACCAGACCCAAGTGTTCCTTCATCGAAGCTTTGCCTCGATCTTGGTGTAGAGGACCAAGACGAATTACCATCGTAATTTTGAATTTTGACAGGTTAACACTACCCTGAGGCTCCATCAGGGGTATGGAAGCATACGAAGTAGGCACCGACATCGACGAAGGAGAGGAAGCAGTCGTGGGGACACCTGTTAGCACGAGACAGACTTCCCTGTCTTGGCCAGGCGCGAGATAGGTTGGGTTGCCTTGGCCTACAAGACAAACTTCTCTATCTCGGTTGAGAGAGACAGTTCCGACTATCTTCCAAGTTGACTTCTGCACCATCTTAGACTTTGGCACCCAAATTTTTTGGGGTTTTGGTGGTTTTTTAGCCACCTCTTCCTTCTATAATTCTTGTGTTTTTTGCACAAGAATACGGGCATGCGTAAGAAGTGCGTGACGCTTCTAGATGCATTCCTCAAGAGTTGAACGAGTCCTTTTTACGCGGACCCATTCGTTGGTTGATGGTTTAGAGGAAACACCAATCTCCAGCCGCTGAGACGACTGCATGACTTGTCACTTCCTTGACTCCACATCCGTGTGATAACGGAGTCCATCAACCTGCTCTAAGGCTTTGACATATTAACGTGCAAGGTGTTAGTGTTGCCTCTGACGAGCCCTCTTCGTCAGAACTGGTGCACCTTCAGAGAACAACTCCTTGACTGAAGAGGAGTTATTGGGAGCCACAGATCCGACTTCATTAGATGCCGGAGGGGTTTTGTGATAGGAACCTTCAACAATGATTGGGTGAGAGTTATCGCCCTAGGTCATCAGATCTGAAGACCAGTGAACCTTCTTCAAAGAAGAGATCTTCCTACACTTGTGAGGGGAGGAGGACTTGAAGGAGGAGAATGAGACGTACTCCTTGAACTTTTGTTGGTCGAACTCTTACTTGACCTCTGTATCAATCAGGATCTTGATCCCTAGTTGCGACGTGTCAGCCTTGACAGAGAGGCTGTTGGCTCCCACTGTGGTCGCCAGCGTATTTTCATTAGAAATCGTTTTCACTGCGGAATCCATTTACAAATCATTTATCGATTACAATAGATTCAAAGGAGTGAGCCTTTTTATAAGACTTCTCGCTACACAAGAAATAAACAGTGATCTCCTAGAAACACATGCAGGATCGTTTATCGATCGCTGCTTGCGTGGGATCTTTACCTATGCCGGGAACTCGTTGATTGGTGGACCACCAAATAATCAGATCCGGTTGATTGTGAAGAATGCTTATCATTATTGTCCCCTTATAGAAACAAGAATAGAAGTAAATATCTCAATGATACAAGATAAATACTCTTCTCAAGATCAAAATGACAGTATGATCTTAAGGGAACAGGAAAAGTTGCAGATCTCTTGAACTCTCCTTCTTGATGCTGAAGAACTCACTAAGAACTTGCCTTTAGATCTAAAATTCATGGGTCTAGTCTCACAAGGTCAGCAATTCACCTCAAAGCTCTCAATTCCTGATTACCCGTGTATAAGAGCCCTATGAGTGTATTTGTCGACTTTGGATGCCCTGTTTTTGAATAAGAATTCTTGATTTAGTCTTATCTTCAGTTAATAACAGCTTTACCATATTTAAGGATAGCCTCAAGGCAAATGGGGAGGCTTTGAAACTGTCAAAACTGATCGAAAACTATCGAAAATGCATCCCGAGAGGTTGATATATACAAAACAGTCATGTTTGTTTCACACATGTGCGAAACACTTTAGTGTGTTTTGCACGTACGAAACACTTTAGTGTGTTTCGCACATGTGCGAAATAGTTTGTACTGCCTTTAGTATTTTGGCATTAATTCTTTCGTAGACCTCGGAATGAGGTGATTCAATTTGCGTTTTAAAGCTGGCGAAGATACCTATAATTTTTGTTTTTTGATCTTTGTGGATTCGAATTGCATCATGATCTAAATTTTAGTTCTTCATACTCGTGCATCCATTTTCTTCCCGAACTATGCATTCTAAATCTCGTTGTTGCTTCATCGCTTCATGCATTCCTTCACTTCTCCTTTGGCATCGGATAATCCTCTTTGATTCAGATATCGACGTTCATCACTTTTTCTTTGTCTCGAGCTGTGCGAGAACCTATAGGCAATTTTTTATGCTAACAACCTATATCTTTCTTAGGGCGTTGTTGAGAAGAATTAATTGGACCACCCCCAGCGTTATTATTGTTGGGAGGGGGTTCAGCAAAAATGTGTTCATCTACATCTGCATCGCTATCTTTAGTGTTGGCATGAATCAACATGGTGTTGCGATGACTGGATTCAGCCTATTGACTTAGTTCAGGTTAATGTTGTTGAGCCTGTAGTTCTTTCATTTGCTGCATGGTCAACTCCATCACCATCTTTATTTCAGCTCTAATTTCTTCTCTTTGCTTGGCTAGAGCTTCCTGAAGTATTTGAGCTAGTTGATCAGGAGTGACCTTGAATGCTTCTCAGGCTTGCCCCATGCTAGACATCGCATCGTTGGAGGCGATTGTGGAGCAAGTATTCGAAAGTTCGTCATCTGAAGACAGTCATTCATGCATTTTCTGATAGTCCCTGTGTTTGGTGGCTCTCAATTGGATTCGAGAAATTTGCTAGGATATTCTTGAATTGACTTTTCCTCCTGGGCTAAAGTCAGGATCAGAATTCCTTATCTTGGATGGCAGGCCTTCTCTAACGGAAACGTCTTGGTTTGGGCTTTGACGTCTCAGTGGAAAGTCTGTGGAATACAGAGATTCTTTATGGAGTATTCCTAGAGCAGCTTCATTCAGATAATACTACCCTGATGAGCCTCTCACATGAACAATGATGGCTCATTTCTCGAATATTTCTCTTTCGAGATTTGTTCACACCCCTAGCCTGATAGTACAACTCGTTGGTATGATGATCGGAACACTCTATCATTTGTTGGTATGACTTTCTAGGTATAATGTTGTCTTTTAATTGACATGTATCCTTCTGGGGACGCAAAACCTTATTGACATTCTCAGGAGTCACACATGGAATCTTAACGATCTCCTGGGTTTCAACACGAACCCCCAGTGAGAGGTGGTAGGAATTCTCCCAGAAGGGGAGGCCTCCTTGCTCCTTTTATGCATGGTTCACGAACAGGTACACTGAGGTGTCACGGTTTGTTTGGAAGTGGCAGGACACCTTTGAGCAACAATTGGCTTAATAGGAGGACGTGTGTGACCCCTGGCTGAGGAACTTCTTAGTTTTTGTTCACCAGACCCAAACGTTCTTTTATCGGAGATTTACTTTGATCTTTGTGCAAAGGACCAAGGTGATCCGTCATCATGATTTTGAATTTTGAATGGTCAGGACTGACCCAATGCTTCACTGGTGGCATGGTAGAGGTGATTGCAGAATATGAACTAGGAACAGACGTTGACAAAGTGTCCGTGGGGGATTCTCTTCGGGCAAGACAGGATAAGCTGTCTCGGCCCGCGAGACAGCTTAGAGTGTCTCGGCTACAAGAGACATCCCCTGCTGTTTTCTCAATTAGTTTTGCGCATTTTTGGCTTTTGGCATCCAAACCTTACGGGATTTTGGTAGTTTTTTGCCACATCTTCCTTCTTCATTTCTTATGCATTTTACAAAATAGCACGCACATGCGCGGCATGTGCGCGACACTTCTGGATGTGTTCCTTGAGAGTTGAATGAGTCATTTTAACACGGGCCTATTCATTAGTTGATGGTTTGGAGGAAATGACAGTATCTTGTCATTGAGACGGTTGGATCACTCGATGCTTCCTTGACTCCAAGTCCGTGTAATATCGAACCTCGTCGACCTGCTCTAAGGCATTGGCGAGCTGGCGAGCGAGATGTTAGCGTTGCCTCTGATGAGCTCTCTTCGTCATAGTCGATGAACTTTGATCGAACAACTCCTCAACTGGAGAGGAGTTGTTGTGAGTAGAGCCTCTGGCATTGTTGATAGCCAGAGTAGCGTTGCGAGGGGAAGTCTCAGCAATGATTGGGTGAGAGTCATCACCCGAAGCCTTTGTAGGTGTTGAAGACTAGAAAACCTTCTTTATAGATGAAATCTTCCTGCACTTGCGGAATGAGTAAGATCTTGAGGAGGAGGATGAGAGGTACTCCTTGAATTTCACTTGGTCGAACTCATATTCGACCATAGAATAACCGGGATCTTGATCGGTTGTGATACTCCAATCTCAATGCCGAGATTGGTGGCTCCCACTATGGTCGCCAGCGTGTTTGCGTCGGGAACAAATTTTATTACAGCTTCCATTATAATCGTTTATCGTTATAATAGAAACAAAAAAGTGAGCTTTGTGCTTTGTAAAACTTCTCTTTACAATAAAACAAGATTAGGGATGCTCCCTAGAAACACACACAGAAACTATTTATTAGCTTCTTCTTGTGTGGGCTTTTTGCCTGTGCCGGGGACACTTAGATCCGTGGACCACTAATTCAACGATCCAAGTTGATCGTGGAGAAGGTTTTGTGTTGATGTTTCATTTTAGAAACAAGAACAAAAGTAAATATCTCAGCAAAGTAAGATAAATACTCTTCTCAAGATTAAATCAATGTTTGATCTCAAGGAATACGCCGAAGGCTCTTGGGATTTCTTGAAAATAGTGAAGGACTCTCTCTGGATATCAAAGTTCATCGATACAGCCATCTCCTGCTGTTAATTCAGTCCACCCTCGTGCACAAGGGTGTAAGGGAGGTATTTATAGACCTTGGAAGCCATTATTGAGGATAAGAAGCTAAAGCAAACCATGATCATCCACCCCTTTGGGTGAGATAATGTTTATGGTCTCGGACAAAGGAGGTGTCACCAGGCAGTTTGTAATCGCCATCCGATCTATTAAATGTTGTGATTCTCAGGGATTATGGGTAGATTTTTAGTTTGTAACAGCCTCTCCATGTTTATGGATGTTCCCATGTAGTAATGGAGCCATGTAGGTCACACGAAACTCGAGAAAACCACCAAAAAAGACGTCGCGCTGCCTCACCATTTCTAAGAAAGCTCATGCTATCTCGGATTCCGAGACATATTACACTGTCTCGAAAGTAGAGACAGTGTACGCTGTCTCACTAATTGTGAGACAGCTTCGAGTTCCGTCATTTCATCATTTTGTGCGTTCCTTTGCTTCTTTTTGCATCAGATGACCTCTTCTGACTTAGATGATGACATTCTTCGTCTTCTCTTCATCTTAACCTTTTTTAGGACCTATATGCAATTTTGGACGCCTACAATAATCCACAACACTTTCTGCAGATTCCATCTGCTAAAGTTTAAATTAATGTCTCAATATTTAAAGTCTAACTTTTCACCTCCATAATACGATGTCTTTATAATATCCTACGCTTGCTTTGTCGTAGTTCTTTTGTCAATCTTCCCAAAGATCGAATCATTCACTCCTTGATGCATGTATAATAACGCCTTCTTATCCTTCTTCTTGTTCTCAGCTCCTATCCACGAGATCGGCAACTCCTTTATCTACGAAAACATGTATACCCTGATTACTATTGGATCAAAGGCAAGATAAAAATCAAATATATATATATATATATATATATATATATATATATGTATGTATGTATGTGTGTAGTCTTTCTTTAAGAAAGTGGGGGGACATAGGGAATTTACTGAGTGGATCCCTGAGGCTCAACTCATAAAGGTAAGGTTTTCTTTACATCATTAAAATTCTTTTCCTTTACCTTTAAGGTCAGATATTGGAACCTGATTTAGAATTCCCATAGCAGTTTTCCAAATGTCTTCTTCTTCTTCGTCTCCTTGTGCGTCTGGTAAAGTACTATCTTCACCGCAAGAATCAAGGCTTTTACTGGATTGAGTTTCCATATTATCAAAAACTTCAAAAAATTGTCTTTTCATATGATCAAGACATTTTTGCTAAACTTCGGCTTCAGATGCTTGTGGATATTTTCGTCGAATCATTTTGGCTAACTTCATCATAGGGTTAACCTTTTGAATTTCTTGAGACATGGATTTTTCGAGAACAATTTTATTCTTCTTTATAATTTCTTCAATTAATTTGACCTTTTCGTCAACAATGATTCCATTCCACCATCTACAATAATGATTTCTTTTAAGAATAGGAAGATGTAATTCATCCCAATCAGACTCAAAAGTCCATGTTCATATCCATGGAATTTCAGTTTCAGAAAAAAGTATACAGCGCATAAGCCTTCGACAATATTATTATCTTCCATTTTTGAAATAATAGGATGCGAATCTACCTATGCTGAATATAATTTAGCTATAGGCTCAGGTAAGATGCTTAGTTCAGCACCATAGATTGTCCACCAATTATAGAACCATGAAGGAAGACCCTTTTTAAGAGCTTCGGGACAATGTTTTATCATCCAAGTATGCTTATTTTTGGGATTTTGATATAGAAATATATTATAAAAAGCCTGTTTATAATCCCAATAATTGAAAGAATAAACTTCTTTAGAATTCTGGGCCTTAACTAGAGGTAGATCTTGGTTTGGGTTTAAAGCCCACTTTCGAGGTAAAATGACCTCTTTAATAATGCATTTACTGAAATTTGGGGGAATAGTTCTATTTTCAGATCCCCAGAAATGGGTTATTTCTACTCCCTTTTGTATAATCAAAGTTTTCATCCAAGATCTGGACTTTAGTGACAATGTTGGATAATAATTATCATTTAAATATCTGACTCTGATATTTTTAGTGTCTTGCATAGAAGGAACATCTTCTGGTTCTAAATATAGAACTGTTTCTGACAACCTTTTAGGCGTCCATTCTGCTTCTTGTTTTAGTATAACAGAGAAAGGCTCAGAACTATTATCCTGAGCAATTTCATTAACAGGGCCTTTATAAAAGGCTTGAGATGGGTTTTTAGCTGGGCTTCCTAAATAATTCTTTTTTGCAATGGTTCTCCATGAACTTGCTTCAGAACTAGATCCTTCAAATAATTCATTAGGACTATAAGCCCTTTGAAAATGTTGGAGGTTAATTCCCCTGCCTCTCCCCCCACCGTGAAGAGGGATTATGCCGTTTCATGGGCACCCTGTAAAAATTCACGAGTAAGAAAATCAGGTAAGTAATTATTACTACCTTTAATGTATGCAATTTTGAATTCATACATAGCAAGTTCTGCTTGCCATCTGGCAAAAATTTGTTTAGAAACAAGATTTTTAACATTTTTTTCTATAAAACTTTTAGCAGAGCTATAATCGATGCGTAATAAAAATTCTTGATTAAGAATATCATCTCTAAATTTAGAGAGGTATTTAATAATAGAAAGCATTTCTTTCTTAATAGTTGAATAATTAAATTGGGCTTTATCCCATTTACCATAAGTAAATCTAACCAACTGTTCTTTATTAGTAGTAGGATCAATTTGTTTTAGAATTCCTCCATAACCTAAGTTAGAGGCATCAGTTTCAACTATTTTAAACCAATCAATATTTATTAACTGCTTCAGTATGCTGACTTGTCCAAGGTTTAGCATTCTTTTTTAATCTACTATATAAAATAGCAGTGTCTTGGGCTAGATTTTTATATTGTCCAAGGTTTAGCATTCTTTTTTAATCTACTATATAAAATAGCAGTGTCTTGGGCTAGATTTTTATAATAATCTGCAATATAATTTAGAGAGCCCTCTACTATATAAAATAGCAGTGTCTTGGGCTAGATTTTTATAATAATCTGCAATATAATTTAGAGAGCCTAAAAATCTTTGTAATTGTTTAGTATCGCTAATAATATCGGGAAATTTAGAAGCAAATTCAATACTTCTATGAATTGGAATTATAGTTCCTTTATGAATATTATTACCCAAAAATCTTACTTGGGTTAAAAATAATTTCATTTTAGGAGCAGATACTGCTAAGCCATTTGTCATGGCTAAATTTCAAAATATTTCTAGATGTTTGACATGTTGGTCAAAACTTTAAGAAAAAATTAAAATATCATCTATATATGATAAGATGAAATCTGTATAAGGAATAAATATTTCATTCATAATGTTCTAAAATTCAGAAGGGGCATTTTTTAACCCAAAAGGCATAATATTCCATTCATAATGTCTGAATGGAACAACAAATACAGTTTTATATCTATCCTTTTCTTCAATTTATATTTGCTAATATCCTGACTTTAAGTCAAATTTAGAAAATATTTTCGCATTATTAATGCGATTTAACAAGTCCCTTTTATTAGGAATAGGGTATCTTATCCATTTGAGGACTGTATTAAGAGGTTTATAATTGATGACAAGTCGAGGTACTCCTCTTTCTTGCTCAGCAGCATTATTAACATAAAATACTGTACAACTCCAAGGAGAATATGATTTCCTTATTAAGTTTTTCTCTATAAGAGAATTTATTTCATTTTTACATAAATCTAGATATTCTTTGTTTATTTGACAAGGCCTAGATTTAGTTAGAATATTATTTTTATTAAAATCATCTATATATGGTAAGGAAACAATATGTTTCTTTCTTTCCCAAAAAGCATTAGGTAAATTACTATATATGGTAATTTTAAATTTTTCTTCTATTTTAGTTATTAATTCTTTTTTATTTTTAATTTGTTCTTCTATCTGAACAAAAAGAACTTATTCTTTAAGAAAGTTAATTTGATTTTCTTTAAGAACAACTTTTCTGACTTCATTTAATAAACGAGTTTGAGGATCAGAAATAAAATCAAATAATATTTCATTATTTTTATACGTAGCTTTAATGTCTTGAGTATCTACTTTAATAATAGGAATTATATTATGTAAAAAAGGAGTCTCTAGTATAACATCCTGGGATAAATTCATTACTAAAACACAAGGAATAGGAATACAAGTTCCTTGAACACATATATGGGCATTTGGTAATTTATATTTAACATCTAATTTATTCCCATTAGCACTACTAAGAGTCTGGGTTGTAATTTCAAAGAATTTTGAAGGTATAATTCCTTCATTAATACAGTTTAGATCTGCACCACTGTCAACTAGAGCTATAAGATCTGGTATAAATATTTGCTCAGCTATGGCTAGAGTAATTTTTATGTACCACTTTTGAGAGGTTACTTGTTTTAAAATTTGTAAAAAATCGGAGCTTTCAATATCTTTTTCTTTATTAGAAATATCTTCTGATAGAATAAGAGAATTTTGATTCTCTTCTTGTTCATTAATTTTTTTAAGAATATATTTGTTTTCTTGTTTTAAACCTTTAACCTCTTTTTTTAAATCTTGAATTTCTTTATTTAAACTAGCTAAAGAAATAGGTTTAAAGGCAGAACTTTGACATTTTTGTCTTTTTAAAACTTCAGACATAGAGTAAACATTTTCAATATTAGGTTTATCAATTTTTTTCTTTTGTTTTTAAAAGAGATTCTATTAACTCTCTTTTTATATCAGCTGATATATCTTCAGATATAATCTTGGTTATAATTTCATGATTAGAAAAAATCATGTTAATAGATAAACCATTCATCTGAACTATTGCTTTCCAATAGTCACTGTTTTTCTCACAACTATTAGTTGTTGTACAAACACAAGGTATATCTTCATCAGTTTCTGACTCAGAGTAGGATGATTCATCCTCTTCAGATTCACTATGAATCATTATTTTATATAAAGTCTTTTTAAGACCTTCATCTTCAATGGCATATATCTTCATTTTCGTATAACACTTATTAGCATAGTGCCCTATTTTTCCACATTTATAACAGTGAATTTCCTTTTTATCTTTCTTTCCTTTAAAGAGTTTTTTATGTTTATCCCTTTTTTCTCTTTTTTCTTCCTTAAAATATTTTTTCTTTTTCTTTTTAAAAGAAGAATGAGGTTTATTTTTTAAGTTTATTGGTTCTTTATCAACTCTATAAGGTTGATCAAAAGCAAATTGTTCACAGAATTCACCTAATTCTTTTCTTTTAGTAAGTCTTTGAGACTTTAATTGATTTTTTAATTTTAAATCATTACATAAAGTTAATCCTTCATTAATACAGGCATTTATTAAATACCAATAAGTAAGATTTTCATAGGGGATATAACCTCCTTGTTCATCTCTAATTTTATTTCTGACTTTATCGGCAAATAAAGTTGGCAATCCATCTATAAATTTGGATTTCCAATGAGCGCTATTAGCATTGTTAAGCATCATAACTCTACTTAAATAAGTATCTTTATACCATCTAAAATGGGTTAAAGAAGGACATCTAAAATTTTGTAATAAAGTCCTAATTCTTTCTCCATTATCTTGATATAATCCGGTAAAATGATGTGTTATTGCTAACATTAAAGTATTAATGGTATCTTCTTGTGCAATACCATTAACAATCTTTGTTGAATTTAAAATTTCATTTCTAGCATCAGAGGATTAATAATTATCCCACCATCCTTTAAGGACACCAGTAAAACCACATGTAATATAAGAAGCAATCATTCTATCAGTATTACCGTTTTGTCTACATACAGTATAATACATCATCATACGATGCATGGTAGAATATATAAGATTATCTGATGCTCCATCTATATTCCACTCGTAAATATTTTGACCATTATAATCACTTTGAATATATGTGTCATTTTCTTCGAATAAAACATCAGGAGGAGTAGGTCTTTTATAATAATACCTCTCTATTCTTTTTGACGGATTTTTCATTTTATTAATTGATGAAAACTGCTCTTCTAGAGTTAATAATTCATTTTGAGTTAACTCTTCTTCAGATGTATTATCTTGAAGATTATTAATTTCATCTTCTGAAGAATCAGTTTGAATAACAGATGAAGTTGAAGCTACCATATTTAATTTAGAATTATTAATTTTTTTTGCTAACATTTCTATTATGTCAGAGGTTACTTCATCTCCTCTTTTAAAACCTGAAATATCTATAGGAGGTTTTATTGTTGCCCTTTCACTATTAGTGTTAAGAGTTTTATTAATTTCTACTATTTTTAATGAAGGTATTACTTCATTAATTTTATTAATTAAATTTTCTAGAACATCTTCAATTCTTATTAACTATTTTCCTATAACTTGAAGATGTAAATTTGTATAATTATGCTACTTAATTATTTTATTTAACCCTTTTAGAGTTTCGTCATTTGACTCATTTATCTTTACGAAAGCATTAGTTTCTAAAGTACTAGAGTGAATACCAGATATTTTTAAAGCATCTGTAAGAGATATACGGATCTTATATTCATTCCAGTGGCAGATTTCCACTGTTTATAATGTTCTTCTATAACTCTAATTTTATTTTCTTGATTATGTATATAATACTTTAAAAACCAAGGAATAAAAAATTCTAATTTTTTCTCATTTTGCAAGTCTTTATAATACTTGTCTTTAAAATTTTGTTGTTCAATTTTTGAAAAGCTTCTAAAAAACCATTTTCTAATTTCTTTATGTTTTTCTTCTTGAAATTCCTTATTAAGGAAGTTTCTTATGGATTTATTTTCTATAATATTCATGTTGAACCAGGCATTCTAAAGCTCATTTCAGAGCTTGTTGGAGAATTTCTCTCTTTATCTTTATATAAAGCATGAGGAATATTATTCTCAGAAATATTAATACCTTTAACATCATTAGTTCTATAAGAACCTGATCTAGAAACTGGTCTTCTAGATGTACTTGTTACGTCAGATAGACGAATAGTTCTGGAGGGATTAAAAACAATTTTAACTTCTCCATCAACCGTTTGGGTTATTTGGTCAATTTTTTGATTAATAATTGGCTGTGGTTGAATAGCGTTAGATATAACCCAACTATCAGGGAAATTTATCTCATCCCATTTAATTTGTCTATTGACAGCAATATTTGATGACAAAACATTTGTTTCTACCAGAACTGTTTTTTCCTGGTTTAGAATGCATCTTAGCTTTTGGAGCTAAAGAAGTTAATGTTTTATAATGTATTCTATAAATTATAGCTATAGTCTCAGATCCTGAGATAAAATTATAACCATGGGTTTTTATATTTAAACTTACTGCTTCAAATATATTGGGGTCTGTCAAAGATAGACTTAAATTGGGATAGACATTAAAATAAACTGGTCAATTACAAAGACTAGTTTCCATAATACCCATTAAGGATTGGGTCCAATTTAAACATCTTGCATCTCTTAAACAAGTTAATATTGATGCATTTAGTCCTTGCAAAGTTAAAGGTCTAAAGGTGACTTGTATTAAGCCGATGTGAATATAATTATATTTATCCATATAAGGATCAATATCAATAGGACTAAACAATTGTATTGTTTGTTAATCACGGTCTACAGTTGTAGTCCTTTCTAAAGTTTTTATAGTTATTAATGATTTATAATTTAGAAATCCTATTTTGTAAATATCCCTATTAGGAATTGCAGGAATAGTCCATTTATTTAAAGCCTCAATTTCATAGGTATATTTTGTGCTTTGAGCATTTTTAACTCTTTTACCCTTATTAAGGGTCTTACTTAAAGTAGAGGTCGACGGAATTAATTCAGACATAAGGATCTTACAGATTTATTTATGAAAGATTTTTTTAAAAGGATATAAAATTAGTATTTTTCTTTCTCTTCTTCAGAAATCAACTTAGTTCAAACACTACACGTCTGTCAACGATTTACACTATCCTTTTAACACCATCTTGGCAACAATTGGGATTTACATAACGCGACTTTAATGACGTTCCATAGGTTTAAGAACTAAGTTCATAAGAAAAGAACAGAAAGAACATATAATAATTTTACATTCTTCTAAAAAAACCAAAACATAAATAAATTGTAGGAATAGATTTAGCCTATCATGGCTCTTATACCAATTCTAAACATGCATAAAATTCTAAAAAATTCTAAATATGATATGAGAACTTACAAGATCCGGTTACCCACTCGTAGGATAATATCTTCTTCAATCTTATTTATAAAAGATAGCTTACAGAAGAACTTCTTCAAACTTCACACTTCACACTCACAGAATTGAAAATTTAGACTGAAACAAGCACACCTACAAACTTACATAACTTCTCCTTATATAGGCTGGAGAGGAATCTTACACAAGACACGCACTAACTTCCTATTACATTATTATAGTCAAAAGTAGCTAGTGATTTTTTTTTCATGAAATTAACCAATATACTCTATTATCATAACTCCCAATCTTATTAAACCACACTAATTTAAGGTTTTTACTATAGGATAACTATTCTTTAGATTATTAAATAAATTAAAAAACTAAGATAATAAGTAAATTAATTATCATAATAGTGTTTGATTATTATATATATTGTAAGTGTCAGAATTCCCAACATGTATATTTTGTAAAAAAATTCAAACTGGTGCTAGTATTCATCAGAGGAGAAATAATATTTGGGTAAGCTAATCTCTTCTTGACCAAGCCGTATCACCAATCTCAAGGAGAGTGGAGCAATCCCTATATATTTACTCCTTAGATAAATATTAGTATCTCTTTGTTTGTAAAAAAACATTGTGAGGTGCATGCTTCCAGAAATTTATTTCTTTTTGATAATTACTCTTGTTAAAAGAAACCCCTAATTACTAGAAAGCAAAGAATTAAATGGACATTAAAAATCAAATGAAGAGAGATATTAATTTTATTATCTTTTTAATGTATTACAAAATTGAAGAGAAAGAAGATGGGATCTTGGGTCTCCAGACAATGTTTTGGAGCCCTCCTCCCTTTTAATATGAAAAATGCAGAGGAGCTTGTCGTCATTGTTTCAAACTCTAAGCCTCTCTTTCTTTTCAATCTCTCCGCCTTTTCTCTATCTTTTGTGTCGTTCTTTTGTTCTCGTTCTCCACTGAATGGCAAATGAGGTCTCAATTTATAGGAAGACAGTGGGAAGTTATTGCCAAGTGTTTGAAAGGGATTGGTAGGGGGAGTTATTATAACTTCCTTATTGAAACTTCTTTATCAAGATTGTTGCATTCGTTTATCATAACGAACATTTCCTTTACCCTTTACTTCTCATATTTATCTATCAAGCTGAAATTAGGTGTGTAGGGTGAGTATCCTCGAGTTAGATTTTATTGCTAAGGCTTATGATCATATGATAACACTAATATATCGAAATTGACTTTTTAGTCTCAAATGAATTTTCAGTTCTTATTCAAAGCACTCATGTCTATCCAAAATAATTTTTTATTGTATTTCACTCGAACCCGGCCATAGCCGACTCCAAGTGAAAGGGGCTAACTGTTATGGTGTTCCCATTTTTGTCAAAATACAACTCAGTACCAAGTAGCTGACAATTGTACTTCTACACGTTATGCCCCAATCAACTTGGTGGCTAGAGCCAATTAGCTATGACAACTCAGCCGACCTGATGAGATGACACACCTCAGTGTCGACATGAAAGGTGGTGTGTGTCGACATGAAAGGCAGTGCTAGTTGCCCCCTTCTATTGAAGACAACTCGTCACAAGTCCACTCGACCACTTGTCAGACGCCTTGCAAAGTCAACTCGAAAGGCTTTACTTCTCGGCAAAGCTAAAGGACTATTTTCATCTCGAGCATTTCCCTCTATGACAAAGTGTCAACATCGCATTTAATGCTTGGCAGGTGTTATCATGACTCTAGCCCAGCTAGTCTTCATGACTCATCGAACCACGTGGGCGCTGCTATGCCTCCAGTCTCTTCCTATTTAATACTGATGTGACATTCCCTCCACTCGCTAGCCAACACCTATAAATCAAGAGCCAACGTGACCGCCAGCGCATTCTTTGTTACCGCCTTTTTGCTCTCAGCCAAAGTGATCAATTTACCCTTGCCACCTTAGTATAAATACAAGTACTATTTCAACTTGGGCGGGAACCGAATTCTGGATTCTGGTAAATCCTCTAAAATTGTAAATCATACTGCACACACACAAGAATTATAATAATTTTTTAAAATCCCACTCAAGTTCATTAGCTAACTTGATTATCGGAGGTACAACGGGAGAACCAAACCCTACCCTCTTACGAATTTCTACTTGTGCAAATTTCTCAGATACCCCAATTCAAGAACTAGACATAAAGTCAGGGAAAAAACAGCCCCTTTCATCAATCCTCAACAAATTTATCAAAATACAGATATAACTGACTATGTGATCATTGGTACATCAACATTTGTAAAAAAATTCTAAGTGTTGCTAGTATTCATCAGAGGAGAAATAATATTTAGGTAGACTAATCTCTTCTTGACCAAGCCGTATCACATATCCAAGGAGATTAGAGCAATCCCTAAATATTTACTTCTTAGATACATATTAGTATCACTTTGTTTGTAAAAAACATTGTGAGGTGCATGGTTCCAGAAATTTATTTCTTTCTGTTAATTACTCTTGTTAAAAGAAACCCCTGATTAGTAGAAAGAAAAGAATTAAATAGACATTAAAAATCAAATGCATGAAGATATTAATTTTATTATCTTGCTAACGTATTACAAAATTAAAGAGAAAGAAGATGGGACCTTGGATCTCCAGACAATGTTCTGGAGCCCTCCTCCCTTTCAACATGAAAATGCAGAGGACTTTATCGTTGTTGTTTCAAACTCTAAGTCTCTTTTTCTTTTCAATCTCTCCGCTTTTGCTCTATCTTTTCTGTCGTTCTTTTGTTCTCGTCCTCCACTGAATGGCAAATAAGGTCTCAATTTATAGGAAGACAATGTGAAGTTATTGTCAAGTGTTTGAAAGAAATTAGTGGGGGAGTTATTATAACTTCCTTATTGAAACTTCCTTATCAAAATTGTTGCATACGTTTATCATAACGAACATTTCCTTTGCCTTTCACTTCTCATTTATCTATCAGCTTATCTTTTTTTGATTTCTTAAAATAGATGTTATGTGGAGCTCATATACCTTCAAGCTGAAATTAGTTGTGTATGGTGAGTATCCTCGAGTTAGATTTTATTGCTAAGGCTTATGATCACATGATAACACCAATATATCGAAATTGACATGGACCCTCAAGTTTGTGAATTTGGTTAATATGAAGGGGTAAGGCATGTGTTTTTGTATTGGATTAATAGAGGGTACATATACTCTCAAACTTACATGAGGTGTTGTTATCCTCAACTTGATTTTCATTTATATGAGGTACTATCCCTCACATTAATTTTGGTTTATACGAGGTACTATCCCTCACATTAAGTTTCATTGATAAGGTTTGTTGAGCTTATCAAATTTGACAACTACAAGGGGAAGACGTGCCTCTATGAATTAATTAATATGGAGGGCTTACCTTCATTTGTTTAGATTTATATGAAGTACTATTGTCTCTGGCTTTTGCTTTTCACACACGAAAAATATTTTCTCTGGCTTTTGCTTTTCACGGCTACAAAGAAGATGCCTTTTATAGGCTTCATCAACTAACTATATTAAAGTATTAATCCAACATGAAGTTTTAAAGATAAAGCAATCAAATCCTACAATAGCTAATATAACACCAACACCTAAAATATAAAAACTCTAGTTGATTAAAAAAACCATGTAAGTCACCCTCTCTCTAGGGTTTTGAAAACCCTAGATCTGAGTCTGTTCTGTTCTCTCTGAAAACGTGTAACACTTCTCTCCCCCTCCCTCGTGATGGGGCTCTATCGGCCAGATCTGGCTATTGCTTCTGGTTTTCTTAGGCTAGTTTCTTCTGGTTTTCTCAGGCCGGTTTCTACCTTATTCGTGCGGCACGGCCCTTCCTATCTCTCTCCAACAGCTTGCAGTGAATTTATTTGATGAGATCTGAGTTCCGTCCCTAACCCTCGTGGCAGCCCTTGAGGTTTCCCATCGGTAATTCTCACCGGCAAGGCTTCGGTGGGTCTCCATCGGCAATTTTCAGTGCATCTTTGACAGTTGACACTAGTTTTCTGGCATTGTTTTTCTCCGTCTTTGCTCATTCGAATTTCCTTTTCCTCTTGACTTACACGAACGGGGTCGCCATTTCATACTTAGTAACGGTATCGTTGTTTCAAGACCATCTCTCGATCTCAAACCACGACATCGTCATTTCAAGACCGACTCTCGGTCTCATATTAACGGCATCGCTGTTTCCAAGACCCCCTCTCGGTCTCAAATCAACGGCATCACCGTTTCAAGACCGTCTCTCAGTCTCAAATTTACGGCTTTGCCGTTTTAAGATCGTCTCTCGGTCTCAAATTAATTGCATCGCTGTTTTAAGCCGTTCTGTCTTGCTATTTTGCTGATTGTTTAGGCTACTGGTACTTTTCTATGTTCTGTCTTCGGGGGTTAGTGTGTTAGAACATGGAGAGAATTAATGATGATGGGCTGACTGAGCTTTGTACCAAATGCAGCTTACATGACGAAGATGGCCTTGTTTTTCTGTCAACCACGGACCAGACAGATTCACCTTCCCTCAACAACTGTCTTTTAGGGAAGGTTTTTGGTAGGAGGATTGCTAATAGAGATGGTCTTGAGCGTATTCTTAGGAGGATCTGGACTGTAAATGCCCCCCTTCCAGGTGGAACCTTACAATGGAAGGAATACTTTCCTTTTTAGATTTGGTTCCAATGCAGAAAGGGAAAAAGTGCTTGATGGTGGGCCATGGTGCGTTGAAAGAAACTTGCTCAATTTGATTGTTCCTCGTGGGGTTGGTGCCCTAACTTCTCTGGATTTCTCTTCAACTCTGTGTTGGGTACATGTCAAGAATGTACCACTTGCTGCGATGAACGAGAGGTGCGCTAGAGACTATGGCTCGCTTATAGGAGAACTTAAAGGGATTGATTTACGGGATAACAAGATGCGGGTGAGGATTCTCGTGGATATTACTAAGCCTCTAAAAAGAGGCATACGTGTTTGATTTGAAGAGACCAGGGAGATTGAGAAGCTCTACCTCACCTATGAGAGACTTCTTGACTTTTGCTTTTCATGTGGCATTATTGGTCACAAAGCTGCTGAGTGTGACAAACGAGTGTACAAGCTGATGGTATTTTTATCACATCCAAAAGCAGATATGGTTCTTGGCTCAGAGAACCCCCTCTATCTTTTAAGGCCTTTGAGACTCGGTCTTCTGAAGCAACTGAAGCAGAACGTGAGGGGTAGAAACAACCATCATCTCGGGTGGTCTCAGATGATACTCAGGTTGATGACTCAGGTGGTAGTACTCCACTGCAGATTATTCCAGTCACGGTGGGTCGTGAGACCCCTCTTGCATCCTTGGCCATGGATACCGGTGTTGGCTCTGATTTGCATGACGTTACAATTTCCACATCCACCTCAGAAAAGCAAGCTTTATTGACCTGGAAGAGTTTTGCTAGAGGGTCTGGGAAGCAGGACTCCAAACAGAAAGGGAAAGGGAGAAAACGCAGGAAAGAATCTCTGAAGGATCCTCCAGATGTACATGAGAAGATGGCACAATTGGAGGTTCCTGATCGAGATTCTACTCTTGTTGAGGCGCACCCTGGTGGCCAGGGGCGCCAGGAGCCATGAGTTGCTTTTGCTGGAATGTTCAGAGACTGGGGAATCCTGAAACATTGACCGATTTCCACAGGATGATGCAGACTCATTCCCCAAGTCTAGTCTTTCTTTTGGAAACTAGACTTTCTGGTAGGTGGGCGCAAATGATCAGATTTCAA
Organism: Asparagus officinalis; assembly: GCF_001876935.1. NCBI lineage: Eukaryota > Viridiplantae > Streptophyta > Magnoliopsida > Asparagales > Asparagaceae > Asparagus > Asparagus officinalis. Next base: position 140,219,902 of record NC_033800.1, on the reverse strand, counting down.
GTTGGTTTCTAAAATTTCTTTGTGGTGGATAGTAGAGACAGAAGTGGTGGACTCATGTTACTATGGGGTGATGAAATGGATGTGACTATCCTTTTTTTTTACTGGTCATATTGACGCATTAGTTGTTGACTCTACGAGAAGGAGAGAAGGAGAGGGAGAGGGAGAGGGAGAGGGAGGTTCTTGAGTATAGGGAAGAAAGCTTATGGCGACAGCGAGCTAGGGTTGATTAGCTCCGAGACGGGGACCGTAACACCAAATTCTTTCATATGAGAGCTTCCACTAGGAGGAGGAAGAACTTCATTAGCTACCTACGTCATCCAAATGGCACTTGGGTGGAGGATCAGTTAGGAATTGTAACGCTTATTGAAGATTATTTCTCGAAACTGTTTTCTTCTTCAACTCCTTAAGAGGAGATTTTGGCTGAGATGGGTGGTGCTATCTCTTCATAGCTTTCAGTGGATGACCTTCGGATCATTTCTGAGCCTTTTACAGGTGATGATGTATGGGGTGTTGTTCGATCTATAGGTCCTTCAAAGGCACCCGGCCTAGATGACTTCTATTCATCTTTTTTTAGTCACAGTGGTCTGTTATTGGCCCAGACATTTTAGCTGCATGTTTGGAGATTCTAAATGGGGGCTCATCCATCAAGTCTTGGAATAACACCAATCTAGTTCTCATTCCCAAAAAGGATTCACCTGAGGCTATGACAGACTTTAGACCTATTGGCCTATGTAATATGGTCTACAAAATTGTCACGAAGACCATTGCTAATAGGCTGAAGTGTGTTCTTGGCGGATTGATCGGATACTTTCAGAGTGCTTTTGTCCCAGGGAGATCTACTCAAGATAATGTCATTGTTGCTTTTTAACTTCTTTACACATTGCAAAAAAGGAGACGGGGTCAGTCTGGCCATATGGCACTGAAGTTGGATATGAGTAAGGCATATGACAGAGTGGAATGGGGGTTTATTGACACGGTCCTTCAGGTCATGGGTTTTCCAGATCATTGGAGGCTTCTCATTTTGGACCATATTTCCACTTCCTCGCTCTCTTTCTGCCTCAATGGGCATATTGTGGGTCAGGTTACTCCTACTCGTGGTCTACAGTAGAAATGCCCACTATCTCCATATTTGTTTTTTCTCTGTACGGAAGCTCTCTCGGCACTGATCATTAGACATGAGGAGAATAGGTACATCAGAGTGTTATCTTGTTCTCGGTCGGGGCCAATGATTTCTCACTTGTTCTTTGCAGATGACTCTTTGGTTTTTATTCAGGCTTCCCAGGTCGCTGCACAGGCTGTCCAGAGTACTCTGCTACTATATGAGGCTACAACCGGTCAGAAAGTTAACTTTCAGAAGTCTGCCATCACCTTTAGCCCATGTGTAGATTAAGATACTAGGGCCTCTATTTTCTCTGTCTTGGGGCTTGATAGGGTCCAGTCACATGATCGATATTTAGGCCTCCCTTCGGTGGTTGGAAGAAGTCGTTGTCAGACTTTTGCTTCAATCAGAGACTCAGGTTGGAAAAGAGTCCAAGCTTGGAGGAGGGCTCTTTTCTCAGCTGGGGGGCGAGAGGTTATGGTGAAAGTTGTTTAGCAGGCGATTCCATGTTATATGATGAGTATCTTCCGCATTCCCCTTTCTTTGTACAGGGAGATTGACTCTATCATTATGAGATTCTGGTGGGGATCGACTTCTGGTGAGAGGAAGATTCATTGGGTTAGGTGGCAGAAGGTGTGTCGAGTAAAGTTGCTTTAGAGATCTGTAGATGGTTAATCAGGCACTGGTGGCTAAGCAAGCATGGAGGATCTTTCAGGACCCTTCTTCTCTGGCTAGCAGGGTTTTGAAGGGGAAGTATTTTAGGGACTCGGACTTCCTTTCAACCGGTGCTAGCCCTGGCTATTCTTATTTATGGCGGAGCATTATCTGGGGGCAAGAGCTCCTGGCCAGAGGTCTGAGATGGAGGATAGGTGATGACCAGAGTGTCTCTATCAGTGTTGATTCATGGATCCCAAAACCCTTTTCTTTCAGGCCAATCACTTCTCTAATTGACCCTTCCAGGAGGGTGGCTTAGCTAATCTCTGCTTCGGGTACTTGGAATCATGATTTGATTGCTAACTCTTTTTGGCAGGTGGATTAGGAGGATATTTTACTTATCCTACTGCCCTATTCTCCTATCCCTGACAGACTCATTATGCATTATAAGGAGAAGGGGTGCTACACAATCAAGAATGGATACCGTCTTCTTCGCCACACTATGTCTGATGCTGCTTCCACCTCGGATTCTAGGGTGGTGAAGTGGTGGTCCTTGATCTGGTAGGCGGAGATCCCACCGAAGATGAGAGTGTTCCGTTGGCGCCTATTCCATGACGCTCTCCCACCTCAGCTGGTTTATCTCATAGGGGGATCTATGTGTCCCCTAGTTGCTGCCTTTGCTCTGCTATCTTTGAGATTGCCCTTCATATCTTCACTGTTTGCTCCTTTTCTCGTTTAGTGTGGGAGTCCTTAGATCTTTGGGATGTGATTGAAGTTTTTCGAGGTACGTCTTGTGATGATTTTCTTTTCCATCTCACCTCGGTTTTCCCTGGGAACTCTCTGGCTTTGGCTTTCACGACCCTGTGGTTTATATGGGGGGAAAGGAATATGCGCTCTCATGGTGGTGATGTTAGGGAGGCTTCGGTCTTGGTGACTCAGATTCTCTATTTTGTGGAGGAAGGGGATAGGGTTCGAGGCCTCTCTCTCGTGACATTTCTACCCCTTCCAAATGGCCTTCTGCTTGGTATCCCTGCTCTTGGTCTGCTAAAGCTCAACATAGATGTTGCTATTCCTATGAAAGAAGATATTGTTGGGTTGGGAAGTGTTATTCGGGACCATCATGGGCATGTGATTAGTTGATACTCTATGGGGCTCAGGGGTCCTATGACTGTGGATCATACGAAGCTGTTGGCTGTCCTGGAAGGCATTCGCTTTGTTGGAGGATTTCGGTGGTGGAGATTGACTCCCTAAGGGTTATCTCCTTGGTGTACTCTCATTCTCCTTTTGCTACCATGGCTCCTATTGCAGATGAAGTTCACGCTGGTTTGTCTGCTATTGGCTGCTCTAAAGTTTCTTATGTAAGACGCACTAGTAATGGTGTTGCTCATACCCTAGCTAAGTCGGTTGACTGTTTGTCCCCTTGTTTTTAGTCTGTTTCTGTCCCTCTGTTTTTGAGACAGCGTGTTGTTGAGGACTTGGCTGGTTAGGATGTCCTATCTGCGTTTTCAAAAAAACCCTGTAATGATAAATAATCAAAATCCTCCGAGAATCAAGGTTCGCTTCAACAGCTTTAAACAAAAACAAATTTTAAGAGTTTCCCACCAAAAGCTTAAAAAAACACGCATCCTCGAATGTGGACTCTATGAAGATCAACCGTTAGTAAGGACTAAATAGTACGACACACATAATTAGCATCATCATTTGAGTGAGATTAAAACTCAGAACCATCATTTGACTATATAAGAAACATGTGTTATTACAACTGCATTGAAGGTGTGACGAAGTTTTGAAACTTAGGATATCCATAAAGAAAACCATCATAATTTGTCACTATGATTGTCAGCCTGTGTCTGTACATAATAACAACTGGACGTATAACATAACTAGCTACTGAGCATCCCAAGCATCTAAAAACTGCAAGCCGCATGAATGATAACGGCTGACCATGCAGAAATTAATTTATTATAACCAATGTTATTATTGGAGAGATAAATAAAGGGGGCAAAATGAGAGGAGTCATAGTCAGCAAGAGAACATTAGCTCCGAAAAAGATGGGGATCCCAAACATGACATCTCCAATTGTCTACTTATAAACAATGCTCATAGAAGTGAGAACTTCAAAGTGGGACACACATCACGTGGAACCCATGCGACATCATATGGTCTTGACGCTGAGCCATGACCGATATTGTTTAGTGCCACATTCTCAAGCAATTCCAACATTACTGCCATTTATTATTTTGCATTGTTTTTTTTTTTCTACTTGACATATACATGAAAGATGTCATAGATAATATATATATTATTTATGATATAAATAGATGTCATAGGGTTTTAAGTAGCATCATAAAAACACTAATTTGGCATATAAAAAACCAGTATATTGACCAAAAAAACCATAAATAAATGAAGTAACCGAAATTATTTAATTATATGTTCACTTAATGTAGCATAATCATATCTTCTTTAAGTTTGATATAAATAGACAGAAAGTAGCTCAATTTTAGCAGGATTCATCAACTTCAAAAGATGCATCTTTGTCAAACTGTAGAGAGCCATGGGGAATCGGGCTACAATAAGGCAATTTGATCTATAATAGCTAGAGTCCATGACCTGCAAACAGAACTAAATCGAGCATGATCAGACATCATAAACTTATGGAGGATCAAACCTAACTATAAATATTACATAAATGGGGAAATTACCTTTGAGATTAAAGATAGTTCGTTACATTGTAAATAGTTAACAACTTTAATACACATCTGTTAGTCCTTATATTTTGATGATGTTTTACAACCACCATTATCGGTACTAATGGCTTATCAAGTTCAAATGTAGTAAATACATATATCAAGCTTATTAGTGCCACAAATGGAGGATTGGATGGAATATGCGCTACAACGATGATATTCAAAGGAGGAGGAGGCATAGTGATGAAGCAACGTTATTTCAAGAACAACAAATTCAAATAGAAGCTTCATCAAATTCAAGCTAGATCAAGACTCAAGCATTGCATTCTATATGAGGATACTAGCTATCTTTTATTTCTTCTCTCTAGTGCTAGAAATAGAATGTAGGCAAAGAGTTATTGACTTCACTTGAAGCTATTGGAATATCACACACACACACGTTTTCATACTTGTTTTTAAGCGTTTTTCACGAAATACTATTTTTCAAATGTATGAGGACCTATCTGCAAAATTCCTTTTCCAAACAGTTTGTTTTTAGCATTAAAAATATTTTACAAAGGTTCATAATTTTCAGAGATCAAATAAATATTTTCCAAATATTTTTGTTGAGTCTAAAACAGTGTTTTGGGATGTATAATTTTCAGAGATCAAATAAATATTTTCCAAATATTTTTGTTGAGTCTAAAACAGTGTTTTGGGATGTATCAGAATGCGGTCGACCGCACCGGTCGACCGCACTTATGTTCATTCCTCTCTGGGCAGCAGAGAGTTCGTCGGTCGACCGTCGCGGTCGACCGAGAGCTTCCTTCGATCGACCGCACCGGTCGACCGGACAAGTCCCTGCTTGTTTTTCTCTTTTCTGATCTGGTTAGCGGTCGACCGAATTTTTCGTCCCGCCGTATTATGCAATGGTTATTTTTGGTCTTTTTTCTAGCGCCGCTCAGTACAGATCTCAGCGACGTTTGTTTCCAGATTTTGGGGGATTAAGGGTATGGGTTTAAACAACTGGTTTTCCTTATTTAAACTCATCCTCTTCTTCTTCCTGAAGTGTCCCGGCCTTTGCAAAAACCAGTGACGCTGTTTTTCTCAGAGCTTATATTTTCAAAACCTGTTTTCACTGAGTTTTTGTGTGTTCACTTCCCAGCTTCAGTGTGCTCTCTCTCTTTGGCATAGGGACGTTGTAAAGAGAGAGTCTTACACCATTTCTACTATCTTGTTAGTGTGATCTTGTGTAGATCAATTGTGAGGGAGTGTAATCTTGTGTAGATCAAACTGTGTAGTGTGAGATCGTGTGGGGATCGCTGTGTAGACGAAGTTCCGGCTTCCAAACCGGGTTGTGTAGTGGATTTCTCCTCGAGAGTGGGGAGCGGGGACGTAGGTCAGCGGACCGAACCTCGTTAACATATCACGCGTCACAGGATAACGATTCCTAACCCTATCTCCTCTATTTTGATTGCATTAGAATACTGTGGTTTGCATGTCTTATTTTTATTGCATAATTATAGCCTCTTGACCCTAATCACCCCCCCTCTAGGGTCCAACAATTGGTATCAGAGCTTGGTCTCTATATTAGTTTTTGGTTTAACCACCTTAGAGAAAAGATCTAATGGAGGCTGAAAAAATAATGAGTCATGATTTTGATGAGGTGATTTACCTTTGAGGCAATAATACTTCTGGATACACAATATTTTTTGCGTATGTTTTTGTTGTTCTTCTTGTTTGGTCAACTTTCACTAATACCTTAGTTGTTCTCATTGATATCCCCCTTGATAATGCAACATATAATTGACCATGTGAGAATACATGGTGTGGCAAATAAACTCCAACATAAGGTATTGTTTGTCCCTACGCTTTGTTATATTTGGGTAATTAATGATGGATTTTTATTTCTATTAAATTGATTAGAAAATTATTGATGGGATCAGTGCAATTTAAGTACCTTTAATGGAAGAATTATAAAACCATAATTTCAAATGATTAGAAAATACATCATTAATGATTAGAAAATCCATCATTTATCCCATCAATCATTTTCTAATCAATTTAATAGAAATAAAAACCCATCATTAATTACCCAAATATAACTTTTCCAATGAAACAATTTTTTTTGTTTCTCGAATGGTTGTCTTTGTTGTGAGTGTCAACTCCTTTTCCGGATTAATTGTTGGATATTTCAAATTTGGAGGCTTTACTTCTCCATTGGTTATATAGTATACGTCTCTCCCTTTATCAATAAACCACTGAAATTTTCTATCAGCTTATTAAATAAAATTGCTTGGATAAGTGTTCCCTGCAAAATACAAAATGTAAAATAAATTACGTAGTCATGGTAATATGATAATTAAATGAAATAATAACAATGTGAAATTCGTATCACCTCTTCATCAATTAGAATTAGCTTTTGTTTATTCTCTTCTCCATTCTTAAAGGAGTTTATAGTATTACGTAAGACACGAACATTTATACTCCATTGTTTTTGATAAATTTTTAACTCTCGGATCGCGATGTTGACTTGATCATTAGTTCCATCTTGATCAGATGACAGGTTTCACGAAATATATATATAATTTATAATAGAGATAATTCGGAGTTTATACCTTACAAAAAACATGATTTCACTAACCTTTTTGAATCACATAGTGTTGCTTGGATCGCGATGTTGGCTTGATCATTAGTTCCATCTTGATCAGATGACAGGCTTCACGAACAAAATATATAATTTATAGAGATAATTCGGAGTTTATACCTTACAAAAAACATGATTTTACTAACCTTTTTGAATCACATAGTATTGCTTCCATCTCTATTTTTTTGGTAGGATTTGATAAGATTTGGTAAGATGGAAGTTGAGTATAGAGTATATTTATATGAGATAGAAGAGACAAAAGTGTAAATAACATTTACTACATAGTTATGAGGGAAAAAATCAATTGTAACTGATGATATTAATTCAGCAAGCAAGCACACATAAGCATTCACGTGCAGCTAAGCATTCACGTGCAGCCAATATAAATTTAAATTGTAACATACGTTTGAGGCAACATACGTTGAAGATAACTATTAATTCAGCAAGTGTTAACGCCATATAAATAAATGGTCAACATTATGACAATCAATTGTATAACATACGTTGAGGCCAACATACGTTCGATGGTAACTATTAAGTTCAGCAAGCGTTAACTATAAATAAATTGCTAACATTAATTATGCATGTTATCAATTAAAACGTCATTAAAAAGTAGTTAACTAAAATATACATTAGTTATGGTTTATGCATGTCATCTACATGTTTTATTATGTTATGTGTTATGCTTTTTATGTATTGCCGTCTTCTAACATAAATTTGTATATTTTTATGTATGTGTTATTGTTTTATGTATGTATATGGTTTAGCATAAATTTTGGAGGGCACTTGGGAAGAAATGCTTTTTTTAACAACCAAGACACTTTTATTAATAGCTATATATATATAGTATATATATATTATATCAGTATATTATATATATATATATATATATATAATATATATACTATATATATATATAATATATATATATATATATATATATATAATATATATATAATTGCAAAATAAAAGAGTAATGGAAACTATATGACATGTTTCATATCTTTCTATACTACAAGAAACAAATACAAGGTACTTTTTTTTCAAGTCATATTTTTATATATTGTAGTATAAGAAATAATATAACACTTCTAGTCATGAGCAGTTCAAAACATTAGGCTAATAACGGTCCTAACTGTATTATAACTGTATATTATTTTAGCTGGATTCTCTTGCACTATTCGTTCATCAAAATAAAATAGAAAGGCAATAATACTGAAAAAAAAAGTAATATAACAACCGCTGTTCTTATACTAGTGTGCTTCTAGCTCCGCTTCATCACCACGGAAGAAGGGGGGAAAAAGCCAGGGGAACTAAACAATTACGTGCAATGACGGAAGGAATGATGCCGGCAATTCGTACGCTACCACATATGTGCTTATATCAAAAAAAAAAATATACACAGCACATGTAGATAACACTATCACCACTTCCAGCAAAAAAGAATAGCTCCACCAATTTTCTGGAGCTAATTACAATAAATAATAAGCAGCACTAGGGGCTTTCTTTATTAAGAAAACTCTAAAGTTGGTACATCCTTCATTTGTTTAGACCTGAAAACCTTGTCTAGGGACCTCATCATAAATTTCCATGTCCTACTTTTAGTAAACCATGGTTACTAATTAGTGTGGCCATTCTCATCTTTGCACTGCATCATTTGATGATTAGATTAAAAAAGCTCCTCTTTGCACAAACATCTGGCCATTACATTGTCTGAGGTTGCTCATTCTAATCCAAAAATAAACAAACTAAAACAAGCTTAGAACTGCTCCCAAAATCCAAACCGCCCCTTGAGTGCACTAGCGTTGACAAAATCGTATTAACTAAATTAAAATGGTCTTCAATATGTATGCCTAAAGTGAAGATGATCAAACAATGGCAAAACTCAAATCTTAGTGTCTGTCGGTTAAATACTAATATAATAAGGACCCAACCGAGCTCAACATGCACATAAACACACACACTCGTTTGTCTTTTTTTTTTTTTTTTTAACTATGACAAAGTTTCATTTTAATGCTCTTTGTCAACATATCAGCTGTCATCGTCGCACTAAGCTACCAACCGCAGGATGAACACTGTCTCCGTGGCGCAGCAATTGACCTCTCTAAGAGGGCAACGACTGCTAATGATCAAATACACAATTACAAGCTACATATCACATCAACGCCGTCCCAAAACAACATATCCTTCTTCCATTGATAAGGACATCAAAGTTCTAATACGCATAACTGAAGATTAGCTAATACAGTCAAAAAGTTCGCGTCACCAAGTGGATTTGACCGTGGAAATAAGATTGTTTGTCGGCATGATTAAACTTAATCACCCGACAATATAAAATTTTCATCTACCGTACACAGGTGTTGCATACATATTCAAGTGTTGTGAACTATGAATACTACGCATGCAATGAGATCAGCAACTTTACATTGGCCAACCGAATGGATGACGATATCCAATTCTGGTTCAGTTGGGAGCTTCTCAAAGCTAAACCCAATGAACACGGACATGGTTTTTCCTTAATATATAGAATCTTCAAGTCAATTGACTGATGATCATTTTTGGGGAAATGGCCGTTGTCAGGGGATCTACCAACCAAATCTGAACTAGAACGAAACCACCTCAATTCCCTAAAATGCGTTAAACTTAGCGACTCGTTCTTGCTTCCAATGGCTGGTCTATGTTGTCCCTTGGCCCCATCAAAGGCTCAATCATCAGATACATGCTTAATTCCACATGCGCTGCAGTTGTATGAAGCATATTATAACCTTGTCCTGTGTTAAATTTTCACCTGCTATGAATGCAGATTCCTCAAAATCAGCAACAGCCAGCAAGGATGAAAAAAAGTTCACGTTTCAAATTTCACCCAATAATCCACCTGTAAATATAGGGAGATATAGTTTATTGTATCCCCAAGCAATGATTTTGCGTGCAACGTAATGAAAGCCCGCAGTTAGAGAAAAATAAACTTCTGAGGATGATTCAGGCGACCTGGCTCAGTGTAGAGCACACGAGTACAGTTATGGACGTGGCCAACCAACCTACACGTTTCTTATCTAATGATGAATAATTTCTATAGAAAATCATATAGACATCCGATGTGACACGACTTCCAGCAGAAATCTGTAATTACTAGTTAGTATAGTATATTAAATCCGTAACTACACCAATTTTAAGGATTGTGTTGGCGGTCTCGAGACGCAAGTCAAAGTCTCAAATCCTGCGCACTCTCTATACATCATGCCCAGTACGCCTACTGAAGAGATTACACGAAAAACTGCAGAAATTATTTTGGACTTCCAGCAGTCGACCGTACTTGACTCTGCGGTAGATCGGAAACGTGCAAAAAAAGTCTCTAGACTTTTCGCGGTCAACCGTGAAGGGCGCGGCGGTCGACTGGTCAAACCCTGCAATGAAAACTAATTTCTGTCGTTGGATCCGGTCGACCGGACGTGGATCTGCAGTCGACCGCGAGTGGGGCTGGACCTGAATTTGGTTTCATGTACGCATTGGGTTTGTGTTTTGATATAAATTGAAATATGATTTTCTAGGGTTTCAGAACAGAGATTTTAGATTATACTGAGCATATTAAGAGGGAGAACTTGTGAGCAAGTTGAGAGATTTGGTTTAGGGTTTGTGTGAGTGATTTTATGAGATTGTAACCCTTTGTACTCTCCTTGATTTAGTGGAATCTCCTCATCCTCTCCCCGTGGACGTAGGCAAATTATCGAACCACGTATATCTCTGTGTTTGGTTTGATTTGTCGTATTTGGATTGAATTGTGCTCGTGTGTAGTTTGTTCTCTTCTCCCATGATCACAGATTCGTTCGGTGTGCGAGCACGCTTCCGCATAGGCACGCAACAATTAGTATCAGAGCTCAAATTCGAGATATAGGGTTTTGGCATTAAGTGAAGGAATATTCATAGTGGAAGCTTGGTTCTTGGAATTCTAGGCTTCGGTGGAGATAGTGTTTGGGGTTGCCGTTGAAGATTTCACTTTCTTCGTGTGGTTAGGAGATCTATTTGGAATCTGTTCTAGGGTTCAGTTGGGTAACTTCTAAATTCTATAAAGTTTGAATCTTTCTTTGCAATTTGGAGTTTGTGATTATGGGTGAAGAAGTTGGTGAAAGTAGCAAGATGGCGGGTACAGTTCAAGTTGGTTTTCAAAACACTAAAATTAGTGTGGTGAAGTATGACGGCAAGACCAATTTTGGTTTGTGGGTGAGCGATGTTCAGGATGTGCTAAATGCTCAGAATTTGGAAGAGACCATCATCGTCCATGAGAGGCCACCAAAATATAAAGAGGCGATATGGAAAAAGATGAATAGGAACGCTTGTGGGGTGATCAGGTCTTGGTTGGAACAGGAGCTGAAATATGATATGATTAGGGTGATGTCTGCAATGAAGATGTGAGAAATTCACAACAACAAGTATCTTACAAAGAGTGTTGAGAACAGATTGCACTTACTGCGCAGGTTATTCAGATTTCAGATGTCCCGTGGCACCTCACTAGCAATTCATGTAAATAACTACACTAAGTTGTTGTCGAACTTGACGAATGTTGATGAGAAGATATCGGATAAGTACAAAGCTATTATTCTTTTAGGCTCCTTACCGGATGAGGAGTATGATACATTTGTGTTTACTTTGTTGAACGGGGTATCTTCTATCACTTATAGTAAAGCAACTAATACTTTGACGAATTATGATTTGAGGAGGAAGGACAAGGAGACTTTCTGCGCTAGTACTTCAAGAGATGCCTTGTCGACGAGGGGTAGAAGTCCATATCCGAGAGGTTGCAATAGAAGCAGGTCAAAGTCAAGAGGTCATCACCAGCTAGGAAAGAACCAATGTGCATTCTGTACGGAGCAGGGACATTGGAAGAGAGACTATCCAAAGATCAAGGAGAAGGAGAATAGTAAGAAGAATGGCCCGAATGCCAATGAGGTGAACGTTGCGAAAGGTGATGATTCCGATGATTCAAGCTTTTCCCTATTAATTACTTCGGAGGTGAACCACTTGGATGCATCAGATTGGATGCTTGATTCTGGCGCTACTTCTCATGTGATTCCTAGGCGATATTGGTTTTCATCATTTGAGAGACTCGATGGAGTGTTGTTATCATGGGAAATGATCAATCTTGTGGTATTTATAGGATAGGTACCGTGAGGATTTGGATGCACGATGGAGTAGTTCGTGAATTGAAGGAGGTAAGATTTGTTCCTCAATTGAAGAAGAATTTTATCTCAATAGAGCTTTGGATGCAAAGTGATTCAATGTGACCTTTAAAAATATTGTAGCAAATGTTACTAAGGGATCTTTGTGGTGATGAAGGGAATCCGCAGTCGGAACTTATATTATCTGAAGGGGAGCACCGAGATTGGCCAGGTTTCTTTAGTTATTTCAGAGGTGGATATTAGCAGACTTTGACACTACAGGTTGGGGCACACATGAGAGAAGTCATTGTAGGCTTTGTGCAAGCAGGAGTTATTGAAGGGAGCCAAGAGTGAAAAGGTTGAGTTCTGTGAGCACTGTATTCTTGGCAAGAAGACGAAGGTAAAGTTCGGGACTGCCATTCATAGGACGAGGGACATCCTGGATTATGTGCACACATATGTTAGGATCCCACCAAGACCGCGTCACTTGGTAGTCGATATTGGTTCGTCACGTTCATTGATGACTATTCTAGGCGTTGTTACGTGTACACCATGACAAAAAAGAGTGAAGTCCTAGATATATTTGTGGAGTTGAAGAAGATGTTGGAACTTCAGACTGGGAGAAAGATCAAGACGTTACGATCCGACAACGGCGGCGAGTACACATCAGACCCCTTTCTGCAGCTATGTCAAGACGAGGGCATAGAGAGATACTTCACAGTTAGTCATACACCGCAGCAGAATGGGGTGACAGAAAGGTTAAATCGGTCTTTACTAGAGAAGATCCAATGTTTGTTGGCGCATACTGGTTTGGAGAAGATCTTTTGAACTGAAGCACTTTCATATGCAAGTCATCTCATTAACAGGCTGCATTCATCTGCGATTGAAGGGAAGACCCCTATGGAGATGTGGTCGGGAGAGCCAGCACACGACTATGATCAGCTCAAGGTATTTGGGTACCCTGCATACTATCATGTGAAGACTGATAAGTTAGAACCTCAAGCTAGGAAGGCCATATTTGTAGGATTCAAGCGTGGCATCAAGGGATACAAGTTATGGGATCTAGTTGATAGGAAGATTATGCTGAGTAGGGACGTCACGTTTGATGATGCTTCTATCTTGAAGCTTCCCAGCTCTCATCAAGTGGAGAGCGACCCGATAGAAGAGATATCGCAGGTGGTGAAGATCGATGTAGCTCCACATTATCTAGATAGTATAGTATCCATTAGAGTGTCGACTGAGGTGATGCCAGGCGAGCACGGTGATGACGAGGAGGATACAGGTACAGTTGTACAGGATCAGGGACCGACGGCTCAGATTCAGGATTTTATTACGGTTCGGAGATAGGAGAGACATACGGATGCCAGCATGCTATACCGACACAGTACTTGTATATGCTCTTCCAACGGAGAGTGTCGATGAGTTGGTGCCTACTACATTTAGAGAGGCCGAGCAGAGTTCGGAGGCTGATTCGTGGTAGGTGGCTATACAGGAGGAGATGGAGTCTCTTCACAAGAACGATACGTGGGAGCTTGTTGAGCTTCCAAAGGAGCGGAAGGCGATTGGTTGCAAGTGGGTATACACGAAGAAGGAGGGCATTGAGGGCACTCCAGTGAGGTTTAAGGCTAGGTTGGTTGCGAAGGGCTATGCACAGGAGGAATGTATTGATTATAATGAGGTTTTCTCTCCAGTGGTGAAGCACTCTTCGATTTGGATTTTGTTAGATTTGGTGGCACAGTATGGATTGGAGTTAGATCAGTTGGATGTGAAGACGGTATTTCTTCATGGTGATCTTGATGAAGAAATATATATGACTCAGTCATTGGGATTCTGAACTGCATGGAAGGAAAATCTGATTTGTAGGTTGAAGAAATCGCTATACGATTTGAAGCAGTCTCCTCGACAGTGGTATAGGCGATTCGATGGATTTATGATCGGTCATTCATACACTCGGAGCCAGTTTGATACTTGTGTGTATTTTCGCAAGTTGAAAGAAGGTGCGTACATTTGTTTGTTGCTCTATGTTAATGACATGTTGATTGTCTCTATTTCTAGGTCTTCTATAAATAAGTTGAAGGCACAACTTTCAAAGGAGTTTGAGATGAAGAATTTGGGTGAGGCTAAGCGCATTTTAGGGATAGAGATCGGTAGAGACAAAGATAAGGGCATCATTTGTTTGACACGTGTGGCTTATTTGAAGAAGGTTCTACAGCGATTTTATGTTAGCATGGATATGAAACCAGTTAGTGTACATTTGGGAGCCCATTTGAAGCTTTCAGCTGACCTTTCACCGAAGACAGTTGAAGATCGAGAGTTAATGTCGAAGACTCCATATGCGAGCGCGGTTGGAAGCTTTATGTACGCAAAGGTATGTACGAGGCCAGATTTGTCACAGGCGGTGAGCATGGTTTTGAGATACATGCACGATCTAGGAGTGAGTCATTGGGACGCCGTGAGATGGATTTTGAGGTACATCCGAGGTACGCTCAATGTTGGTTTGGTTTATGAGCGGAACACTACATGTGAGCAGTTGTGCAGTGGCTATGTTTATTCGGATTATGTCGGGGATTTGGATAAACGTTGGTCTATGACGGGGTATGTGTTCACTTTGACCCGTACGCCGGTGTGTTGGAGATGCACCTTACAGTCTACGGTGGCTTTGTCGAGGACAGAGGCAGAGTATATGGCGATTACGGAGGCTGTGAAGGAGGCTATTTGGCTTCGAGGACTTTTGGAGAAACTTGGTATATCGTAGTGGTTCGTCACTATTCATTATGATAGTATGAGTGTTATCTATTTAGCGAAGAATCAGGTTTTTCATGCGAGGACGAAGCACATTGACGTTCGTTATCACTTCGTTCGGGATGTTCTTGAAGATGGCGATGTGAAGATTGTGAAGGTCCACACGAAGGATAATCCAACGGATATGCTCACTAAGGTGGTTCCAAGCAACAAGTTTGATTATTGTCAAAACTTGTTGCACATTTATGATTGTTCAGGTCATTAACGGTCATTTGGATGAACTATGGGCGGCTTGATCCCTTAGGAGAGGGGGTACGTAGGCAACCATATTGGTGCAGCCGATTTTGGAGAGACGACGCATTGGTGCTCTTTGTTTGGTGTCAGCTCAGTTTTGGAAAACTTCACCGATGTGGAGAATTGAAGAGATTACAGGAAAAACTACATAAACTGTTTTGAACTTCCAGCGGTCGATCGCACTTGACTCTACGGTCGATCGGAAACGTGCACAGCTCTTGGAAAAGTCTCTGGACTTTTCGCGCTCAACGCGAATGGCGCGACGATCAACCGGCCAAACACTGTAATGAAAACTGCTTTCTGTCGTTGGATCCGATCGACCGCACGTGGATCTGCAATCGACCGCGAGTCGGGCTGGGCCTGAATTTGATTTCCTATTCGCATTGGGTTGTGTTTTGATATAAATTAAAACACGATTGTCTAAGGTTTCAGAATAGATATTTTAGATTGTACTGAGTACATTGAGAGGGGGAACTTGTGAGCAAGTTGAGAGATTTGGTTTAGCATTTGTGTGAGTGGTTTGGTTAGATTGTAACCCTTTGTACTCTCCTTGATTTAGTGGAATCTCCTCATCCTCTCCCTGTGAACATAGGCAAATTACCGAACCACGTATATCTCTGTGTTTGGTTTGATTTGTCGTATTTGGATTGAATTGTGCTCGTCTGTGGTTTGTTCTCTTCTCCCGTGATCACAGATTCGTTCGGTGTGCGAGCACACTTCCGCATAGGTGCGCAACACCTACAACCCTGTAAGCATCAGGATTCAGTGAATACAACACATTGTTGACTTTCATTGTTGCACTTGATTCTCATGACTCACCAAATAGACACATCAATTATTTCATAAGTTCTCAGTACTAACAAATAAAAGTGGTATCTATGACCACTATACCTCAAATATGTGACGCGAAACTTGTTGCATTTGATTCTCATGACTTACTATATAGACATACACACATCCATTCTCTTGTAAGTTTTCAGTGCGGACAAATGAATATGGTATCTACAATCACTAGACCTCAAATACGTGATGCGACCCTTGATGCACTTGATTCCCATGACTTATCATATAGACACATCCATTTTTTCGTAGGTTCTTCGTGCAGACAAATGAATGTGGTTCTACAATCCCTATACCTCAAATACATGACATGACCCACCAAGTACGACATTTTGTTAACTTAGACATTGTTGCATTTGTTTCCCATGACTTATTGTTACGCGCCGTGCGGAAGCGTGCTCGACAACCAAACGAGTCGGTGAGCGATGAGAGAAGAGAACCAAACCAAATTACGAGTGCAATTCACCAAATACGACACAAATCAAACTAAACACAGGAATTTATGTGGTTCGGCAATTACCTACATCCACGGAAAGATGATGGGGAGATTTCACTATATGGAGGAGAAATACAACGGGTTACAACTCATAAAATTACTCAAATATAACCCTTAACAAAGCTCTCAACTCCCTCACAATATCTCCCTCTCAAAGTGCTCAAAAGACAGCTTATTCTCTCCTTAAAAAAATCCTAAAAAACGTGTTTTTATTTATAACAAAACACAATCCCAAACATAATAGGATTCTGAAAACGAGTCTGCCACACCCGGGTGTGACACGCACCACACCCCTGAAAACAGGGTAGATTCTGCCACACCTGGGTGTAGCAGACATCACACCCCTGACAACAGGGGAAGATTCTGTCACACCTTGGTATGACAGACATCACACCCCTGTCGAATCTTCATGTTTGCTAACACTTTGAACAATTTGACGCTGTTTTCTACACTTACCATACAGACATATACGTTCTTTCGTAAAGTTCTTAGTGAGGACAAATGAATGTGGTATCTACAATCACTATACCTCAAATACGTGACACAACCCTTGTTAAGCATGATAATGGTTCATCCAGGATAACCATTAGGAGATTAGATTTTAGAAAGCGTCTCCTGCGAGTTCTAGAAGTGACTGCCACCATGTTCACACGATGTAACACTAAGTCTCGAATCACAATTAATTCCAAACAACCAGCTAGCTAACTACTCTGCTACCACTTATCACATCTCAGTCTTGCGAGCCTGTTGAAGTGATAGTCATGTGACCTACTGAGTCTCATACATTATTTGGCTTAGACCATGTCTAAAGATGACTAGTTATTGTTGCACTTGATTACATCAATGTAGAATTGATCAATACATTGATTTAGAATTGATAGTGACAAAAATATCGTATCGTCCCTCCTATCCATATGATTTTCTACTTCGAGAGAGCAGTATATGACTTTTTTTTTTCGCCCCCACAATCCGCAACGCCGGTGCTCGGTCTCCTTTCCAAGAAACACACGGCCGCTGGCCCAAGCCCAATGAACCAATGGATCACCACCACAATTCTAATTCTGAGCCAAGCGACGGAAAACCCGATGACGTCATTCATCGGGGGACCCCTAATCCTGCCGGAATCCAAGGACACAGTGACCGAACAAAGCCTATTCTAATCTAGACATGAACCGAATACGTGTCCCGCCAAGCGTCAACATTCTGCTACTCCCTCTTATTATAATATATAAAGTATAAACACCTTGATAGCGTCGACCCCATGAACCCCTACTTGGTTGGCTGAAGGATGATGATTCTAGAGGATAGCAAACTGTCGTTAATAATTTAGGGGGGGGGGAAAGGGAACAAACGAAAAGGGCAGAATGAATATGGACAGGTGTACAGCTCTCGACTCTTCACTTGTCCCACTCATAGTAAGTGAGGTCTTTTCCATTCCGCATATCCACCCCTAGTTGATCGATGTTTTCTGCTGAGTCAGAGAACTTGGCCCGTGAACTGGATTTAATTACAGTAATGGACCGAGCCCAACATACTTGCGTTCATAGAGGGCTCGAAATAACTGTAACTAAAAACTAGGCTGCGCGCTGTTGCCGAGCATGTAGGAGGGCTGCGTGTGAGCCGTTGCTTAAATCATATGCTTGCTTTAAAGCCTGCGTGATCCTGGGCCAGCGATCCCACACTCTCGGATCAAGTCGGGGCAAAGAAGGGACTCATTTGCAATCATGCCCACATCCTGTTCGGGCTCTGTGAAAGCTCGAGGGCATCTCCAATCCATGCCCACACTCCGCATGAGGAGATCCCCATGTGACATAATGAAACAATTAACTCAGACAATACATGTTGAAGGGTGACAATCACTGGGGAGAATAGAGATCGATGACTCAGCATCAGCAATGTGAAGATGGAGTCTAAACAGAAGCAAACCTGCATGGTTCTGCGCTCCTGCTGTTGTCTGGGAGCTACAGCAACTTGCTTCCTCATTGAAGGGAGGGAAACCTCCAGAAACCATGGAATGGGTTCGTAAGGTGTAGAATTCAAACGTTGAACATAACGGATCCGTTACTAAAATCAGTACATATATGTACGCAAAACAAGTCGTGCAAATTCTGGTTTCCTAGTTAAGACTCGAAAGAATTGACTAGTTTCAAGCTAAGCACAGATCACAAATGAGGTGAGCAAACAATAAGCCAGAATCCCATACAAACCTGATAAAACTAGTCTATGTATTGTTCTCAGAAAACAATACGGATGGTGATGGAGTATCAGATATTACTTAATAAAATGGATATAAAAGACACATTGCAGTAACTAGTTTAAGAAATTAAACAACTAAACATAAAAAAACAGCAACTATTGAGAACAAATGCACCAGCCAAAAAAAAGGAATTCTAAGGACAATTTAACTGATGAGCACATGACAATGCGGAAATTGCAAGAAATTATACACATACATGGTAACATAAAATAAAAAGACTCAGCCCGTAATAGACATGGAGCAAGGTTAAGATGTTAACATAAAACAAGTGCTCGGAGAAGAATTCCACAAATGCCAAATATAAGGTAAAAGAATATGTTTGTAGAGAAGACAATAATGTTTATTTTACATACCAGCAAATTATACCTTTACATCTCTACTATTATAATGCCAAATAAATCAGCTTATGTGGTTGTCCTCGTCGCCTTAGGAATGACCAGAGGGTTAGGGCATTGTCATCTGAGCCTCTTGAGTATAATCTTTTGGACCTACACATTACAATTTTTTTTTTATGAGACCAAACCAACAACTGTTGGAAGAAATTCATACATTCCGTCTCTAACTGTTATCAATTCGCACTAAAAAACTGTCTAAAGCCTTCTTGTAAAAAGTGTGACTAGGATAGCATTAGGGGGGGACACATTATCACGTTGTATCATTAAATACGATTTTATGCAACACATCCACCATTTCAGTATTAATCTTAACAAAAAATCACCTGCAACCATAACGGAAGATGACAAGCTAAATCATAACATGAATCCCATTCCTATGAACAACAGATAATTCTAAAAAGAACGCTATGAGCAAGACCAAGGACACTTTCTGCTAAGCATTCATGTCTATAACAAACATGCAAGTACTGCCCGCATCACTTGCTCGCTCTACCATCAACTAGGTAATAATAGAACATGGACCCATACCGACATGTATCTGTTGGTTAGAAGGATAATAATTCCTGCACATTGGACTCAATGGAATGTGGCTTGCTCTTAGGGCAACATACAGAGGACAGCAATCACATGCAACATCGCTGACTGTCCACAACTAGTGTGTGTAGGTATAGACAGTATCCAAGTTCTCAATAAGTGCATGTAGCAAAAGATGGTACTCAATTGAAAAAACAGGGACCCAAAGCTCAGACGGTAGTCTCCTTCAATAGAAGCAGATCTACACGGGCCTGTCTTGCTGTTTGGGGGTGGTGGGGGGAATGCAACCATCTCCCTCATAAATATAAAAACAAAGTGGTAACAAAATAAAGATAAAAGAAAATAAAATCTGTGTAGAATACCCAAAGACCAATTATTTGACAGTGGATCAAGATGAGACCCCCTTTTTTTAAAGAAGAAGGGCCGTAACCAGAAGTTATTAATGGAGAAAGAAAAGAGAAATATATGAACATATGAGAGAAGTAAAGAGAAGTAGAAGGGAGGTTACAGATTATAGGGTAAGTAGAGAAAAAAAGCGAAGTTACTGATTACATGGTTTTGGTGAATACCAAAATTCAGCTAGAAAGGCTGAATTATGGATAAAATTTGATGTTGTCAAACACTTTTGGTTGAAAAAGAATGACTTTCCCATTCTCTTTGTTGATTTAGAGGAACGTTTGACATTGGCTAGTCACACCACAACCAGATATCCAATATTGAAGAAGGCAACGAGGCATGTTACAACTTAGTTTTGCTCCTAGGGGAAAAAAGAAGTCATGAAAAGGTTGAAACTAATGGAAATGTATCTTTCCGCTACCATGTGATTGCTAAATGCTGCTGTGGCATAAAATATCAACAGTAAAACTTGAAACTCAAGGAGAGTCAGAGCAGGATTTAAAGTGACCATCTAGCG
Organism: Asparagus officinalis; assembly: GCF_001876935.1. Lineage (NCBI taxonomy): Eukaryota > Viridiplantae > Streptophyta > Magnoliopsida > Asparagales > Asparagaceae > Asparagus > Asparagus officinalis. Next base: position 140,199,209 of record NC_033800.1, on the reverse strand, counting down.
CAGGATATGACTCTTTTCCTGCACTGAGCTTCTGAGATAGGCTGGAACACTGCTGAAGTGAAATAATGTAAAATGCTGGATAGGAAGCATGCATAATAACAGTAACAGGAGTTAGATTGCCAACAGTCAATTTCCCTCACTTTAAATAAATTAAATGATGAGAGCTAGTCAACTTCCCAACTCGCCCACATGTTGTCAGTGACAAATATGAATGCACACAAATATGAATGCACGGTGAATTCTTCATTGAGAAATTCAAATTCTGAAAGGCTGAGATGTAGCTGTCTACTACTGAATCAGTTCATGTTAAAAGCAAACCCAGGCATCGATCACATGTACTTTGCCTGATTATCCAAGAGAGACATTTCATGTTACCAAAGATATTAAGTGCATTATGTTGAACAGTAATAACAGAAGATACAGGGGGAGGATGGCAGGGAGGCAGCAGAGAGCGATGAGAGAGATTGAACAGCCAACATCCAGATAAAATAAAGGGCCCACTATTACATCACATGTTTTTCCCCTAATCATATAAATTCGCGGGAAAAAATAGAAGTAATAACAATTGCTTGTCAAACTCACAGCACCATTGAAAGTTGTAAAAACTCTGACTCCACCAAATTTGATACACAGTCTAATAGCAAATAATGAGAGCGGGAAAAAAAGAATTGTAAAAAATTGATAACTAGAATAAAGATAGAATTACATAAACCTTAAAATGGATAAGCCATTATAAGGAACCTATACAGCATGCATTAGTATACTGTTGGAGATTGATCAGAAATCCAACACCTTACTTTTAAGGTTTACTGTCGAAACCTGTTGACGAATGCAAAACAAAATAATCTCAAAGAGAACTAGCATGCATTCACAAACCAAGAAAACGAGATTTACGTGGTTCGACAATTTGCCAATGTCCAAGGGAGGCGGGGGAGAGAACTTAATTGACTTAAAAGAAAATTACAATTCTCCCTTTTCTCTTGCAAATCCTCACAAGAGTACTCTCTCTTCTTTTTTTTTCTCTCTTTTGGCTTGATGCATCTACAATAAGCCTCTCAAGGGTATTTATATATTTCTCTTTCTCCTATTTTGAGTTCATGTAGAATTACTTCCTTTGATTAATTCTAATCTTTTAGGATTCTTTCTCATGATGCCTTATACAAATCCTACTTTTCATAGAATTCATTACTCATAATGATTTCTAGAATTATTCATATCTTAGTCCTCTTCCAATTGGATTCAATTCCAATTGTAATTTGTCTTTCTGGTTAAAGTCAAACTTCCAATCCTAATCAAATTAGGATTGTTTCAATGCAAGCCATATTCAACACATACAAGATCCTCCACAGCATGCATCAAAACGAACTCAACAATAAGTTTGCTAGATGTGTTTCATGATCGAAACTGCATGCAACCCCTCCCGCATGACAACATGCCATGACTAACGCTATTGAATAGAACATTTACATTATTAACATTGCTTCAAATAAACCAAGCCCTTTCTCTCAAATGTTTAGAGTCAGTAGTTGTGAATACCTCCTATTCTTGTTCTGGTCATGGGATGTGTTGTCCACCTCTCAGCTTTATATGTGCTTCATAGTCAAATATATCATTATATAGCAAATCTATTATCTTCCCCCTTTTTCCACGCTACAAGGAAGAACTTCTAATGAGCTCACTTATCCTAATATTCTTCCATTTTTACATGCTTAACTATGAAATCCCATGATTCCTTCGCAGGGTTGTGTGTGTGTGTGTGTGTCTGTGTTATGTTATATATATATATATAGTATATATATTATATATATATATATATATATATATATATGAATATGTGACAGTAGGGGGTGTATGGTGTGCCCAAAAATATCTCAGAATTGTCATTTAAACCCTTATGAAATTACAATCTGCTCCCTTAAATTTAAATAATTTGAAAAATGAGAATGTTGTAAAGTGAAAGAGAACCCATGTGCTGATATAGATCAGCGACAGAAGGATGAAATAATCACCTATTTAGATTAATAACCAGATTCGCTCTTACCACTTGCTTCGCTTCCCGCTCCTGCTTTTTAAGAGCTAACTGTCTCTTATCTCAGCAAGGCTTCTCTTGGGAGAATGACTTCCTTGAACGGGCTACGTGCACACCACGTGTCGTTGCGGTAGTTCATTATTTTGAAGAAAAAAAAGACGGATTTACCAGCGGCCTTGTAGTGGTAAGGCTGATCTGACTAAAGCGCTTAGCAAGTGCACCAAAAGTGGGAAGTGGTATAATAAGAGAGAGCACAACTGCTTTTCTTGTTCCACTCTTGTTCAGACGTCTTCTCATCTTTCTTAAAGTAAAGGTGTCTTTCTAGTGGACAGTAATTGCTAGTAAACTGACAGAGCGAGCTACAACCTCTGTATAATAATAACAAAGAAGTTAATAGCCCATTACATTTAACCCATTTAAAATTAGTAAGCAATTTAACTTCTCAAACAGTTAGGGCAAATGGGCCCAAACACTAAAAGTGCAAACACTAGAAAATCAATCAAGTAAAATACGACGCAATGGAGCTAACAAGGTGTACCAAGTGCATTCTCATCAGTTATTACAGCTTTATAATATTATATTTTAGATAAAGAGATAGATGTCCGTCCCCCCTAAGAAATTTTTTCTGCCCACTAGTTCCTTCCGTAAAATTTTAATGGTAACTCTTTAGTTTATAGGAATTATTATATATCAAAGTCACGTCACTTCTAGATTACAATCATGTTAGAGCAATCACTTTGGGTGTAGCATTGTAATCACTTTGGGTGTAGCATACTCATATTTATAGTATGCTTCTTGATCATAATAACAACTCACTTGACAATGTGGAACTTTATAGGTGGCCCCAACCAATCTTTGTACAGTTGATATTTTTTTGTCATGTCTAACACTTACCTTCATGTGGCGAGTCCCGAACACTTCCAGCTGTGTGGAGCTTTTATACCATTAGCAATGCTCTAATAACAACTTCCCAAAAGGTCTCAACCTAAAGTTTCTTTTGAACATGTTTAACCACAAACCTTTTCCCATGATTCCTCACGAAACAAGGTAGCTCCGATTTTGAGTTCTACGGACTAGTACCAGAATTCATTTTCTCACATCCATGTAGGATATTCACCTAGGATATGATGTGCTCTTCATATTAATACTTTAATTAGTAACATCAGACTGTAGAAGCGATGGTCAAAGTAGGTCCTACCTTAACCCTGGCCACAAGCTTGTACCAATTAGAGATTTAGAGGCCTGTTTTTCAGTCATATCCTAAGCTATAACAAAATTAAGTTTCACTCTTTTTCCTTACAAACCACACGAATCTAACGAACTTTCTTAATCACTTTGTAACGATCAATGGAACCTTCAGCATGTTTCTTTAATTTGAAGACGCACTTGCAGCTAATAACATTAGCGTTGACTGGAGGTGAAACAAGGCACCATGTGGCATTGCTTAGGAGGGCATTATACTCATCAACCATGGCCTCACTCCAAAACGGATGGGTGTTGGCCTGAGTGAAAGTTGTCGGTTCCTTGACATCGACTTGTCAAGAGGTGACAAAGACGCGAGGACGTAGGTGCCATCCATAGAGCGTGTGATCATCGAGTGGGATGGTCGCGAAGGAGCATCTGCAGGTGGAGCATCCATAGGAGGTAGAACAGAAGGAAGAACAAGGTCCACAGCCGTCGAAAGGGACACCATATTCTCAAACAGCGGTGGACAAGTTGTAGCAGATGATGACCCAGACTCTAACATTGATTTAGGCATTATTTGCAAGGGTAAATCTGCTATAATGGCTAGAGGTATAACGGTAGCAGTGAGTGTCGATGGCGGAGAGACCAAAGGCAGCGCCCTCACATTAGGTGTCAGTCGCGGAGAGGCTAAAGTCAAAGGGCAGGTGCACCGTTGATAAACCAACAAAGATTGATCGTTATTCACGGTACCAGTTCTAATATTTCTTGTGGCTGAAATAGAAGAACCTATAGAGACACAATAAGGGTGTTGCATAGGAAAAATATTCACATCACTGGGCACAGGGATAGGGGATGATGGAGGTGAGGAAGGTGACTTGGAAGTATGTTTAGTGAGGAAAGGAAAGGTGTGTTCATCAAAAAAGACACTGATAGTAATGAATATAGGACTAGAGGTAGGTTCAAGACAACGATAACCATGATAACCTGTAGGATAGACAAGAATGACGCGAGGGAGGGATCACAGTTGTAGTTATTGTGATTGTAGGGGCGAAGGTGAGGAAAACAAAGAGAACCAAAGGAGCAGCGAAAGGTCTGTAGTCGGGCTTGTGATGAAAAGGAAGTTCATAAGGTGACAATCCTTTTAGATTGGGTGTGGGAAGATGATTAATAAGATAAGTTGCAGTTTTAAAAGCAAATGACCAAAACTTGAGTGGAACACCAAGTGATATAAGAGAGAAAGACTGATTTCCACGATATGTCGAGGTTTTCGTTAGGCGGACCCATTTTGTTGGTGGGTATGGGGACAAGATATGCGATGTCCAATACCATTAGCAGAGAGATCAGTTTGTAATCATCAAGAAAGAAATTAACCTACCCCGTCAATTTGGAGAAACTTCAACATTTTGCAAAATTTAACGAAGATATCAAACACATCTGAATGTTGAACAAGAGGATAAAACCAAGAGAATTTAGAATAATCATCTAGAAAATGAATAGAGTAGCGATAGCCATTACAAGAAGAAACCGGGCAAGTCCCCTAATCTCCATATGGACTAACAACTCTAAAGGAAACGACGATTCAGATTGTTGAGAAATAGAAAAAGGCCAAGATTATTATTCGTCTAACCCTAACCTCTCTTAAATAGAGGTTAGGAGGTTATTATAAAATAGTTATGATATAAAATCATATCCAATCACATCCCGAATACTTCTCAAAACCATGTTCCTAATATATTATTCCTAATCTAATAGATCTCTATAATATTCCTTAACACTCTCCTAGAGCATGTATGAGATACATGTCCAGCTTGTTTACAAATAAAGTGCACACACTCCACCGATCAAATGATCCTTGGAGGATCCAACAACAAATGATCCTTTACAGGATCTAACAACAAATAATCCTCTTCTTTGGAGGATCCAACAACAAATGATCCTTTTTTTTAAGGATCCAACAACAAATGATTATTCTTTAAGGATCTAGCAACAAATGATACAAAAGGTGGAGTTAACTTTGGGCTCGAGCAAAGATGGACAATAAGGCAAATGTCGATGATGAGGACAAGATCGAATCATGAAGATCTATGAGAGATCAATCATCCAAAGCGAGGATTTAGGGCATGAAGGTGATTGACGGCCCGAACGAATAGTCACTCGTAGCCAACAATACCGCAGATGAACAATAGCCCTAACAGCATCAGTGGTGAATTAGTAACTACGAATGAACAGTATCAATAACAGTACTTTCACCTTCAGGTCTATGAAGGTCTAATAAATTAAACCAAATGATTAGCTTGCTTAAGATCTATGAAGACCTATTAGATTAAACCAAATGATTAGTTTACTTAAGATCTATGAAGATCTATTAGGTTAAGCCAAATGATTAGCTTAAAAGAGCAAAATTTGGGCTGGATGAACAGTTCTCTCGGGTGAGCAATACCCAAGGCGATGAATAGTCTCTCGAGTGAACAGTATTGCACGAATGAACAGTACCACTGCTGATGAACAGTGTCACGACCGATAAGGGAGTTGATGTAGTCGAGGTCAATGTTGAAGCTGCCGAGGGATGCATGTAGTGTAGCAAATCCCCTCGACGGCCACGAGATCATGGAGGAAGGTCTCTAGTTCCAATAACTTGGCTCTGATACCATGGTGAGAAATGAAAAAATGCTAAGGTCAAGATATTATTCATCTAACCCTAACCTTACTTAAATAGGGTTAGGAGGATATTACAAAATAGATATGATATTAAATCATATCCAATTATATCCTGAATATCACTTAATCACATATTTCTAATATATTATTTCTAATCTAATAGATCTCTATAATATTCCTTAACACGGATAGAGTAGAAGAAAATGAACGCATATGACATTTGCCCATAGCACAAGATGAGCACAACTTAATGGCTAAAAGGCACTTAATACCCTATTGCTTCACCACCTTTACACTTAATTACCTTAAATTGTCAAAAGTAGTACTTTAATACCCTAAGTTGTAAAAAATAGGTACTTTAGTACCTTGTGGTGGTTGTCATAGAAATATTCCTAAGAATGCGTCCTGATAACTAACAGAAAGCATTAAAGTGCTAATTTCTCACAACTTAGGGTATTAAAGTGCTATTTTTATAACTTAGGATATTAAAGCGCTATTGTAAAGCTAGTGAAACAATAAGGTATTTAAGTGTCAGTTATTTACAACTAAGGATATTAAAGTGCTATTTTTTATAATTTAGGGTATCAAAGTGATATTTTACAAGTTAGGGTATTTAAGTGTAAATATGGTTAAACGGTAAAGTATTTAAGTGCAATTGAGCCTAACTTATTTTCACTAGAAGAAAAGAAGATAGACGCCTTGGAAAGGATAGTGCGCACCATATCTATGGTGGGATGGCCAAAGCAATGATGGCACATTTCCAGAGAGGGTGAACGTGTAGTCGAGGCCGAGAGAGCCAAGGAAGAGGACACATTGCTGGATGAGAGGTGATAGAGACCATCACGAAGATCCCCCATGATTAGCGTGCGACCACTGTTGCGATCCTTCACAAGACAATAAGAAGGGTGAAATACGGACACAATTATTATCACCAGTAAACTTAACAACAGAGAGAAGATTTTTAGAAATGGAAGGAACATAGAGAGATTATGAAGAAATGGAAGGAACATAGAGAGATTATGAATATGAAAGCGATGATTATTGACGCAAAATGAAGAAGTCTTCTGAGTGTGATGAGCAAACCTGAGCCATCTCCAAGGTGAACCTTATCCGGTCCATCATATTCAGTCTTGTTCAAGCGAGTGTCCAGATCATGTGTTATATGATGAGTAGCATCCAAGTCAGGGTACCAATTGAAGCTACTGGAGTTGAGTATGAGATTAAGTAGGATTGCGGCATTAGCCTGAGGATTGTTAGTAGGAGGTCCGGAAGAAGACCCAAGTTGATATGAAGGATTAAAGTGATGATGACAAGTCAGAGCACTGTGACCATGATGATTACATACCCGACTCTTGGATGCACCCTTTCCTTGACCACCACCATTGCCGCTATGACCATGGTTCTTGGAGAAGTGTGGAGGGAACCTGCCACCATGACTCCGGTTCTTGGATAAGTGTGGATTGGGCACATGAGCGAGAGGTTGTAGGGGTGATTGTGACCACAAGATGATCGAATTGTTGATCAGCTTCCTCGGTGAGAAGAAGTCCATGAAGGGAATCCATGGTGTGCAACGCACTACGGCATTGAAAGCCTTACAAAACTGCATATAGTAAGGACCGAGTCGGAAGAAGATGAGACGAGAGACGATCTCATCATTGGATAGTGGACACCCAATGGCGGCTAGGCTGTCCACAATCATCTTAGTGCGATTGAGGTACTTGATAGTGGACACCCAATGGCGGCTAGGCTGTCCACAATCATCTTAGTGCGATTGAGGTACTTGATCATGGATGAGGACCCCTTTGGAGTTGGAAGAACCCGTTGCGGAGTTGCATCACTCGCGCTTGGTTTTGCTGAGAACAATGTCGCTCCAATGTCTTCCAAGCAGCGTGAGAGGAACCAATACGGATGAGAAGGAGAGAGCAAGATTCCCTCAACATGATTGAACATTTGATATGCTCGAAGAAAGGGCTTGAAGCAAGTCTTCCTTAAGAGGTAGTTCAGGTTATTTGGACAAACTCCAATCAAGGGTGGAGTAGAAGAAAGAGTATTAGTAAGGGAAGAAGCGGTTTAGGAAGTCGCCATTTATGGAGGAATAGGAGAAGGAAATTTTGAGGATTAAGAGGTCAGCTGGACAAGAAGCTCTGGCACCATAAAGAAATAATAGAAATAGATGTATTTTTCTTTATTCATTTACTATGTACAGAGGCTAGATTTATAACCATGAATACCAACAAATTTACAATAATAATGGTAATCATTTTCAAAGGATTTGTTATAGCAACTAGAAATCATGATTTGAGTACCCAACTGGAGATCATGATTTGAAATCGTTGCTTAGGGCTCGTTTGGATAATGGAAGTATTAGAAGTAAGAAGTAGGTTATAAAAGTAACTTTCAAAGCTATGAAGTAGGAAGTAGTGGAAATAACATTTTTTTTGTTTGTTTCATATATTTTTAGAAAAAATAGAAGTGTTTCATATATTTTTAGAAAAAATAGAAGTAGAACTTCTTCCTCTTCATTTACTTTTTTTTTGTTTGGATAACATTTGGAAATATTACTAGGAAGTAATTTTATCAATGAAAAGTTGTTAGAAGTTAGCACAGTTCGGCATAAACCGACGAACCAACGAGGTGACGAGATCGACGAATCGCACGCAAGCGACGAAATGCATCCATACACGTTCAGAATCAAGCCAAGTGTCAAAGAATCAACGAGTCATCCAACCGGGAACAGACTCGGACGAATCACATAACATTTGGAAATATTACTAGGAAGTAATTTTATCAATGAAAAGTTGTTAGAAGTAACTAATAAAGGTAATATTAATAAAAAAATTATTTATGTCCTAATTAATATGCATTTCAACTACTTCCGAGCTACTTCCGAGTATTGAGGATTATAAAAATATTTTGGAAGTAAGGATGACATGTAGGCGCCACATAAGCATTTAGGGAAGTATTGAAGTAAGTTTTTCAGAGAACCAAACACACTTTTTTGCTTAGAAGTAGCAAAAGTATCTTTTACTTCTTTTACTTCAGCTACTTCACAATTACTTCCGTGAAAACAAACAGGTCCTTAGGGGGTGTTTGTTTTAAATCCCAAAATTTATGGATATGGATTTCACCATAGAATTTGAAATCCATAAATTTTTTTTGTGGGTTTTGGGATCTCTAAAATTTTGTTAGTTTCATCAATATTTTGGGATTTGGAATACTATAATTTGTAATATTTTGCTTGTTTCATTAATATTTTGGGATTTGGAATACTATAATTTGTAATTTATATGTATAATTTATTTTATGATATTTATTATATATTATTATGCAATATCACATACTATATTATATAATAGTACAAAATATATATTATAATATTATATAATATTTTAATAACATATATTATTATAATATTATATAATATTTTGGGATTTGGAATACTACAGCATGAACAGTGATTATTAATAATCCTCCAGACCTTAAAGGTAAAAGCCCAGCTTCATAAGCAGATAAAAACCTAGATTGAGCCTCGGGGAGCCGTCTAGAAGCACTCGTAAAAGCTACTTTAAAAAGCAGCTTTTATAAAGCTACTTTCCTTAAAGGAGAATCTTACTATGCTAAGTGTCGCCATCACCTTTTACTAATGCGGCTGCTGTGAATATTGTGATGTCGTTCTCAACTTTCTCATTGCGTGTCAATTCTGAAGACTGTCGAAGATTCGTCGCTGCGTCTATAAATATGAAGTTAAGAAATGCAGAGAGGGTGTTCTATTGTTGTGAGAAAATAAAATTAAGTATTCTCTTCTGAGTGATCTCCTGTAATATAAATCTTCTTGTATCATATTGTGGAGTATAATAAAGATATTATCTTGTCTATTGGCGGTCGCATGCTGTAAGCTCTCTCTTTTCTCTTTAAATTCCGCTTTTTAGAATTGGTATCAGAGCCATGTTTTATTGTTATCTGTCTGCTTAAATCTCTTTTGCAGATTGTCTTTTGAATGTTTTAATTTGTAAGAATGTAGAAGTTTTATATGTTCTTTTCATTCTCTTTTTAAGAGTTTAGTTTGCAAACTTATGGGACGTCAAAAAAGTCGCGCTGTGTAAATCCTGTTGTTGCCGAGATGGCTGGTTAGGGTAGTGTAAGTCATTGACAGACGTGTAAGTTATCAGCTAAGTTGTTTTACAGACAATAAAAAGAAAAATAAAATTTTGACATCCTTACTTGTTAAACATTTAAAAGATATATCTACAAACAGAGAAAATATGTCAGACATAGTAGAAACTTCGGCTCGAAATCCCAGTTATACTGGAATGAAAAAAGTTAAAAACGCCCAATTGACAGAATATGAGACTGATATAGAATCACTTAATAAGTGGACAATACCAGATGTTCCTAATAGGGACATATACAAAATTGGCTTTTTAGACTATAAGTCTTTAATAAATATTAAAACCCTAGAAAAGACTACTACAGTCGATAAAGAAGAACAAACTATCCAACTCTTAGGAGTTGCAAACGTTAATCCTTATATGGAAAAATACAAATATTTACATGTCGGTCTTATACAGATCGCGTTTCGTCCTTTGACTTTATCAGGCTTAAATGCCTCTCTATTAGTCTGTGTGACAGACTCGAGATGTTTAAAGACTCGAGATGTTTAAATTGGACCCAATCTTTAATGTGTATTATGGAAACTAGTCTATGTAATGGACCAGTATATTTTAATGTTTATCCAAATCTTTAATGTGTATTATGGAAACTAGTCTATGTAATGGACCAGTATATTTTAATGTTTATCCAAATCTAAGTCTCTCTCTAACAGATCCAAATATCTTAGGCTATTAGTCTTAATATAAAGACACACGGATATAATTATATTCTTGGATCCGAAACGATTGCAATAATATATCGCATCCATTATAAAGTATTAAATACTTTAGCTCCAAAAGCCAAAATTCATTCTAAACCAGGGAAAACTGTTCTGGTAGAAACAAATGTTTTATCTTCCAATATAGCTGTTAATAGACAAATAAAGTGGGAAGAAATAAATTTTCCTGAAAATTGGGTTATACCCCATGCTATACAATCTTTGCCGATTATAAATCAAGATGTTGATCAAATTGTGCAAACAACTGACGGAGAGGTTGAAATAACTTTTAATCCTTCTAGAACAATCAGAATATCTGATGTGGCATCATCTGCCAGAAATTCGTTCTCTAGATCTGGATCTTATAGAACCAGTTCTGTTCAAGGGATTAATGTATCCGATAATAATATTCCACATGCTTTATATAAAGATAAAGCTTCTCCTCCGAATACGGAGATGAGTTTTAGAATGAAATGATGAATTTTGAAAAAGAAAGTTCTATGAGGGAAATTCTGAATACAGAGTTTTACCTAGAAAAAAATAAAGATTTTCGAAGTTGGTTTTTAAAAAAAAATTCGAAAAAAGACCAATTAAATTGGGTAAACAAGTACTATATAGAGCTGGACTATAAGCAAAAAATAATATTTTTTGTTCCATGGTTTTTAAAAAGATATGTTTTAAAACAAAGTCATAAAATAAGTGTATTAGAAGACCACTTAAAACAGTGGAAAACATCGACGGGTAAGATTATCAGATCTATAAATCCTCCAACAGACCCGCTACAATTAAAAGATGTTTACCCCTCTACTATAGAGGCTATGGCTTTTATAAAGCCTAATGAGTTCAATGAAGAACATATGAAAGAACTAAGTAAAATTATAAAACAAAATAATTATACTAATATTTATTTAAAAACAATAGGAGAACAACTTATAAGAGTTGAAGAAGTATTAGACAAATTAGTGTCTAAAATAACAGAGGTTATATCTCATTAAAACCTTTTAGAAAAAACAAATCTTTCTCAAAGAAAGATAGAAAAAACAAATATTAAACCTCCTATTGATATTTCAGGATTTAAAAAAGATAGCGAACTACTCACTCCTGAAATTATAGAAAGTCTAGCTAAAAAATTAACTAATGCTAGAATTCATACACTTGATACAGTGTTACCATCTACTTCTGAAATAGAAGAAGAATCGTCTAATACAGACAGTTCTGATGATATACCGTCAACAGAAATAATGGCTGTAGAGAATAACTTTACAGAAATAAATAAAATTAAAGATCATCCAAAGAAAAGACTGGAAAGGTACTATTATAAAAGACCCACTCCAGCAGGTGTTCTATTCGAAGAAAATGATGCTTATCTACAGGCAGATTATAATGGTAGAAATATCTACGAATGGAATATAGATGGGTTATCAGATACCCAAATAAATTCAACTATACATAGAATGCTTATGTATGGTACAATTTATAAACAAAATGGAAATAAAGAAAGAATGATAGCTTCTTTCATCACTTGTGGTTTTACTGGCATCATTAAAGGATGGTGGGACAACTATATTTCTGCTGATGCTCGAAATGAAATTTTAGGAGCAACAAAGATAAAAAATAGAGTTCAGCAAGAAGACGTTGTTTACACGCTAATGTTAGCAATAGCACACCATTTTACTGGTACTTACCTTGATGAAGGTGAAAGAATAAGGACCTTATTATAAAATTTTAGATGTCCTTCTTTAACACATTTTAGATGGTATAAAGATACCTATCTAAGTAGAGTTATGTCTCTAGCTGATGCTAATAGCTCACATTAGAATGCTAAATTTATCGATGGCTTACCTACTTTATTTGCAGAAAGGTTCGAAATAAAATTCGAGCTGAATATGGGGGATATATTCCCTACGACAACCTATCATATGAGTATTTATCAAACGCCTGTATAAAAGAAGGCTTAGCTTTATGTAATGACTTAAAGCTTAAGAATCAGTTAAAGTCTCAAAGACTTACAAAACGAAAAGAATTAGGAGAATTCTGTGAGCAATTTGCTTATGATCAACCTTATAAGGTTGAAAAAGAAACTATTCCTAATAAAGAAAAGACTAAAAAATTCTTTAAAAAGAAAAAGAAAAAATTCTTTAAAGAAAAAGAAAAGCCTTCTAAGGCTAAAAAGAAAATTAAACAAGAAAGAAGAGAAATCCATTGTTATAAATGTGGCCGTATCGGGCACTATGCCAATCGCTGGAATATAAAAAAGAAAATATATGCGATTGAAGACGAAAGTCTTAAAATGACTTTATCAAATACTTTAATTAATAGCGATACCGAGGATGAATTATATTCATCTACTTCAGAATCTGAAGAAGACGAAAATTGTCAATGTGCAATTAATAATTGCAATGATGAAACAAATTATTGGAAATCTATAGTTCAAATGAATGGACTTTCTATTAATATGATAAAATCTAATAAAGATAAAGAACTTTTATCTCAAGTTCTATCGGCAGATATATCGTCCGAATTAAAAGAAGAATTATTAAAAACTCTGTCTAATAAAGACAAAAATCCAAAAATAGATAATGTTTTTAAATTTTCTAAAGTACAGAAAAGAAGGCAAAATATTATCCATACTTCTAAAGACATCTTTATCATCTCTTAATAAAGAGATACAAGAATTAAAAATAGAAGTAAAAAAGTTAAAGCAAGAGAATAAATATATTCTCGCCAGATTTGATGAAGGAAATGAACTTGTTCAAAATAGTGAACAAAGCGATCAAGAAAACATTGAAATTACTGAAACAAATGCTCTGTTGCAAATATTGCAACAAGTTACCTCTCAGAAGTGGTATATCAAAATCAACTTAATAGTTGAAGATCAATTTTATATATCAGATCTTATAGCTCTAGTTGATAGTGGTGCAGATTTAAACTGTATAAACGAAGAAATAATTCCTTCAAAGTTTTTTGAAAAAACTACTCAAACTCTAAGTAGTGCCAATGAAAATCAATTAGAGGTAAAATATAAATTACCTAAAGCACATATATGTGTGCAAGGGACTTGTATACCAACTCCCTGTATCTTGGTAAAAAATTTATCCCAACATATAATTCTTGGGACTCCTTTCTTACATACCATTATGCCTATTCAAAAAATAGACACCAATGGTATCCGTGCTACTTTTAAAGAGAAAGAGATTTTACTTGAATTTATTACAGATCCTCAGACTAAAATGTTAAATGAGGTAAAAAATATAATTCTTAAAAAATATAATCCTGAAAAGGTGGGATTACTCCGTCTTATTTGTACCCTGTAAAAATTCACGAGTTAGAAAGTCTGGAAGATGATTAGAGTCATAAAATAAGTGTATTAGAAGACCACTTAAAACAATTTAATTATTAGTTCGTTTTACATCTGGTAAATGGGATAAAGCCCAGTTTAATTATTCAACAATCAAAAAAGAAATGTTATCTATTTTAAAATGTTTCTCTAAATTTAGAGATGATATTCTTAATCAAGAATTTTTACCAGATGTAAAACAAACTAATAATTAAACTGTTTTAAGTGGTCTTCTAATACACTTATTTTATGACTCTAATCATCTTCCAGACTTTCTAACTCGTGAATTTTTACAGGGTACAAATAAGACGGAGTAATCCCTCCTTTTCAGGATTATATTTTTTAAGAATTATATTTTTTACCTCATTTAACATTTTAGTCTGAGGATCTGTAATAAATTCAAGTAAAATCTCTTTCTCTTTAAAAGTAGCACGGATACCATTGGTGTCTATTTTTTGAATAGGCATAATGGTATGTAAGAAAGGAGTCCCAAGAATTATATGTTGGGATAAATTTTTTACCAAGATACAGGGAGTTGGTATACAAGTCCCTTGCACACATATATGTGCTTTAGGTAATTTATATTTTACCTCTAATTGATTTTCATTGGCACTACTTAGAGTTTGAGTAGTTTTTTCAAAAAACTTTGAAGGAATTATTTCTTCGTTTATACAGTTTAAATCTGCACCACTATCAACTAGAGCTATAAGATCTGATATATAAAATTGATCTTCAACTATTAAGTTGATTTTGATATACCACTTCTGAGAGGTAACTTGTTGCAATATTTGCAACAGAGCATTTGTTTCAGTAATTTCAATGTTTTCTTGATCGCTTTGTTCACTATTTTGAACAAGTTCATTTCCTTCATCAAATCTGGCGAGAATATATTTATTCTCTTGCTTTAACTTTTTTACTTCTATTTTTAATTCTTGTATCTCTTTATTAAGAGATGATAAAGATGTCTTTAGAAGTATGGATAATATTTTGCCTTCTTTTCTGTACTTTAGAAAATTTAAAAACATTATCTATTTTTGGATTTTTGTCTTTATTAGACAGAGTTTTTAATAATTCTTCTTTTAATTCGGACGATATATCTGCCGATAGAACTTGAGATAAAAGTTCTTTATCTTTATTAGATTTTATCATATTAATAGAAAGTCCATTCATTTGAACTATAGATTTCCAATAATTTGTTTCATCATTGCAATTATTAATTGCACATTGACAATTTTCGTCTTCTTCAGATTCTGAAGTAGATGAATATAATTCATCCTCGGTATCGCTATTAATTAAAGTATTTGATAAAGTCATTTTAAGACTTTCGTCTTCAATCGCATATATTTTCTTTTTTATATTCCAGCGATTGGCATAGTGCCCGATACGACCACATTTATAACAATGGATTTCTCTTCTTTCTTGTTTAATTTTCTTTTTAGCCTTAGAAGGCTTTTCTTTTTCTTTAAAGAATTTTTTCTTTTTCTTTTTAAAGAATTTTTTAGTCTTTTCTTTATTAGGAATAGTTTCTTTTTCAACCTTATATGGTTGATCATAAGCAAATTGCTCACAGAATTCTCCTAATTCTTTTCGTTTTGTAAGTCTTTGAGACTTTAACTGATTCTTAAGCTTTAAGTCATTACATAAAGCTAAGCCTTCTTTTATACAGGCGTTTGATAAATACTCATATGATAGGTTGTCGTAGGGAATATATCCCCCATATTCAGCTCGAATTTTATTTCGAACCTTTTCTGCAAATAAAGTAGGTAAGCCATCGATAAATTTAGCATTCTAATGTGAGCTATTAGCATCAGCTAGAGACATAACTCTACTTAGATAGGTATCTTTATACCATCTAAAATGTGTTAAAGAAGGACATCTAAAATTTTATAATAAGGTCCTTATTCTTTCACCTTCATCAAAGTAAGCACCAGTAAAATGGTGTGCTATTGCTAACATTAGCGTGTAAACAACGTCTTCTTGCTGAACTCTATTTTTTATCTTTGTTGCTCCTAAAATTTCATTTAGAGCATCAGCAGAAATATAGTTGTCCCACCATCCTTTAATGATGCCAGTAAAACCACAAGTGATGAAAGAAGCTATCATTCTTTCATTATTTCCATTTTGTTTATAAATTGTACCATACATAAGCATTCTATGTATAGTTGAATTTATTTGGGTATCTGATAACCCATCTATATTCCATTCGTAGATATTTCTACCATTATAATCTGCCTGTAGATAAGCATCATTTTCTTCGAATAGAACATCTGTTGGAGTGGGTCTTTTATAATAGTACCTTTCCAGTCTTTTTCTAGGATGATCTTTAATTTTATTTATTTCTGTAAAGTTATTCTCTACAGCCATTATTTCTGTTGACGGTATATCATCAGAACTGTCTGTATTAGACGATTCTTCTTCTATTTCAGAAGTAGATGGTAACACTGTATCAAGTGTATGAATTCTAGCATTAGTTAATTTTTTAGCTAGACTTTCTATAATTTCAGGAGTGAGTTCAATATCTTTTTTGAATCCTGAAATATCAATTGGAGGTTTAATATTTGTTTTTTCAATCTTTCTTTGAGAAAGATTTGTTTTTTCCAAAAGTTTTAATGAGGATATAACATCTGTTATTTTAGACACTAATTTGTCTAATACTTCTTCAACTCTTATAAGTTGTTCTCCTATTGTTTTTAAATAAATATTAGTATAATTATTTTGTTTTATAATTTTACTTAGTTCTTTCATATGTTCTTCATTGAACTCATTAGGCTTTATAAAGATCATAGCCTCTATAGTAGAGGGGTAAACATCTTTTAATTGTAACGGGTCTGTCGGTGGATTTATAGATCTGATAATCTTACCCGTCGATGTTTTCCACTGTTTTAAGTGGTCTTCTAATACACTTAGGATTTATAGATCTGATAATCTTACCCGTCGATGTTTTCCACTGTTTTAAGTGGTCTTCTAATACACTTATTTTATGACTTTGTTTTAAAACATATCTTTTTAAAAACCATGGAACAAAAAATATTATTTTTTGCTTATAGTCCAGCTCTATATAGTACTTGTTTACCCAATTTAATTGGTCTTTTTTCAAAAAAAAATTTAAAAAACCAACTTCGAAATCTTTATTTTTTTCTAGGTAAAACTATGTATTCAGAATTTCCCTCATAGAACTTCCTTTTTTAAAATTCATCATTTCATTCTAAAACTCATCTCCGTATTCGGAGGAGAAGCTTTATCTTTATATAAAGCATGTGGAATATTATTATCGGATATATTAATCCCTTGAACAGAACTGGTTCTATAAGATCCAGATCTAGAGAACGAATTTCTGGCAGATGATGCCACATCAGATATTCTGATTGTTCTAGAAGGATTAAAAGTTATTTCAACCTCTCCGTCAATTGTTTGCACAATTTGATCAACATCTTGATTTATAATCGGCAAAGGTTGTATAGCATGGGGTATAACCCAATTTTCAGGAAAATTTATTTCTTCCTACTTTATCTGTCTATTAACAGCTATATTGGAAGATAAAACATTTGTTTCTACCAGAACAGTTTTCCCTGGTTTAGAATGAATTTTGGCTTTTGGAGCTAAAGTATTTAATACTTTATAATGGATGCGATATATTATTGCAATCGTTTCGGATCCAAGAATATAATTATATCCGTGTGTCTTTATATTAAGACTAATAGCCTAAGATATTTGGATCTGTTAGAGAGAGACTTAGATTTGGATAAACATTAAAATATACTGGTCCATTACATAGACTAGTTTCCATAATACACATTAAAGATTTGGATAAACATTAAAATATACTGGTCCATTACATAGACTAGTTTCCATAATACACATTAAAGATTGGGTCTAATTTAAACATCTCGAGTCTCTAAGACAGACTAACAGAGAGGCGTTTAAGCCTGATAAAGTCAAAGGACGAAACGCGATTTGTATAAGACCGACATGTAAATATTTGTATTTTTTCATATAAGGATTAACGTCTGCAACTCCTAAGAGTTGGATAGTTTGTTCTTCCCTATCGACTGTAGTAGTCCTTTCTAGGGTTTTAATATTTATTAAAGACTTATAGTCTAAAAAGCCAATTTTGTATATGTCCCTATTAAGAACATCTGGTATTGTCCACTTATTAAGTGATTCTATATCAGTCTCATATTCTGTCAATTGGGCGTTTTTAACTTTTTTCATTCGAGTATAATTGGGATTTCGCGCCGAAGTTTCTACTATGTCTGACATATTTTCTCTGTTTACAGATATATCTTTTAAATGTTTAACAAGTAAGGATGTCGAAATTTTATTTTTCTTTTTATTCTCTGTAAAACAACTTAGCTAAAAACTTACACGTCTGTCAACGACTTACACTACCCTAACCAGCCATCTCGGCAACAACAGGATTTACACAGCGCGACTTTTTTGACGTCCCATAAGTTTGTAAACTAAACTCTTAAAAAGAGAATGAAAAGAACATATAAAACTTCTACATTCTTACAAATTAAAACATTCAAAAGACAATCTGCAAAAGAGATTTAAGCAGACAGATAATAAAACATGGTTCTGATACCAATTCTAAAATTATATTCTTCATATATTATAATATATTATAATATATTATATACATATATTATATTATATACATAAATATTATATACATATATTATATACATATATTATAATATATTATATATATTATATATATTATATACATATTTTATAATATATTATATATATTATAATATATATATTATAATATATTATATATAATATAATACATATATAATATAATATAAATATATATATATAATATTATATATAATATATATATATAATGCTACAGTAGTTTACTGCAGCATTTACTACAGCATGAACAGTGATTCTTGGGTCCTCCTATGAGGAATAGATGTATTATATTAAATATTATATTATTATAATATTATATATAATATATTAATTTTATATTATATTAATTATTGTATAGTATAGCATGCTAATATAATATAATATAATAGTTTTTTTATAATATATAGGTGCAATAACCAACCAAAATCCTCTCTCAAAAATAGGATTTCATAAATTCTAAAATATAATAGTTTTTTATAATTTGGGAATTCAATATCCCAAAATTGGTTTTGAAACGAGCATTGTTTATGGAATTCTAAAACTCAAAAAACTTGTAATCCACCTTATATCCCAAAAAAAAGTTAAAACAAAAGGGAGGATTTCACAAATCCTAAAAATATATTATTTTTTTATAATTTAGGGATTCAATATCCCAAAATTAATTTTGAAACAAACAAAGTTTATGGAATCCCAAAACTCAAAAAAAGCACTTTTTACATCCCAAAACTTGAAATCTACCCTATATCCCAAAAAAAAGTGAAACGAACACCCCCTTAAAGTGAATCAGATTCAGTTAATACTTCTCATAATAAATATTTTACTTCACTTTTTTTTTGAAAATCAATCTTCTTTTTTTAATGACACTACACCACAATCTATATTCCCATATCTTCCCACCACCGTGATACACTCTAGAATTTCCAATCGGCAAGCCACCACAGATGGATATGGGAAATGCAAGGAGGGTCCTGTTTGGAAAAATTAAGAGATGGTTATTGATCTCACGCGACGACCAACAACTTCTGAAACTGCTCCGTCCACTTCTGAGCCATCAGCCCCCTCTAGTAAAAACCCTCCTCTTGATGATCTTCCAATTGCACTTCGTAAAGGAAAAAGATATTGCCTAGAATATTCTATTTCCATGTATGTTTCTACTCGTGGTCTAAAACCATCCTTTCATCCATTTTTATCATCTTTAGACTCTGTTTCTATACCTTGTTTCTATACCTAACAATGTTCAGGAAGCACTAAAACATCCTGGTTGGCAGGCTGCAATGGAAGATGAACTGAAGGCTCTTCAGAAGACTGACACTTGGGCAATGGTAAAGCCTCTTGTCGGCTGTAAGTTAGTAGGATGTCGTTGGATCTTTACTATGAAGCATAGCACATATGGGTCAGTCGATCGCTTGAAGGCTCGTCTTGCAGCCAAGGGTTTCATTCAACAGTATAAAGTAGACTATGAGGAGACTTTCTCACCTGTTGGCTGTTGCGAAGCTTACATCAATTCGGCTATTAGTCTCTTTGATATCTAACCAATGTTGGCCTCTTTATCAGTTAGATGTCAAAAATACTTTTCTTCATGTCCATCGTAAAGAGCCTGTCTATATGAAGTCACCTCCTAGTTTTCAGCATTAGGGAAGCACTTGTTATGTCACTTGAATAAGTCTATTTACGGTCTTAAGCAATCTCCTCGTACTTGGTTTGAGTTTGATAAGTTTAATCAAGTTGTCTACTCAGAGAGATTCAAGTGCAAGAGGGCTGATCATTCTTTATTTACACATCATAGTTCTCGTGGAATAGTTATTCTATTGGTGTATGCTGATGATATTATTATCACAAAGAGTGACTCACAAGGCATTAATAGTATTAAACGACACTTGGCTTCTCAGTTTCAGACAAAGGATTTGGGTCCTCTTCGTTCTTTCCTTTAGATAGAAGTTGCACGATCTAAGGATGATATTTATCTCTCACAATGGAAATATGTACATACTATCAAAGACAGGCCTACATGGCTCTCATCATAGTGACACACCCATGGACCCAATTTTTCGGCTTTTCAGATCTACCTCAGACATGCCACTTTCTGATCCTGGTCGGTATTGACGACTGGCCTGAAAACTTATTCAATTGACAGTAACTTGACCTGACAGCATATGCAGTTAGTTGTGTAGGCAGTTTATGCATGCACCAAGCCCATTTCATTGGGAGGTTGTTCTTCACATCTAAAAGTATCCCAAGAAGTCTCCAGGTCAAGGACATTTGTTTTGTCCAGGTCTCTCTCTCTCTCTCTCTCTCTCTCTCTCTCTCTCTCTCT
>NC_033800.1:140137887-140178168 GCF_001876935.1 Asparagus officinalis | reverse complement strand
TCTCTCTCTCTCTCTCTCTCTCTCTCTCTCTCTCTCTCTCTCTCTCTCTCTCTCTCTCTGCAGGGATTCTCTGATGCTAATGGGCTGGCTCAATAGGTGATCGTCGTTCTACCACAGATGAATGTGTCATTTTCGGAGGTATTCTTATATCTTGGAAAAGCAAGAAACAGACTGTAGTTGCTTGTTCAAGTGCTGAGATTGACTATCGATCAATTGCTCACCTAGTAACAGAGATTTTATGGCATCGATATCTCCTATCTGATTTGGATTTTCCTATTTCTTCAACAATTCTGTTGCATTGTCATAATTGAGCCACGATTCACATCTCTACTAATCCAGTGTTACATGCGCGAACAAAACACATTGAAGCTTATTGCTACTTTATACATGATGATGTCCGCAAGAAGGTGGTGTTGCTTACTCATGTTCCCTCTAGTTCTCAGTTGGCTGATATTTTCATGAAAGCGCTACCGGCAAAATTATTCAACTCTTTTTGGGGACAAGCTGGGCTTTGCTAATTTCTATGCTCCAGCTTGAGGAGTATTAGAGATATGCTAAGAATATTCTCATCCCTCAATTATCTCCATGATTGTGGTGCATATGTTAATTATGAAAGATTGACCAAGCTAATATGGCAAAAGACAAAGAATATGTAATTGATGTAGTTGAAGATTCTTAGGGATACAATTAGCTTACCTTGTATAGATTTCTTTGATGTATATAAACCCACCATATGTATATATGAATCAATCAATGATATAGTTCTTAAAACTTACAACAATATCTAGTCTAAGCCTTTCCTTCTACCTAGCTTGGTGAAGTTGAGTTAGAGAAGCTGTGCGGCACTTCAAGGATTCAATTAGAGCATGGTTGTAATTGTTAAGTGACAATCAGGAAACTTCTGGTGAAATAAAGTGATGACATCTAAGGATCCGGGAATAAATTGTCAGATCCAATAAGGAATTGGAATGACCAAATACATTATAATTTAAACTAAGCACATCTTGAGCAATAAGCAACAAAGGCAAAGTGTCGTCTCAAATTGGTGTTGCTTAGGGAGAGACTCGTTCCAGCATATTGCAGCTCAGGCGCAACTCCAATCGAGCAGAGCATTACTCAGACAGAATATTTATAGAGCAGTTTAGAGAAAGTGTTATCTTGTGTAGCAGGGCTACTCAGGAAGAGCACCGGATTTTGCAAATTGCTCTACTCCGACAAAGTGTCAGCTTGTGCCGCACCTTGACCTCCTTGTTTCAATGTCTGAAACATGCAGAAAATGCTAAGCTTCATCGGAGCAATATCCCGTGCAGAGAGACCCCTAATGCAGTGTGCTCCCACAACTGTCATTGCTTTGAGCAATGTGCTCAACGTGTCGCCTTGAGCAGCATATTGCTCAGGCCTAGGTTTAGGTATGTGCTGTCTTGAGCAGTGTGCTCAAGCATATGAGTGCCGCGAATGATGCTTACAAGAAAAGAAGTCTAATTCCCTCGGTTAAATAATAAACGGTCTCTGTTGAAATATCTTTTTTCAAACTGGATGATAGGGATGTTTGCAGAGCTAAGCAAAGTATCCAATGGGGAAAACCATCGAAGAGCAATGATAGGTCTACATGAACAACTTCTAAGGACCTTTAGAAGCTAGTGATTTTCCATAAAGTAACATTATACCGAGGTTGCTTGTAAAATAGTTCATGGGGATTGTATAAAATTTTGCTGATGAAACTCTATTCTAGAATGGAGCTTCATATAGTATTTGAAGGAGAAAATCCAGAACTTAATGTATTTCAATATGGTTATGAAATGTCTTGAAAATTACGGTGGCTTGCAAGGTGCAAGTCACCTCTCTTTCAACGTGAAGCTCCGCTAGGATACACGGATCCTAAATTTGTAGTTTGCTTGTAGATCAAGATGTCATTATCACTCTAAGGGGCTTTTTAGTGCATCAAGGTTGATCAACCCAAGATGAATGATTATCAACAATGCAGCACAAAAGTTGATAACTGCAACTTGAGTGAAAGAGTTCTCTTCAATTATTAATGTGGTTTTAACATGATGCTAGATTAAGCTCCGCTGGTTATATTATGCTTGAGGAAGGAAAAATGGATAATGGGAAATATGTATGAAATAGATGAGCACTCTGAGTGTAACCAGGTAATGTTTGTGGGGGTACAAACTCTCCCTCTTTATGTTCTTTTAATTTTGTACATGGAGGTCCGACAATTTAGGAGTTGATAACAATTTAACTCACCAATGGTGCAACTTGAGAAGGCTTAGAATATAGAGCCTAAAGTTATATTGGTTGACAATTGAGAACTCACCATCAATCCGATGGTAGGGTTAAAGTCAAACACGTGTGGCAGGAGTCATTGCAGGGCATAGTTTGGTAGGGGGTTTGAGGAGGGAAGGGAAAAGGGAGTGGGGGAAAATTAACGACTTGCATTTGATAGGAGGGTTTTATAGAGGAGAGTGGAGTGGGGGGAGGGGTGGGGCAGGAAAAGCAAGCATAAGATGGTCACTGTTCATTGTCCCCTCAAATTGGAACGGCAATGAACAGTAATGAGGAGGGCCAAAACAATTGTCTCAAAACGACTTTTATACCCTCCCACGCTTCTTTGAACAGCAAACATTTCATTTCAAAATCAAAAGGGTATTATTTTAATTTTTAACCTATGTTGCATGGGTACGGGTATAGGACACGGAAAATTTGTAAAAGGTAGGCACGGGGACACAGCTATATAGATATTTATATAAAGTTATACGTATTATTTATTGGAATTAATAATTTACATTAGTGTTTTCTTTACGTTATGAGAATTAAAATCCTTCATTTTAATGTTTCTTTCATTATGTGCATTATAAATTGGAAAATTGCTAGTTTTTGAACTAGACATCCAAACATTCCTTTAAAATCATAGTTCGGATACTGATCTACGTCCAACAAGTTTCAATAAGTGGATGTGAAGGGTAGGATATATGTTTCAAAAAATGCATGACAAGTATTTTTAATTAAAACATGCATTGTATAATTCAGTAGATGCCCGAATAAATATATGCATATATGCAAGAAGTGTCCAATGAGTTTGGGTATGGGTACACATACGGGTACGTGTCCGGTATGGATACAACACTCAGATAGAAGTATCCAGATAACACAGATTTTTACTAACCTATCACATAACTTCCACTTCCCATCCTGCAACAAAAGAAGAAAAAATCATGTACCTTCCTTCACTCCTCGTCTAACCAAATAAGAAGCTCAAAGGTAATGTCCTTCCCTCCACCTTATAGCACTTAACTCCCCATTCTCTTCCCTCCTAGAAACCCTACCTGATCAAGCCAAGACCATGCTTGGAAAGTAGTCAAAGTGGAGTATAATCCGCTTTTGTGGATCATCATCCACTTTAGGATGTTTAGCAAGTGAATTAGTTTGGATTATAATCCACCAAAAGTTAAGCTAGGGTATCCCAACTTATTTTTTTGGTGGATTTAATCCATGAATCTGACAAAGTAAAAAATAGTTTTACCCCTCATGATTTCACAAATTACTAAGCCCCATTAATTACACAGCTCTCTCTCTCTAATCCCATGTCTTTTATGGTCATTCTGACAATAATAATGGATTACAATTCATTCATTTGCCAAACATTCTATTATTGAAAACAAATTATAATCCACCGAATTCACCAAACATTCTGGATGATAATTCATGTGGATTATAATCCATTTATGGATTATAATCTGAGTGAATTAGTCCAAAGTTCCCCAAACACGCTCTAATTTATGTGGAAGTCAAAATCACAAGCTACATGGAGAACGAGGATGTTAATTTTGAAGAAAACCAAGATGGACGAATTTGCGAAGTAACATGTGGCTCGCTGATCTTTATATCTTCTTTAATGTAGTGGACTTTTTTCCCCTTTTCGTATGTGAGACCAAAAAAAAAAAGAAAAAAAAAGAAAAGGAAACCTTTTAGCACAAAATCGAAAGAATGAAGCAAGCAACTTGCTCTTCTTCAAAGCAATAAGACTAAACTTACCAGACTGTTACAGTGCTGAGGACATTTAACCCTGGAAATCAGTAAAGAGCAGCAGTAGAACAAATCCCAGAGATCACAAACCCAAATCCATCAATCTAAACTCCTAAATGACCAATGCAACAATAATCTACGAATTCAAGGGAGAAACAACGACGTCTAATTAACAGACGCAACAAAGAGAAAGTGAAACCCTAACCTGCAGCTTTGACGATGGAAAAATCCGATCTGCAAGCGGAGAAAGAGTGAGAAATCGAAGAGGAGGCCGATCTCCAACGCATTGATCAAGAGAAAATCTTTACGTCCCTTAAGGATCTCAGGCAAAAATCTCTGTAATTTTCGATTTATTTCTAGGTTCTTACCTTTCCCCCTTCTTTTTTTTACTGGAGAGAAATGTAGCCAATTGACGAGGGAGAATGCAGAAGGGAAACACTAGAGCCATACCCTTAAACCACATTCCTAACTATATAATTATCTTGGACAATGCAGCAAAGAATAATTGTTTTAGATGCTTGAATGATAAGTTACTGGGCTCAGATCTTTAATTGACAAATGACAATGGCGGTTTGAGGCACCAACAATAGTACGGGAACCCGTTTTCCTTTTCCCCCCTTTTTCAATTTTAATAAAATGTATCTAATTTTAAAAAAAAATGTTTCCTCTTTATAACCCTAACTCCTAAGGCATAAAATACGCTAGGAAAGATATTTACAATTAGAAGTTACTTAGATGGAATACGACACTCCAAATAACACAATCTATCTATATCTATATCTATATTATTATCTATATATATACTACAATAAAAGAGGATTGATATGTTAAAACTTATGATTTCCTTTTATACCCTCTCAATTTTAATAATTCACAATAACTGTAAATAATAAAGTTTGTGAGGTTCTAATGGCTATTAGGTTCCCTTTAAATAATTATGTTTTTGGTTAAGCACTAATTATTATGTTAGTTATCTTGTGAGGACTTTTGGGTTCCTCTGAAATTATATTTTGGGTTGACCACTAATTCTTAATTTTGTTTTACATAACTAGTATCCAGCTCGAAAAATATAGTTATGCAAATGTAATAATATGATGTCTATACCACTACAAAAGAGGATTGCTATTTTAAAACTTTTGATTTTCTTTTATACCCTCTCAATTTTAATAATTCTCAATAACTATAAGTATTAAAGTTTGTGTGGTTCTAGTGACTATTAGGTTCCCTATAAATTATGTATTTGGATAAGCACTAATTATCATGTTAGTTATCTTGTGAGGACTTTTGGGTTTTTGTGAAATTATATTTTGGGTTAACCACTAATTCTTATTTTTGTTTTACATAACTACTACCCATCTCAAAAATATAGTTATGCATATGCAATAATATGATGTCTATAGCACTACAAAAGAGGATTGCTATTTTAAAACTTTTGATTTTCTTTTATACCCTCTCAATTTTAATAATTCTCAATAACTTTAAGTATTAAAGTTTGTGTGGATCTAGTGACTATTAGGTTCTCTGAAATTATGTTTTTTTAAGCACTAATTATCGTGCTAGTTATCTTGTGAGGACTTTTGGGTTCCCCTGAAATTGTGTTTTTGGTTAAGCGGTTATTCTTAATTTTGTTTAACATAACTACTATCCAGCTCAAAAATATAGTTATGCATATGCAATAATATGATGAAGTATAATGTTTTAGAGCAACTAACCAAGATTATATTTTAGTTAAGCAATAATTATCATGTTAGTTATCTTGTGAGGACTTTTGGGTTCCTGTAAAATTATATTTTGGGTTAACCACTAATTTTTAATTTTGTTTTACATAACTACTATCCAGCTCGGAAATATAGTTATGCATATGCAATAATATGATGTCTATACCTATAAAAGAGGATTGCTATGTTAAAACTTTTGGTTTTCTTTTATACCCTCTCAATTTTAATAATTCTCAATAACTATAAGTATTACAGTTTGTGTGGTTCTAATGACTATTAGCTTCCCTTGAAATTATATTTTTGGTTAAGCACTAATTATCATGTTAGTTATATTGTGAGAACTTTTGGGTTCCCGTGAAATTGTATTTTTAGTTAAGCAGTTATTCTTAATTTTGTTTAACATAACTACTATCCTACTCGAAAATATAGTTATGCATATGCAATAATATGATGAAGGATAATGTTTTAGAGCAACTAATCAAGATTATATATGCAAAGTTCTCTTTATGCACGTAGAAAGATACAATTTTCATCTTGACTAAGTTAAATATGAGAAATATTTGACCAATAATTACTTCATGTTCCTTATATAGAAGAATGGAGAACTCAGTTGTAGTTATACCATAGAACCATGCCTAATGTTGTACAAATTCGGTGCAATGTGCTAATATAATAGCTAACTATCTTGAATTGGACTCCCATGAAAGGAGAGAATGAGCACTAAAGAGTAACTTCTACAAAAAAATATAGGAGGATGGATAATCAAATTATTTGAAGAGTCAATAGTAAAGTTTAATTACAAGATATTGAGGGTTAAATAATAATGATGTGTGCTCAATTTAACAATATAAGAAATTAGATAACGTTAAAATATCCTTAAATTTATAATCTAAAGCGAACCACTACGTAAAATATGCCGACTCTAGATCATAAGGATACTTTTTGGTAGTCATTTTCTTCATAAGAAACTTATTTTGACACAATATTAGAGTGGATCCCTAAAGCTTTTGCTGTTTTGAGATAACCAGCTAATACTCGTTTATTAAATTATAAATTTAACATTAAAAACTAATTTAATAACATATGTTAATTTATAATTGTATCATGCATTACATGCAACGCACGTATAGCATACTAGTTTGTACAAACGAGGCATGAAACATACGGATATAACATTACTGGCGTTACATTTGATTACAAGTACACCTTATTCCAGCGGATACTATTAGAATTCCAATTATAAATGTCAATCAGAGCACAATTTGAAGACCATTAGCAAGAGCGATAGTAAATAGTTCACTCGACATGATGACGTTGAGAAAAGCATGTCTTCAATTATGCAGCAAAAATATCATTAATATAATTATTTCAATCAAAATATTTTTCTACAATGAAAACCAAAAACATCCGAATTTTAGTAGACTTTGGATAACATCAGCAAAGGGCGCCGCGTTGTGTTCCCTCTCAGATCACACGGTGGGAGTCTTCCCCCATAGATTAGCCATATAGCCGCACTCCTGGATTTTGAAACACCTTTGTGCTGCAAACCAAATTGCTGAGTTAAAGCATGTTAAACAATGCATACAGAGATGACAGTAAAACTGTAAAATGATATGAGATTAAACTGTCGCTGGTATTAGCTGTAACCTCTTCATCTCCGTCTTAACATATAGATTTGTTTTGCAAGAAATGAACAATTGAGATTAGTGAAAACAAAAACATCATTGTGCTTCTGTTTACACTGGATGCAGAGAGATTAGTGAAATTACTACAGAACTGCAAATAAACCGACAAATATTGGCTATATCTTAAAATAACTAAATCCATTTGCACATGTAGAATGCAGGAAGAATGTCTTTTAGAGCCAAATAATGTTTAGCAGCTTAGAATCTTAAGGCACATCTTCTTAGGACTCCAGAATTAGTGTGTGCTCCCAGCCTAGGTCTTAGAGTACGTCTTCTTAGGAATCCCGAATTTGTGTTTCTTGTTTTGATAAAGCAACCTCTTTCCTGTGGGTCCGATCCTGAATTATAGACCATCTTTCCAGTAGGTCCGATCCTGAATTATAGACCAACTTGGGAGACGGTGATGCAGTCTACTCGATAAGTTTATATTTAAGCTTTTAGGTAATAATCAAGAAAAAGATGTATACGCAAGCTTCTGCGTCTCCAACATATGTTATAAATTTTGTTTGTCTCAACAGTCTACGAGATATGAGGGTGATGTCACTGTATTCTTCAAATTGGATCACTAATAACCAACAATGTTATTCATGATTGTGCTTGACTTCATTTCTACAGGTTACAATGAAAAACAATCAGAAATAACCAACAATGTTATTCATGATTGTGCTTGACTTCATTTCTACAGGTTACAATGAAAAACAATCAGAAATAATGTTCTGTATTGCCATGAGTAGTGCTTGACTTCATTTCTACAGGTTACAATGAAAAACAATCAGAAATAATGTTCTGTATTGCCATGAGTAGTAGCTGGCAGGACTTCCTTTGTAAATTTATGCCTTGGCTTTATGAAATATGAATTGTTCTCCAATTCCTTTTCAAGGCAAAATTCACTATACTCACAAGCCTTTCTCAAATCATCTAGTATAACTTCCATCAAACTATGATTTGAGGACATGAACACAAATGTCAAATTAAAAAATGGATAAGGTGTCTCAGACACAGTTCTTCAAGTCTAGACATGAAGACAATGCTATAGACATGTTTCTTTTTTATTTAAGTTTGAATTTATGTATATGTTTGAGTTTGGTAAACCGTATCCGTATCCGATGAAATATCCGTAACCGTATCCGTTAGGATACGAATATGGTTACTCAAATCTATAACCGATAGGATATGGTTATGGATATGGTTTTGTAGTGAAATATCCGTATCCGTATCCGAAATAACCGAATACATATTAGTCATACTCTTACGATAGTTTCGATTCTTAGATTATGGATTTGTGGTTAATTTTGATGATCAAGATGACTAATCTTAACTATTTAGTTATAATGGACATATTAACGAACTTTTTTGTATCACATGAACTATGTTTTTCTCAATACTATCTAGTTTTCTCATATCTGTTTTGTATCCGCATGCATATCTGCTTATATATCCGCATGTATATCCGTAACCGTATCCGATTTTAGCGGATATGGTTATAAGTTTTTCTTACCGAGGTATATCCGTATCCGTATCCGTATCCGAGATGGGTAAGCGGATATGGATATGGAAAGCATCATATCCGAGCCGTATCCGGACCGAATGCACCCCTAAGGACCATACATCAAGAAAAGTTAGAAAATAGTTAACTTTCTGTGAATTTCGATATGAGAGGCAAACATCATTGACATCATATACCTAATTGCTTGATGAGGGGGAAAAATCTTACATCCTATGCCTAATTCCATATGCTCTGGGAAAATGAAGTAGCTAAGTTGATAAAAGTTGACACAGATAATATTTGAGGTGTCATACAGAGATAGACATGTAGACATGTAAGAATTTTAGGAAGAATCTTTCCCCTACTAAATGTAGATATTTTGCTTTGTGTGTTTAATGCCTCAATATTAGTACTTTTCCTTACAAAACTACCTTAACATTGCATGCAAGATTTTGTCAGTTTCTGTGTTGACGCGTCTGTGATTAATTCAGTGCCTATGCCACTTCTGATATTTGACAATTTCTGGCCTTCTCATGCCTGTATTAATTATTAATCCATTCCAATACTTTATAATCTACAATTTGGTAATTTTTTAATTATTACATGGTATAGTACTTAAATTACCAAGACATGCGTCAATAACGTGCTTACTAAAGACCTCCAGCTAGGAGCATTATTCTACACACGCACAAAACAAAAGGAAGAAAACAAAACATTCATCCATCAGCTCCAATCATAATACAAATGTATTCATATACCACTATGTTTCACCTACATTGTGGAGAGCCGACCATGATAAATGAAATGACTACATTTTCAAATATCTTGGTCAGAAAAAAAAACCCTGATAGAAGACAAAGTTTTGCTACCAATACAGTACACTGACGTATCAATATGTAGTTTCTTTTGAGATCTTTATCCTCCAGGTTTAGTGGTCTGAACAACAAGATGTATGCTCATCTCATTTAGACTATTTTGCTTTTCAGCATCCATTGCCTTCAAATGTGTATTCCCCCTTTAGCCATTCATAATTATCTGAGATTCTGAAGTTTTACAACCATTCATAGTAATACTGCCTTCTAGTCATTTTATTATACTGATGTAGTATCATTTTACTATACGTTTACTACCTCCTTATAGGGATCTTATATTCATGAAACTAAAAGGTCCTCTTACTAAAATTTGTGCCACAAACATTCAGTCCGCACGGTTAATATGTAAAAACTAATGCCAATTGATTCCTGCAGCAAAAGCAAAAATATCCTTAGATTGGAAATTTCCCCTTATGATATCACCACCAACATGGCAACATATATTTATTTCAATTTGAAAAGATGGTTAGGGTATTTTCTCTTATCTTTTCAGTTAATACAATATAGTTGGCATTTAAGGTTTGACTTTTAGTTATGAAGCTTTTTTTTTTTTTTTTGATATTTTAGTCATGAAGGATATTTGTTTCTATCTTTTGGCATTAGGTTTCTTTTTTAAGCAAGTGTATTGTTCCTTTTGAGAACAGGTATTGATTAATGAAAATTGATTATTGAGAACACTCTTTGAAGCATGTGAGTTGCTATGTGTGAAGCCCTTATTTCGAAGGTTAGATGTCCATGAGTGAATGCAATCCAACTCTATTGCCTTTATTTTTTATCTTTAGTTTTCTTACATTCAAAGTCCCCTCCAGAAAAATACAAAAGCCTCCAAACATCCACTGTTTCCAAAGCAAGCAATCAGCAAGAGGGAATTTTTTTTGCTTACTGTTCACACATGAACAGTAAGCCAATAACCCATTATGAACAGTAGTCCTTCTCAATGTTCACATACCATATGCGACCGCCAATGCCCTCGATGAGCCCTTCCACTCCGCTGCCAATCATCCTTATTAGGGGTGAGTAGTGACCGGGTTAGCTCATTGGCCCGATCGTTTATCCTGCAGTTTGGCCCAGCCCAATCCGGCCCACTACGGGGCTAGACAAGTTCGGCCAACTTCTGGAACGGGCCATGGAAGCGAGATGGGCTAGATGGGCTAGCCCCCAGCCACATACGAGCCAGCAGCCCGCTTGGCCCACATAGCCCAACGAGCGGGCTAGGCCAGCATGCGACCGGGTTAGCCCGCTTCTCTTGTCCCGTGGGCTCATTAGGAGTAAAAATTAGTGCTAAGTTTGGAGAATGAGGACAATACTATAAGTTTATGTGGAGCTTAGGGAAATGAGAAGCAAAGACGTGGCCATTGAGGGGGAGATTCCCTCTTGGCGCCGCCTTGTTTCATGTCATTCTATCATTTCTGTGATCACTAGACTTCTCAGAAAACTTTAAATTGCCCGATGGCCGCGCAGCTTAAATTTCCTCCACTGTTTTCCTACAAAATACCCCTAATTATTTTATCATTCTTCAGAGCTAACTACAATCTTATAAATATTTACATCCTCATACTCCTTTATTTTCTCGTAAGTGGACCTTACAGCTATGGATCATATGCCTCATCCTCATCACAATATTCTCCAGGTTCTCCTTTTATTGGCGGTCTCTCTACATCTGGTGTTGGAGGTAGCAGTTATTCATCATGCTTACTCACAGTTCTATCCTTCTGAAGTCAGTGGTAGCAGACTAGCAGTACATCCCTCTATTATACTTATGCAGCTACTGGCGACTATGTTGTAGGCCCGACAGGCACCATCCTTTTTTACCTATCTAGCAGATACTGCCACCACGGCCCCTATCGCCCCTACTGCTAGACATTCACTTTCCCTTTCCCTTGTGGAGTGACAATAATTAATCGCTCCATTGCAAGACCCCTCTATTCCGGCTAAACATTCTATCTCTTATCCTCCACCTATCCCTCCTCAACACCGCACCACTCAGCACACTCAAGACACAGAAATTCCAAAAACACAACTGGGAAAATACTGTGCAAATTTAAGAGCAGGGCTCTAACCCTATGAAGGGAAAGGAAAATTCATACAGAGAATCTTCCAAAGTGTGGGAATATTTTACTCAAGTTGAAGACCCTAGCGACGAAAATAAGAAGACGGTTCATTGCAATATTCACAAAAAAGGTGTACAAATTCCCAAAGCAACGTGGTATCGGTGCCTTGAAGAGGCATCTTGACAAAACCACACCCCGATTTGGAAGGAAAAACCGCACGTCAATCTCAAATTGTCACAGGTATAGTGGGCTTTCTACTTTCAGGTTTAAACCAAACATTGCCAAGGAATACTTCGCATGATTTATTGCTTAGTCTGAGCTCCTTTTTTCTCTATCTGAAAATGAGTTTTTCGAATATAGTAGAACTACTTTTTTCCCTGAATACAACAAAATTAGCAGCAAAACAATCACAAGACGTATATGGCACCTTTGATCGTACAAAAAGTCTTTCATACAGAGTACTCTGTCAGTAGTGGCTACGAAGATAGCTTTAACCTATGAAGTGTGGAAGTTACTCATATCACAACCACTATATATGTGTCACGACTCACTTTGTTGATGAAAATTGGGATTTACAAAAAAGAATCTTATCTTTCAAAAGATTTCAGTATCCTCATAATGCTCAAGCACACACAAGTTACGGTATTGAGAAAATTTTACTATCTCCTTCGACAGTGCCTTCGAAAACACTGCTTCAACTACACATCTTGTAGAGATATTAAAACCCATTTTACGAGGAAAGTTTTTTTATATTAATTATGTATGTCATATTATTAACCTCTGTGTTTAGGGCAATATGAAGTTTTTAAATGAGCATTTGCACAAGCTTCATGGTTTTATTCTTTGCATGAGTAGTGGTCCCAAAAAGGATTTTCTTTTAGAGATTGTTGTGCAGATTTCGGTTTGAGAAGAAGAATTCTTCCTATTGATATCAAGACCAGGTGGAACTCCACCTATTCCATGCTAAGGAAGGCTCTCCCTTACCGCGAAACAATGGATTCCTTTATTGCAAGTGAGAACGTATCATGTATTTTCATTGATGATTATGAATGAGAGCTTTATGATTCTTTTTTTTAATTCTTGGAGAAGTTTAAGGCTACTATGAGAACCCTTTCTGGTGTGTACTATACTACTATTAATTGAGTTCTTTACCATCTTAACAATATTGCTGAGTTGTAGAGATAACCAATATCTTTCTAATACAAGAAAATAAATAGAGTTAAGTTTTCCAAATATTTTGAGGAATGCCTTGCTTTTTTATCTAGCTACGATGAGGATAAAACTTGATAATTTGAACGAGATGATCAAAAAATTCTGCGAGAACATGGGTATCAGTGAGATGTTGATAATGTAGTAAAAGATATTAACGATACACTAGAGGATAAGTTTTCAATATATAGAGATATTTTGTTCCCGAACCAAGGATCCGGAGATTCTAGAGCCTCAACAAGAACCTCATCCTCCTCCAGCTCCGGAAAGGAAAAAAATCAAATTAGATGTCAAGATTGGTTACAAGAGCCAAAAAGAAGCAGACATCCAATACAAATGTGATGGAGCTTTGTATGTATTTGGAGAGTTTAAAAATACTTTTTGAGCGTTCTTGGGAATCATTCAATGTACTAGCATGGTGGAAAGGGAATCACAAAATTATCTTATATTTTCTACAATAGCTAAAGACTTCTAACCCCTTTCACTTACAGTTGCCTCTAACTCTAAGAGAGTATTTTCTGCGGGTGGACGAGTAGTTTCATAGTGAAGGGCACAACTGACCGCTGCACATGTAGAGATGTGTATCTGTTTGAAGGATTAGTTAGATGAGGAAGAACTACAAAGAAGACGTGCAACTTTCTTTCAGGAAGAAGACGAAAAGAATGAAGAAAAATTGAGCCCTGTTACTGGTTAAGATTTTCTTCTTTTTTCTTTTTATTTCTATTTTCTTTTTTATAATTTGTTATGATTTATTTTTTAAAACTAGTGGAAAAATTATTTGCTGCCCATGGATGTAAAATTTGCTTCGAACCATGTAAAATCTCTGTGTTTATGATGTTTCTCTCTATCATTCTGTATAAATATACAATTTTATTTAATAAAATTATTTCCCTATTTATTATAGTAGTGATTGTCAGCTAGTAATTAACTACATATTTTAAATGTTCAATGCTTCAAAACTATTTGAAAACATTTATAGAATCACAAAAAAAAAGAAAGTAAAAAAAGATGAGTGGAGTGGGCTGGCTTGCGACTTGGCTCGTCCCGCATGTACACAGGCTCATGAGTGGGCTAGGCTGAGGTCCAGGCCCAGGAACAAGCGGCCAATCACACTGCCCACTTGTCCTATTGTAAGACGTGGGTCATCTCGCCTCGCGATTGGACTCGCACGAGTTGGCTCGCGAGATGTGTCATCTCATCCCATTGAACACCCCTAATCCTTATCATCACTTTCTTCTTCCAATCAACACTCCAAACCCAAGGACACTCTCCTTCCCCTTTTTCAACCCCCAACCAAAATGAGAACAGAACTACAAAAGGGAAAACAATCATCAACCTTCAAAACTACAAGAAAGTGCTGGATCCTCTAATGTTATCTCGAAGTCATGCTGGTTCCTCCTCTAATGTTATCTCTAAGCTGAAGCTGCTGGAAGCCAAAACTAACCTCCTTGGTGGAAAATTTCCTAACAACTACTTCCGGTAATATCATTGTAATATCCAGAAGACACATCTCCTCTCCTCGGAACCTTATATATATATATATATATATATACAAACAGCTCCGTTAACTTCATGGCATTTCCGACAACTACAGAAAAGGCAACGATTAATAGGTACACAATTCAGTAGCTAAAAAGATGGTCCAATACTTATTCAAAAAGAAAGTAAGAAGCCTTGATATCTATGATAGACACCTAATTTTGCAGTCTACAAGTTTATCAGGTTTAAACTTCTCAGCATCCTCCCAGTATTGTGTCTCTCTTCCAGTTGCCCATGCATTCACAACTACTCGTCTTAGCTGAGAGATTTGAAAGAAGCATGATAGACTTCAGGGGAACAAACTTTGAGCTATTACCATTTGGAGCAGGGAGGAGAATGTGCCCAGGAATTCTATTTGGGCTAGCTATGATGGTACTTCCACTTGCTCAATTGCTTTACTACTTTGATTGGTAGCTTCCCACTGCCATAAAAATCAAGTCCGAGAGTCTTGACATGTCCAAATCATTTGGATTAACTGTCCATAAAAAGCTTGACCTACTTTTGCATGCCACTCCTCATATTTCACAGACAGAGAATCAGTA
Organism: Asparagus officinalis; assembly: GCF_001876935.1. Taxonomy (NCBI): domain Eukaryota; kingdom Viridiplantae; phylum Streptophyta; class Magnoliopsida; order Asparagales; family Asparagaceae; genus Asparagus; species Asparagus officinalis. The sequence continues at coordinate 140,163,040 of NC_033800.1, read as the reverse complement.
AGTGTTATTGCAATATGTTAAATGCTAGAAAATACAGAATGGACGTAGGTATTGTTATGTTTGAACTTCTTTTTCTTTTTATGAATATTGATACTGTAATTATGAACTCGGTGTCTATATATAGTGAAAATAAATATGGCCTTGAATCTGATCCAGATGGTAACCATATATTATACAATGACTGATGTCCAAAAGGAAAATTATTTCAATCTTGTGTTTAATGTATTTGTCAGTAAAAAGATCATCTATTTCACATTATGCAATTTTATATATACTTTGACCCACACGAAGTTATTCAGTCTTATACATTACGATTACATTAAGAAATGTGTTTGGATATTTGTATGTATGTCCACTGATTATGTCAAATAATTTATTGTTAACCATTCCCTTATGGATATCCATGTTGGTCAAAATACAACACTGTATATCAAATAAGTGTTTATGTCACCATTCTTTTACAAATTTATTTTTTATTTTTATTTCAAAATAGAGCAGCTTCAATTAGAGTAACATGAAGCCAGAAAATATTATATCAGAAACCAATCAATTTAGAATGGTATTACAAAACTAGATGCTGACATGTAGAAAATACAAGTCGCAATGATATGAATATTATGCTAACAAGGTTATGGTCCAGATGCAGCAAGCATGGAGAAACCATCAGTGTAGCATGAAAAATTTGATCCCATTAAAAAAGAAATACTGAATGTCTATCTAGGATATAGAAATTCTTACCAGGAAACAACGAGTCACTGACCCCACCACCACCTTCTAGGTGGAGGGGGAGGTGTGAGGAGATCTAGAATTGTTTCCTTTTCCTTGGGGGTCAGTGGAACACCTCTCACAAGGTTCAGAACCATGATGTGCACATTAGTTTTCTGTCTGTGCCTCTGATAGGCCCACACCCCAGCAGCTGCCCCCGCAACAATAACCTACCGTATCAATGAAAATATCAATAACTTATCAGTGTATCTTTAACCTTTAACATTTAGAGAGTCATGCAAATTGCACGTGCCATGTTTATGTTGTAAGTAAAGTGCATCCGTATCCTTGACTATAAGAAAATGTTAGGCCATTCAGTTGGAGGGAAGAAAAGAAAAAAAATGAAGTTATGGTTTCTCATCTCCAAATCACTTTCATGGGGGGAAAGATAGCAACAACATAGAAGACAATTTTCTTGAAATTATTGCTGATTTGCTTTCTTCTACACTATTTTCAAACAAACAAATACTGGAAGCAACAACTCTCCACAGCGACCAAACAGTTCCAGAATGCATATATTGGAAGAGAAAATTAAGATTAACAGTTTGATACATTTCCTTTCCAGACATGTGCCAGTGAGCATATATCATGTGATGTATGATTGAGCATGTGTGTCCCTAAAAGGAGATTTTGGTTTAGGCATGTAGTCTGAATAATCTCATCTCTAATAAGCTGCAACATAAGAAGAAAAGGAGAAATTAATTATCAACATTGCCACACTAAAGTCAGGGATGCAACATCCAGAAAACAAATGAGATTTCACATAGATTACAAAACGTGTTCAATCATATCACTCAATAAATTGCTTCTGTTCTGTACCTCTTTCATTTAACATCTGACCTTAATGCTCGAAGTATTCAAATCTCTTTTCGTTGTTAAGCTTCCAACAAAATATATGTGATTGAGAGAATAAAAATTGAGAGGTTTTATCTTACTACGACAAATCTTTCACTCATTTTTTTGATTTTGACCTTGATTTTTTCCTATCTTTTATTTCAAATGATAGTTAAGAGTTATGGCATTTGCCCATTAAGCATCAGTATTCCAAGATTATTCGATGTGTTACTCTCTTAATAATTTCTCCCAGGTTAATCCCTTCAAAATACAGAAACCTAAAATTAAGTTGCTGAAAAGGAAACAGAGAAAATCAGGACAATATATGATCAACACTATGTTTAGATTTTAAAAGGTGCATCAAAAACTTTTCCATTTCATTAAGCATTTGCATTATTTTTCTATGTCATGTATCGAAGGAAAGATAAACATGAGTCTAATAGATGAAGGTTATCACCTTCCTCAAAAGAATGGCAACATCAGCTTGTGAATCTTCAATGGACTGGCTCCCGCACTCAGTGCACCGAACATTGTGGCTAATGTTTCTAGCTCGAGCTTCGACTGTCTGGGTCTTCTTGTTGTCCTCTTCGCTCCCCATCACTATTCATATCTCAAAATTGCCACAATTATTCAACACTTTTAAAATACCAAAACTGATACATTTCAACTAAAGGTATAAATAACACATTAGAGCATTGTACCCAGCAGTTAGCATACTAAAATATTTCAGTGACACGTATGAAGATTTTATCAAACAGGTTGTGTGCAAAATAATGAGCTCATGATAACTGAAATAAATGAACGAAATTTGGAACACCCACGCATTTGATGAAGGATATATAATTGATGAATAGCGAAAGAATTGGACAAAATGCTACCTTTTTGGATTTTTCTCTAAAATCGTCTTTTTACAGTTGATTAGGGAATATATATAGGCCGAAACCAAAATGTTACAGTTGATAGCGAGACCGAAATGATTCGGATTTGGCCAGTGAAATTAAAGCCCTTATCGGGCGAATATTTAGGTGCGCCCGTATCCAACAGTGTTTAGTGTACATATACACAAACTTTGTACTGAGTTCCAGGAGTAAACAAAACAGCTAAATATCAGAAAAGCACGTTTGGCTTTGGAGGATTATCAGATAAACCACCGTAACTTTCAAAACATCGTAAATTGTTTGTTTGAAAATAGTTTTTGATGCACCCTTTATAATCTAAACATAGTGTTGATCATATATTGTCCTGATTTTCTCTGTTTCCTTTTCAGCAACTTAATTTTAGGTTTCTGTATTTTGAAGGGATTAACCTGGGAGAAATTATTAACAGAGTAACACATCAAATAATATTGGAATATTAATGCTTAATGGACAAATGCCTTCCTAATGCGATCACTCTAACTATCATTTGAAATAAATGATAGGAAAAACCAAGGTCAAAATCAAAAAAATGAGTGAAAGATTTGTCGTAGTAAGATAAAACCTCTCAATTTTTATTCTCTCAATCACATATATTTTGTTGGAAGCTTAACAGCGAAAAGAGATTTGAATACTTTGAGCATTAAGGTCAGATGCTAAATGGAAGAGGTATGGAACAGAAGCAATTTATTGAGTGATATGAATGAACAAGTTTTGTAATCTATGTGAAATCTCATTTGTTTTCTGGATGCAATTGCATCCCTGGTTCTAGTGTGGCAATGTTGATAATTAATTTCTCCTTTTCTTCTTATGTTGCAGCTTATTAGAGATGAGATTAGTAGTGTGGCAATGTTGATAATTAATTTCTCCTTTTCTTCTTATGTTGCAGCTTATTAGAGATGAGATTAGGTCCGGTAAAAGTGATAAAGAGATACTCTCCTTTTCTTCTTATGTTGCAGCTTATTAGAGATGAGATTAGGTCCGGTAAAAGTGATAAAGAGATACATAAAAAGCTTGAAGAATATTTTGGGGAAACAGTACTTTACACCTCGTTTTGATATGCAGACTGCAGCTTTGTGGTTATCACCCGTAAGTAATTGTGAAAACTACCATTCTTAAAGTATATCAAATAATTCTTCATTCTTATGGAGAATAAAAATATATTTTAATACGAAAGATAAATTTGTCAGGATGCAACTCCCACTTTGCTACTGCTTCTAATTCCTCTGTTCAGACTACATGCCTAAACCAAAATCTGCTTTTAGGGACACACATGCTCAATCAAACATCACAGGATATATGCTCACTGGCACATGTCTGGAAAGGAAATGTATTAAGCTGTTAATCTAAATTTTCTCCTCCAATATGTGCATTCTGGAACTGTTTGGTCACTGTGGAGCGTTGTTGCGTCCAGTATTTGCTTGTTTGAAAATAGTGTAGAAGAAAGCAACTCAGCAATAATTTCAAGAAAATTGTCTTCTATGTTGCTGCTATCTTTCCCCCCATGAAAGTGATTTTGAGATGAGAAACCATAACTTCATTTTTTTCCTTTTCTTCCCTCCAACTGAATGGCCTAAAATTTTCTTATAGTCAAGGATACGGATGCACTTTACTTACAACATAAACATGGCACGTGCAATTTGCATGACTCTCTAAATGTTAAAGGTTAAAGATACACTGATAAGTTATTGATATTTTCATTGATACGGTAGGTTGTTGTTGCAGGGGCAGCTGCTGGGGTATGGGCCTATCAGAGGCACAGGCAGAAAACTAATGTGCACATCATGGCTCTGAACCTTGTGAGAGGTGTTCCACTGACCCCCAAGGAAAAGGAAACAATGCTAGATCTCCTCACACCTCCCCCTCCACCTAGAAGGTGGTGGTGGGGTCAATGACTCGTTGTTTCCTAGTAAGAATTTCTATATCCTAGATAGACATTCAGTATTTCTTTTTTAATGGGATCAAATTTTTCATGCTACACTGATGGTTTCTTCATGCTTGCTGCATCTGGACCATAACCTTGTTAGCATAATATTCATATCATCACGACTTGTATTTTCTACATGTCAGCATCTAGTTTTGCAATACCATTCTAAATTGATTGGGTTGTGATATAATATTTTCTGGCTTCATGTTACTCTGATTGAAGTTGCTCTATTTTGAAGGAAAAAGAAAAAATAAATGTGTAAAAGAATGGCGACAAAAACACTTATTTTGATATACAGTGTGTTGTAATTTGACAAACATGGATATCCATAAGGGAATGGTTAACATTAAATTATTTGACATAATCAGTGGACATACATTCAAATATTTGAACACATTTCCTAATGTAATCGTAATGTATAAGACTGAACAACTTCGTGTGGGTCAAAGTATATATAAAACTGCATAATGTGAAATAGATGATCTTTTTCCTGACAAATACATTAAACACAAGATTGAAATAATTTCCCTTTTGGACATCAGTCATTGAATAATATATGGTTGCCATCTGGATCAGATTCTAGGCCATATTTATTTTCACTAGATATAGACACTGAATTCATAATTACAGTATCAATATTCATAAAAAGAAAAAGAAGTTCAAACATAACAATACCTACGTCCATTCTGTATTTTCTAGCATTTAACATATTGCAATAACACTTATTGATTCTTTGTATGTGAAATATTAGTGGCACGCAAAAGTAGGTCAAACTTTTATGGACAGTTATTCCAAATGATTCGGACATGTCAAGACTCTCGGACTTGTTTTTTATGGCAGTGGGAAGCTACCAATCAAAGTAGTAAAGCAATTGAGCAAGTGGAAGTACCATCGTACCCAGCCCAAATAGAATTCCTGGGCACATTCTCCTCCCTGCTCTAAATGGTAATAGCTCAAAGTTTGTTCCCCTGAAGTCTATCATGCTTCTTTCAAATCTCTCAGGTTTAAACTCCTCAGCATCTTCCCAGTATTGTGGATCTCTTCCAATTGCCCATGCATTCACAACTACTCGTCTTAGCTGGTATCTTATAGTCTAATAATTCACACTCCTTTTGGCACTCTCGTGGCAGTAACAATGGAAGAGGAGGGTGCAACCTCAAAGTTTCTTTGATTACTAATTGCAAATAATTTAGTTCTTTGACATTGTCCTCTATCACTTTGGATTTTCCTCTGAGAGCATCACGTACTTCTTTTTGTACCTTGTTCATCACCCTAGGATTTCTCATTAGCTCCGACATGGTCCATTGCATTGTTGAAGCTGAGGTATCACTTCCAGCCCCAAATACATCATGAAGTAGCAGACGCATATCGTTAGCTTGTAGACAGACGTTAAACCTTGATAGAATGAATTAATTGGATAATTGCCTCACTCAAGCATGCAAAAAGATGTTAAACCTTGATACCAAGATTTCTCCTCACAAGATTTTCTATAAGGAAGACTATGTGATGATTGTGGGGGCTTGCCTTTCTCCCAAAGGAGAATAAAAAGAAAGAACAATGATCTCGTTGGTCATTATATGTCTTTCATTACATGATAGGACATTTTCATTTTACAGAGACCTGATGCATGAGGAAAAATCAAAATCAAAATCCATATTCTGTTTGTTCATAGAGAGTTTCGAACATCTGTAAAGGAAGGGAATGGATGGTTAAACTTGATGACAAGTCATATGTATTAGTCAGTTTGGGAAACAAAACTAATTATGCTTTGAAAGAAAATTATATGTAGTCACTTATAAAGAAAAGAAAGAAAAGACAATAATTAAATTAGTGCTTAGTAGTTACCAAAATAAGGGCCTTGATGTTATCGTTGCTGAGTTCAAAATCACCTTTCTTCTGAAGTCTGAGGAGTACATCCAGGAAATCCTCTGTTAGTTCACCTCTGCTATTGTCGTCCACCTTTTCCTGCTTTTTGTGATCTTGGACAATGCTCTCAAGTATCTCATCTTGTTTCTGATGGCATCTCTCAACCTTGGATTTAATTTGACTAACCATGCTTAGCATCCACGAATACGATGGGAAAAAGATCGGTCAAGTCCGTGCTCCCTACTAACACAACCCCTTCAAACAAAGTTGCTAAGAACTTATCTTGATACTCAAACTTATTTCCAACGGCTGCCCTTGTTATCGTGTTGGCCATCTCAATCATCATATTACTTAGATTTATGATAGAACCATGTGTAGATTTCAAGGAAATAGATTGGATGAGACTTTCGACTTCTTCCTTGATTCTGCTGAATGATTGAACACTCTTGGGTCTTAGCGCTTAGTAGCTCTAGGACGCAAATTTTCGTAGTTGCCTCCAGTTCTCGCCATAGGGCCCAAAGGACATGCTCTTTCCTCTGTAGGAAAAGATGTCCATAGCAGGAAACAAAGGTCTAGTGGTACGAAAGATTACTTAGAAATAGTTGTCTACAGGATGAACACTTTTAACTTGGAAATAGGTTATCTAGAGAATGAACACTTTTATGTCATGGTCCAATTCTGTGATGGAATCATGCATGAACGGCAGGTATTTCCCTAAGTCATATTCAGGCTTTCTTAGGCTTTGATCATTTTAGGCTAAAATACCAAATTGGTATATTTATACGAACGCATTTACCAGGTTGATATTTAAAAAAACTCCGGCGACAACAAGACATTAAAGATGGACCTATTTGTCAATAAGGCACATTCTGTTCGTCGGAGTTCAAAACTCAAAATCTCGTTGCTCACGTGGCATTTAAAGGGGTGACGTGGATGATGATTTAACAGTTTAGTAATGGCGTGGATAAATAAGGCCGTTGAAATTCTCATCTTCCTCATTCCCCACTCGCGATCAAATTTGGGGATGAACTTGAAGTTAGGGTTTCAGATCATCCCTTCTCACATTTCACTCAGATCTTCAAATTAGTGGCAGTCCCAACATGGCCTCGTCAAGCTCAAGCTCAAGCTCAGGTTCAAGTAGGAACAGATCTGGAGGTTCAAGCCTGTTTCAATACCTTCCTTGATGTAAACTTTAATACCTTCCTTGATGTAAACTTCAATCCATGGCCTCGTCAAGCTTGTTTCAATACCTTCCTTGATGTAAACTTCAATCCAGATGCAAAGTACACTGAACTCATATCCACGTCCTCATTGAAGAATGGATACTTAATCTTCTTTCTCATCCTGAATTTTCTTAACCTGAGATGGGGCTGGAGTTTGTCATTGAATTCTTCTATTTCACTTTCATCTAACGGGCCTTACTCATACCCTCCCTCATAATTCAACCAGAAAGATTGTCATTTTTCTCTCTTGCCTACAGTGCCCCTTGTGTTTGAAGTTGCATTACCTTGAACTTCCTCTGTGTTACCCCCTTGTGCATTCATGTCAACAGCTCTATCATTGTGTACTGCATTACCTTGAACTTCCTCTGTGTTACCCCCTTGTGCATTCATGTCAGCAGCTCTATCATTGTGTACTGCATTACCATGAACTTCCTCTGTGTTAAGTGGCTGAAACACCCCCACTCTAACAGGAGGTCCCTCATCGTCATTTACCAATCTAGCACCAGCATTGAATGCTATTCTACCAATTGCAGCACTTACCTTATCCTTATTCATCCTTCTAATTTCATGCAACTCCTCAACATCACTGTCCAAAGCCCCCTCAGCCTCACTATCAAAAGCACACATTGAATCTTCACTTGCATATCCAGCTGCACTGCTACTCCCCTCATTCAAACCATTTTGTTTAACTTTCCCGCTCTCTACTTTGTCAGTGAACTCATCAACATACCCTTTCTCATCATCCTCATCTGTCTTATTATCAAATGCCTCTATAGGGTCCAGCTTATATGTCTCATCTTCCACTGAGTCATCATCATCACTGGATTGAATTTCATCCTCCACTTGGCCTTCATCCGTACTTTTTTCCCTAATTGGTGTTAACTTCTTTCTCTTTTTGGGTATCTCTTGCACTACCTCATTCTTTTGCATTGGTTGATTCTCTTGCATTGGATCTATTTCATCTTGTGCATTGGTTGTTTCCACACCATCCTCATCCTCAGCCATGTCAACCAATTCAGCCATGTCAACCCCATGATTTGAAAATATCTCAACTGCCCTTTCTTTACGAGCATATTGTAACATAAGTTCCAAATTGTCTTCCAAAGTAAGAGGCAACAGACCTTGACTCAAACCCATGCCTGGAATACAATACCACAATGTGAACTGATTCGTGTAGCCAAATTCTACATTTTTTCTCTGAGATATTCAATAGACATTACATCCTTGTCTATGAACCTAACATCACATATATCATTGTTGTAATCATGATTATTATAATTAAAATAGCCACCATGTCGGAATTTAACCATAATTACTACTCTCATCTGCATAAATTTAAAATTAACTTAATTAAAAACAATATAATTTCAAAAAAAAATATGAACAATTTAAAAAAAAGGGGGGGCTTCACTTCAAAACCCTAAATTGGGGGCAAGTAAACACGACGTATGCATGCAATCATCTAAAGATAGTGAAGACTATTTTATTTACAAAAATAAAGACCCACCACCCTCCATCGCCATAAGAAAAGGAAAAAAAATTACAATGTCTTACATTTGCCTCCACGACTTGAAGACTACAGCAAAGGAGAAGACCCACCGCTCTCACATCCACGATCTCTCCCTCAGAGAGATTCTCTACAACTGCCGATTTGGGGGAGAACTATCTACTGAGCAGAAAGTTTCAGTCTTGGGGGAAGGGGGGAGGGGGAGGGAAAGGGGAATCTGGCAATTAGGGTTGATTTGGAGATTTAGGGCTTTTTTGTTCGGTTATTTCCCACCTTTTCATTACTAAACTGTCAAATCATCATCCACGTCACCCCTTTAAATGCCACGTGAGCGACGAGATTGAGTTTTGAACTCTGGCGAACAGAATGTGCCTTGTTGACCAAAAGGTCCATCTTTAATGTCTTGTTGTCGCCGGAGTTTTTTTAAATACCAACCTGGTAAATGCGTTTGTATAAATATACCAATTTGGTATTTTAGCCGATCATTTTATCATGCACGAAAATTATAAACTACCCAAGAAAAAAGAATAAGACAACAATTAAATGACTAACCAGTTATCTAAATATGACTAAGAAGAGCTCAATTAACTAAAGGAGAGAGGCAATAGAAGTCAGATCAAAGATAACGTTCAGTTATGAAATCAACCACAAGTGACAAATTATCTACATACTATTGAAAGGAGATTTCCTTAAGCATTCACACAAGAAGATTTCTTGAAGCTAAGTGAAAACTAATGAACAAGATAATAAAATAGTGAATCAGTCCGATATTGATCAATCTCAAAACATAATAGCAGCATAATATATTTCACTTCAAAAAATCAATCTCACAAGTTCATACTCAAAATAGTACAAATCTTTAGTTCCAGGAATCATCTTTTATCTGATCAATCCAAAATTTCCCCAAATTTGTTTCACACAAGAAGTTAAACATCCAGACATAATTATCCCTTAAAAAAATAATCACAAACTCAACAGTAAAAAATAAATTAACTATCAGAAAATTAACAAACTTCAAGTAGAACACAACCAATCATCAGCATCTTCATGCTCGTCACCCTCATTTCCATCTTGTAGCTAAAGTATCTCAAAGTCGGTATTCATCCCATATTTGCATAGCTAAATCATCTCTAAAGTTGCTCCATTCATCTGTAACTCTCACAGTGGTGATACACTTCTCATCTACATTCTCAATTTCTAAAACAGAAGCATCTTCTAATTCTCAATCCACATCATTCAACAAGTCGTCTTCATTCATCTCTTCACGTAAAAAGTTGTGAAGAATACAACATGTATTAATGATCCTAATTTGAGTCTTAACACTGTAAAAGCTAGCTGTCCGTAATATAGCCCATCACTTTTTTAGCAATCGAATGCCCTCTCAATTGTGTTTCTAGCAGAGGAATGACGTTGGTTAAATAACTCATTGTAGTTTCTTGGACCATTTTCTCTCCAATACTTTATATGATAGCGAGTCACTCTACAAGGTGCCAAAAACCCCGACCCATTTGTATACCCAGCATCCACAAGAAAGTATTTAGCTACAAAATTGAAATCTTCAGTCACAACAATGTAAAAACTAGGAAACAATACATATATAATAATTAAAAAATTATATTCCTACTTGAGAGAAGTTTCAAGCCATTGGGCTGAGGCAAACCATCACGCAAAACAAGAGAATCTGAAGTTGAACCCTCCCAACCAGGTAGCACATATGAAAATCTCAAATTGGCATCACAAACACCAAGTATATTTGTACTGGTCTCTCTATTTCTATTTCGATATCTACTTTGATCTTCCAAAGGAATAGTTAATTGGATATGAGTCCCATCAAGTGCCCCGATAGCATCCTAAAATTACACAACCTTATAATTAGTTCTATAAAATAAAAGTATTAAACATGAAAACCTTAATAAAAGAAGCCATAGTTACCTCAAACCATTTCCACTTCTCCATGTCTCTCTCATTAGGATTTGTATATTCTTGTCTAATATAAAGGCTTCCTATCTTCATGACTGCTTGAAGTACTTTGTGGAACTGCCGACTAATTGTTTCATTCGAACGATAAAAATCTGTTTTGCTTGTCCTATTTTTTACATTATGAGCTAAAATATGCAAAAACATAGTGACAATTTCTTCAATCGTGACATTTCTTGATGCTACTAATCCCCCTCTAGTACATAGAACATCACATAACCTCTTAAAAGCTTGAGGATTCATTCTTAGTTGTTCAACACGGTTATTTACAATACAAATAAGAATTCAAATCGATGACTTTATAAGGTATGTCCTTTCATCATCTTCTTCATGTGTTCTTGAACTCTCCTTTAACATGTACTTTGTATAGTACCAAGTACCAATGACAGTAAATATAAAACTGACCACTACCACAATAATTTTCTCCTCCTCTCTCCTCTCAAAATTTTCCCTTATACGTTTATGTTGGATCCTTGAATCCCTTCCATCATTTATCATTTTTAACCTATCACATTAAAATGAGTGACAATACAGATTAAAAGACAACCATATCCAAAACTATCAAGTTTAATCAAAAAATATGTAACTTTGATGTATACTTAAAAATATACTAGAGCAAGCGACAACAAACGGTCTCCACTAGATGACGGAATACCTAGAAACATACTTTGGATGATGTTAGAGAGCAATCACTTGAAGGTAATGCATACTTTGAAGGGTTAAGATAAACCCAATGTACTATGGTATGACCACCTATGCCCCGATCTATTTTATCAGCGCTTAAAGTCCCAAATGGTGGCCTTTTTGCCCTCTATTTAGAGGGAAATATATGGCGAACTTTTTTCCCTCTATTTAGAGGGGAATATAGTCCTTTTCCAGTTAAACTAAACGAAAGACATTATCATCTGGAGTTTCACTAATAATTAACCCTATATTCAAAGGTAGAGAACAGTTTGTTTATAAAGAAAAAGGTAGAGAATAGTGCATACTATTGAATGTAATAAGTTGAGTTTTTAATATTCTAAGGATAAACATATGCACTGTTTAATTCTATTTCTACAAAGTTCATGCATAGAAATAGTGATTCAGAAATGTAGGTCAATTATAGTCTCTTGATATTGATTTGGTGATAGTTTGCAGTATTCTGCAGGATTTTTAATGAACTTAATTTAGTTCTTAGTGTAACCTCTAGTAGACAACAATCAAAAGATTGCTTTAATTACTAACCATACAAGCAGCTGATCCAATGAACTTGGCTCAAGAAAAACATTCAGTAATTATGAAGTAAAATTGTTTGCTGGTGCTCTATCAAAAGTAATCTAGGAATATGCTTGATGGACTACTGAACTGAAATGATACAAGCAAAAAAAAATTGACAACTAAGCATAGGTTTAAGAATGCAGATGTCAGATTCATAAGGTCCCAGAATTGATGCCCATATGTTTGAATACAGCTATAAGCTCAACCTAGCTCAAACTCAAGCTTTTTATTCATTTGTGTTCATAGTATCCAATACAACAAGCGAGAAATAGGATCTTCCATAATGATCTAAACTTATCTTCACAAACACACTAGAATATCACCCTCCCATCCCCATTTGTCGTAATTGATACTTTGTTTGAAGACACCCTTCAGTAAAAATCCAACAAAAACTTTAATCTTGCTCGAGAGAATACAACTCCATATCAAATTGTGACAAGGGTAAGCCTCTCTAAATGATAGGGCCAAAATTTTAAAAGTTACAAAGGCTGAATTAACCGAATGAACTTCACACTAGAAGCTTAAACCTATATGAAAGGATTTATATTTGTGGCATATTGTAAACACAAACTCCTTGGCAACCCATTTGGCATTCAAAACAGCAAACAAAACAAAGGACTCCTAATAAAAATTGTAAACACAAACTCCTCCGCAACTCATAATGGGTTTGGCCACCACAATCAAAAAGTAAATTAAAATCACAATAAAATAAAAAGAACGAAATTCTCAATAAAATGAAAAAAAATTGTACCTTTGAGATGAGACGAACACTCCTTGCTCGAATTAGCTAAGAATCCATCAAAATCACCAAACCCTAATGCATTCATAATGAAATCATCAAAAAATTAGAAATAATCGGTTAAAAATATTGTCATAATGAAATCGTGGGTATTAGGTCTGATCTAGGGTTTTAGCCGCGAAGATCAAGACCTAAACCCTAGATCAGATATAGGGTTTCGACGAGAGAGAAGGGGAGAGAGGAGAGATAGAGGTTACCTGCGTTGAGAGAGAAGTTGAGAATCGGGATCGGGGACTGAGAAATGAGAGAAAGGAGGAGTCGGGGACTGAGAAATGAGAGAGGAGTCGCGATCGGGATTTGGTCCGGTCAGGATTTGGTAAATAACAAAGGGCAGTGTGTGCTTTGAAATATGTGTATTTGGATTTCAAATTGAAAAATTCTTCAATGGCCCAAAATATGGGACCAATAGAGGGGACAAGTGAGGTGTCCTCTTCCTATTGGATAATGAGTTGATCATCATTGATGATCAACTCATTATCCAATAGGAAGAGGACACCTCACTTGTCTCCTCTATTGGTCCCATATTTTGGGTCCCTGTAGCAAAGCTCTTTCAAATTCTCCTCCTAAAATAATTAGATTTGAAATTTCAACTCAACTTAGGGGTTATTGGTTGGGACAAATTGGGGCTAAGGAGGAAAAGTGTTCTAATGAAACAATTTTATCCCTTTAGGATATTTTGAGTAGGGTAAAGTAGAATAAAGTGGGATAATTTCAGCATTTGATTTAACAATTCATGTGGGATAATTGATGATGTGGCACCTTATTAAAATATAATTTTATCTATTAATTACTTCTAAATTAACTTATCCAATTGGTTTAGTATATTATTATAATATAAATATTATTTTACTTTATATTAAAATATAATATATTGTACTATACTTACAAATTACTATTATTAATTATTATATTGTATTATATTATATTATATTAGCATGCTATACTATATATAATAATTAATATAATATAATATCAATATATTTAATATAATATTTTAATAATATAATATTTAATTTAATATATTATTTTATTTATACAAAAATGTAATATGTTATACAATAATTACTAATTAATATTATATTAGTATGCTACATTATATAATAATTGATATAATATATGAATAATATATATAATATAATACTTTAATAATATATTATTTAATTTAATATATTATAATATAGTATCATAGGATATAATGTACTTTATAAAATATTATAATATTTTACTTTATTCAATGTAATATAAAATATTATATTACAAATTTAAATAATATATATATAACATGATAATTAGCAATAATATACTGATTAATGGGTATCAATGTTGATAGTATATATATTATATTATTTCAAACGTATATGTATTATATTATATTATATCAATAATATTTTATTAATATTGTAATTATTACTATTTATATTATAATGGTATGTCATTATATAATACTTTATATTTTATATTTTTTATATATAAAAATTAATATAATATATGTATAATATGTATTATAAATGTTTAATAATATATTATACGTTATTTACTAATTAATATTAATATAATATATATGTACATAATACTATTAATATATGTTATTAAAATATTTATATATATGTTATTAAAATATATAATATTATATGTTATTAAAATATTAATATATATTATTATATAATATTATTAATATATGTTATTAAATTATGTTATTAAAATATTAATATATGTTATATTTTATATATCATATCATATATTTATAATTTAATTAGCATGTATTAGTTAAGTAATATAAAAATATTTTAAAATTATCCCAATTGCCTTCAAAGTGGAACAACATTGTTCCAATATGGAGGATGGGGTAAATTTGGGGTAATTATGAGGAAGGGGTGGAGGGGATCTTTATATAGTTGGTATAATTTAGGGGAAAATGGAGTATTTGTCCCCCAATTACCCCCCAACAAACCAATAACACCACAAAGTTGACTCCAATTCTAATTATCCCAATGAATAACACCAAAAAGTGATGTTCCAAAAATTATCCCATTATCCCCAAAATTACACCAATGAATAACCCCCCTTAGGCCCCGTTTGGCAAAGGGTTAATGAAGAGGGGTTAAAGAGAAGGATTAATGTACTTAGCCCATTTGATAATCCGAAGGACTAAATTATTAACCCGTTAAATAAGTTTTATTTTAGCCCTTATGATCAGTTTTAGTGTTTGGGAATAATAATGATTTTGACTATTTTTTTTACAATTAGAAGGGTTAACTCTTATTCCATCTAAATAGGAGTATTAGTAAACCCCTCATTTTGAGGGGTTAACTCATTTTAACCCCTCTAGAGGGGTTAACTTAACCCTTCTATATTTTTTATGTTTGGCAAATTATGGAGGGTTAACTCACTTTAACCCTTATATAAATTTGTTGTGTTTGGCAGGTTAAGAAGGGGTTAAGTCTCCTTAACCCCTCACTTAACCCTTTGCCAAACGGTACCTTAGAGTCCAAACTAAAAATTTGAATTTAAAATACCCTAAATTTAAAATCCAGGGCCCAAATCCAAGTTCTCAAATGCAGCCGAAGAGAAATGTATCCAATTAATGAGGGAGAAGGAAATAGCGACCGACAAAACCGCCCAAAGTGTCGTCGTCCTATTTATTCTCTTCAGCATGGCTTCCCATGGGGTCCTATTGCAAATTACGAAATTGTTCTTATCGTGTGTAGCTAAGATTGAAATAATTTTTTCTTGGTGTGTGCGCGTGCGTCTGTGAGAGAGAGAATTAGGCAATACAACCCTAACACCACGAGCATCCTACGGCACGTTGGGGGATATTCATTTGACTCATGCTTGAAAATCGTCGAAATCAACCGCATTTCTTACTAATGCATGAGCCACGCGATATTCTTAGTTCTTCGCCAAAACTATATTGCTCCAACGCTCGATCATGCCTTCCGAGTTTCGTCTATGATACGCCCAAAACTAAAAAAAATACCGGAGCCTGACCTCGGATAGTTCAAATGACATTTTCAGAGCATCCCTGGCTGAACTTGCCCTTTCTAAACCCAACATCTTGCACAAACTGAACAGACTCCAGCGCTGCTAGGAACGTCGTGCGCTTCGCTTGCCCTCTAACGGTAATTATCGTGGACAATGCAACAAAGAATAATTGTTTTAGATGCTTGAATGATAAGTTACTAGGTTCAGATCATTAATTGACAAATGACAATGGTGACCCCGTTTTCCTTTTTTCATTTTTAATTTCAATAAAATGTATCTAATTAAAAAATGTTTCCTCTTTATAATCCTCAAGCATAAAATATGCTAGGAATTTACAATTAGAAGTTACTTAGATGGAACACGCACTCCAGAGAACACAATCTATCTATATCTATGTCTATATCTATAGACTACTATAAAAGACGATTGCTATGTTAAAACTTTTGATTTTCTTTTATGCTCTCTCAACTTTAATAATTCTCAATAACTATAAGTATTAAAGTCTGTGTGGTTCTAATGACTATTAGGTTCCCTTGAAATTATGTTTTTGGTTAAGCACTAATTATCATGTTAGTTATCTTGTGAGGACTTTTGGGTTCCTCTGAAATTATATTTTGGGTTAACCACTAATTCTTAATTTTGTTTTACATAACTACTAACCAGCTCGAAAATATAGTTATGCATATGCAATAATATGATGTCTATACCACTACAAAAGATGATTGCTATGTTAAAACTTTTGATTTTCTTTTATACCGTCTCAATTTTAATAATTCTCAATAGGTATAAGTATTAAAGTTTGTGTGGTTCTAATGACTATTAGGTTCCCTTGAAATTATGTTTTTGTTTAAGCACTAATTATCATGTTAGTTATCTTGTGAGGACTTTTTGGTTCCCGTGAAATTGTATTTTTGGCTAAGCAGTTATTCTTAATTTTGTTTAACATAACTACAATCCAACTCGAAAATATAGTTATGCATATGCAATATAATATGATGAAGGATAATGTTTTAGAGCAACTAACCAATATTATATTTTGGTTAAGCACTAATTTTCATGTTAGTTATCTTGTGAGGACTTTTGGGTTTCTGTGAAATTATATTTTGGGTTAACCACTAATTCTTAATTTTGTTTTACATAACTACTATCCAGCTCAAAAATATAGTTATGCATATGCAAAACTATGATGTCTATACCACTATAAAAGAGGATTGCTATGTTAAAACTTTTGATTTCCTTTTATACCCTCTCAATTTTAATAATTATCAATAACTATAAGTATTAAAGATTGTGTGGTTCTAATGACTATTAGGTTCCCTTGAAATTATGTTTTTGGTTAAGCACTAATTATCATGTTCGTTATCTTGTGAGGACTTTTGGGTTCCCGTGAAATTGTATTTTTTGTTAAGCAGTTATTCTTATTTTTGTTTAACATATATAACTACTATCCAAATTAAAAATATAGTTATGCATATGCAATAATATGATGAAGGATAATGTTTTAGAGCGACTAATCAAGATTATATTATGCAAAGGTCTATTTATGTATGTAGAAAGACACAATTTTCATCTTGACTAAGGTAAATATGAGAAATATTTGACCAATAATTTCTTCATGTTCTTTATTTAGAAGAATGAATAACTCACTTGTAGTTATACCATAGAACTGTGCCTAATGTTGTACAAATTCTATGCGATGTGCTAATATAATAGCTAAGAGCATCTCCAAGAGTAATCTCAGTTTTTCCCTATATTTGAGGAGTAAATCTCTCATCCTAGTATATAGGGAGCTAAATAAGGAGCAAGTGATCCATCAATGCTCCCCAAATGACTCCCTAAATAGTTTTGGATATTTTCACTTACCTCCTTTTGTAATAAATAATTATAACGGCTATATTATAACGACTATATTCCAACGACTATATTGTAACGGCTATATTTCAACGGCTATATCATAACAATTACATGACCTCTATAAATAATATCATATGAACTCTCACTTTTCACTCAACTCAAATTGTGTTCATTGTTAGCATCATTTTTCAAATATCATCTATGTCTCATAACAACGAAATAGCTACGCTCCTAATGGAAGAAGAAGCTGACGAGGAATATGCAATGGTCTTAGGAATGACCGTTGTTGAAGAGGAGCGAGTGGCTAACGAGAGGAGTGCATCGTGCCGTCTTGATTCCGTTCGAGGCCATGTTGTCATTCAACGTGATAGAGTTCAAGGTCATAATAGACTTTATCGTGACTATTTCGCTGAGGATCCCGTTTATGGTCCACGACTATTTCGAATGAGGTTTCGAATTCATCGTCCACTTTTCCTCTGAATTACATCCGCGGTGGAAGATTTTGATCCTTACTTTGTCCAAAGAAGGAATGATGCAGGTAATCTTGGTTTATCATCCCTTTAAAAAATAACAGCAGCAATGCGGTTGCTTGCTTATGGAGTATCTGCAAATTTTATGGATGATTACGTGCGGATTGGTGAAAGCACAACTATTGAAAGTGTTAAAAGGTTTGTCAAGGTCGTTGTTGCAATTGTCATCGATAAGTATTTGAGGTCACAAAACAACGACGATATCAGAAGATTGCTAGAGATTGGTGAACAGCGCGGATTTCCTGGAATGTTAGGGAGCATAGACTATATGCATTGGAGATGGAAGAATTTTCTGGCTGCGTGGCATTGGATGTATGCTGGTCACGTCCATGAGCTAACAAAATTTATTTACAGAAAGTTAAATTAACGACCAATGTTTCATTAAAGAACTTGTCGTCCATTGAGATTCACAATTCTTGAATTGATGGAAGTAATCATTCACCCTTTCCCAATATCTTTCATTTTCTTGATTGATCCCTTGCACTGCATCCATGCTTATGTTGAGCCATGCAGATACAAGTAGAATGTCTTCTTCCTCGGTGAAGTTTTTAGTCCGTCTAGTTTTTCTAGAAAATTTATTTTCAGCTAACTCAACTGGCATGACAGATTGATTAGGATTTTCATCCAGTAGATCACTATCAGACAATGATCCATGATTTAGGAGAGAAGTGTAATAATCCATCTGTCCAAAAATAATACAAATTAATGTCAACGCTATAATTAGTTTTAAAAAAATTAAAATGAAATGAATACTAATAAATCAGTTGTAAGTATAAAATATGAGAGAAATAAAATAATTAAGAGATGAACTAATTTACTTACCTTTAAAGAAAAATAGTAGAATGCCAAGTGCAAAATAATTATGAGATGAACTAATTTATCCTATACAAAGATGCAATATATATAAATGAAAGGAGAATGAGAGGGGCTTGAATGTAAATATAGCCATTGCATTTGAGCCGTTGCAAAGAACTGCAGATATAGGGAGTGATGTTTCTTGTCTTTGATTTGGAATACCAAATCAAGGACCCTATATTTGGAACACCATATATGGAGCTTGTTGGAGCCTGTAGGCTGTCTAAAAATCATAACAGATAGCCAATCCCCGTCAAACACCAATGATGGAAGTTATAATCTGACGACTTTCAGAATGTTATAATTTGAAGACTTTCACATAGATCGATGAATGTTACAATCTGACGACCTTCGTAAAAACTAATGAAAGCTCTAATCAACAGCCTTCATAATCAACATCGGGAGTTTTAATCTGACGACTCTCATATTTTCAAGGAGCCAAGATAAAGATTATAAGATGACGGTCTTTGCAATGCTCCAGCAAAAGAGACCACAAATTGATGCGATCTTCACATCAAAACGTAGAGGTCATCCTTGTGTTACAACATCAAAACGCAGAGGTCATGCCCACGTCCCAGAGTCAAAACGCAGAGGTCATCTTCAGCGCTCCAGTTAAAAACGCAGAGTTCGTGGACTCAAAATGCGGAGGTCATCTCTGCGTCCCAACTCTGCGTTTTAGATCAACAACGCAGCGCGAACACGGCGTTTTCAGCCAAAAACATGCCTAACTCTGCGTTTCAAGTCTAAAACGCAGAGTTCGGATATCCAGAACGCCCAGACTGACGTTTGACTCGTTCAAAGCACGAATTGAACGGTTGCAAAATCGTTTTTCCCACGATTTGAGGAGCTATTTAAGGGGGCGGTTATACCCAATTCAGCCCCACTTAGGAGCGAATTAAGGGGGCGGTTACACCCCTTAATCTCCTAAAAATAGTGGTAAACTCAACTGAATTCGGGTCTTTGGATCCTCCATCCTTCGTCCTTAGATTTGGCAGCGAAGAAGAGATCTTTGGATCGGCTTCTTCAGATCTTCTTGGAGCTTTGGAGATCAGTAACTTGGAGGAACTATTGAATCATCTTAGAAGGCTTTTATTGAAGCTTTTGAGATTACTCGGCTTGGCTTTTGAACTCTTTCAAAGAGTTCTTCTCAACTCGTTTAGAGTTCTAAAACTTACTTTGCAAATCCTCCACAGTGTCAAATTGTGAGGAGAATATATCGTTCCAGTGAAACAATACGTTCGGATCGTCAACGAGAAGCAAACTCGACGCGAGCATTCGAGGGAGGCATCTCATCGCTACCGTGAAGAACCCAGACTTAAACAAAGGGAAGAATTCAGATCAATTCTCCTCTCTTTTGTAATCGGAATTCAAACTGTAATTAAGATTGAGAGAATACAAGTCAATTTTCTTTCATTCTTTTTACTACAAATTTTCCACCAAACAGAGCCAAATATTCACCTCCTACTCCCTAAATTTGAGCTAAGACATGGGATATGGAGCCCCTTGGAGTTGCTCTAACTATTTTGATTTGGACTCCTAGGAAAGGAGAGAACGAGCACTAAAGAGTAACTTCTAGAAAAAAATATAAGAGGATGGATAATCAAATTATTTGAAGAGTCAATAGTAAATTTTAATTACAAGATATTGAGGGTTTAATAAAAATGATGTGTGCTCAATTTAACAATATAAAAAATTAGATAACGTTAAAATATCCTTAAATTAATAATCTAAAGCGAACCACTACGTAAAAACTACTGAGTCTAGATCATAAGGATACTTTTTGGTAGTCATTTTCTTCATAAGAAACTTATTTTGATACTATATTAGAGTGGATCCCTAAAGTTTTTGTTGTTTTGAGATAACCAAGCTAAAACTTGTTTATTAAATTATAAATTTAACATTAAAAACTAATTTAATAACATATGTTAATTTATAACTGTATCATGCATCACGTGCAACGCACGTATGACATACTAGTTTGTACAAACGAGGCTTAAAACATATGTATATAACATTACAGGAGTCACATTTGATTACAAGTACACCTTATTCCAGGGGATACTATTAGAATTCCAATTATAAATGTCAATCATAGCCCAATTTGAAGACCATTAGCAAGAGCGATAGCAAATACTTCACTCTGACACAATGACGGTGAGAAAAGCATGTCTTCAATTATGCAGCAAAAATATCATTAATATAATTATTTCAATCAAAATATTTTTCTACAATGAAAACCAAAAACATCCCAATTTTAGTAGACTTTGGATAACATCAGCAAAGGGCGCCGCGTTGTGTTCCCTCTCAGATCACACGGTGGGAGTCTTCCCCCATAGATTAGCCATATAGCCGCACTCCTGGATTTTGAAACACCTTTGTGCTGCAAACCAAATTGCTGAGTTAAAGCATGTTAAACAATGCATACAGAGATGACAGTAAAACTGTAAAATGATATGATATTAAACTGTCGCTGGTATTAGCTGTAACCTCTTCATCCCCGTTTAATATATAGATTTGTTTTGCAAGAAATGAACAATTGAAACTATAACACCCACTAGATGTTGAAACACAGAGCCTTTTGGAAATAGAAAATGTTCAACAATTAAAATCGATTCTACAAAAGCATACCATTGAGAAATGAACTTGAAATATACAAAAGGTTCTGAAAACAAAAACATCATTGTGCTTCTGTTTACACTGGATGCAGAGAGGTTAGTGAAATTACTACAGAACTGCAAACAAACCTACAAATATTGGCTATATCTTAAAATAACTAAATCCATTTGCACATGTAGAATGCAGGAAGAATGATCTTTTAGAGCCAAATAAGTTTAGCGGCTTAGAATCTTAAGGCACGTCTTCTTAGGACTCCTGAATTAGTGTGTGCTCCCAGCCTAGGTCTTAAAATATTGTCTTCTTAGGAATCCCGAATTTGTACACGCGCGTGCATGCTAGCACGCGTGTTTTTCCTGTTTCGATAAAGCAACCTCTTTCCTGTGGGTCCTACCCTGAATTATAGACCAACTTGGGAGATGGTGATGCAGTCTTCTCCATAAGTTTATATTTAAGCTTTTAGGTAATAATCAAGAAAAAGATGTATACGCATGCTTCTGCGTCTCCAACATATGTTATAAATTTTGTTCGTCTTAACAGTCTAAGAGATATGAGGGTGATGTCACTGTATTCTTCAAATTGGATCACTAACAACCAACAATGTTATTCATGATTGTGCTTGACTTCATTTCTACAGGTTACAATGAAAAACAATCAGAAATAACCAACAATGTTATTCATGATTGTGCTTGACTTCATTTCTACAGGTTACAATGAAAAACAATCAGAAATAATGTTCTGTATTGCCATGAGTAGCAGCTGGCAGGACTTCCATTGTAAATTTATGCCTTTCTCAAATCATCTAGTATAACTTCCATCAAACTATGATTTGAGGACATGAACACAAATGTCAAATTAAAAAATGGATAAGGTGTCTCAGACACAGTTCTTCAAGTCTAGACATGAAGAAAATGCTATAGACATGTTTCTTTTTTATTTAAGTTTGAATTTATGTATATGTTTGAGTTTGGTATTTGTCTACTGGAGGACCATACATCAAGAAAAGTTAGAAAATAGTTAATTTTCTGTGAATTTTGATATGAGAGACAAACATCATTGACATCATATACCTAATTGCTTGATGATGCAAAAAATCTTACATCCTATGCCTAACTCCATATGCTCTGGGAAAATGAAGTAGCTAAGTTGATAAAAGTTGACACAGATAATATTTGAGGTGTCATACAGAGATAGACAAGTAGACATGTAAGAATTTTAGGAAGAATCTTTCCCCTACTAAATGTAGATATTTTGCTTTTTGTGTTTAATGCCTCAATATTAGTACCTTTCCTTACAAAACTGCCTTAACATTGCATGCGAGATTTTGTCAGATTCTGTGTTGACACGTCTGTGAATAATTCAGTGCCTATGCTACTTCTGATATTTGACAATTTCTGGCCTTCTCATGCCTGTATTAATCATTAATCCATTCCAATACTTTATAATCTACAATTTGGTAATTTTTTAATTATTACATGGTATAGTAACTTAAATTACCAAGACATGAGTCAATAACGTGCTTACTAAAGACCTCCAGCTAGGAGCATTATTCTACACACGCACAAAACGAAAGGAAGAAAACAAAACATTCATCCATCAGCTCCAATCATAATACAAATGTATTCATATCCCACTATGTTTCACCTACATTGTGGAGAGCCGACCATGATAAATGAAATGACGACATTTTCAAATATCTCGGTCAGAAAAAAAACCCTGATAGAAGACAAAGTTTTGCTACCAATACAGTGCACTGACGTATCAATATGTAGTTTCTTTTGAGATCATTATCCTCCAGGTTTAGTGGTCTGAACAACAAGATGTATGCTCATCTCATTTAGACTATTTTGCTTTTCAGCATCCATTGCCTTTGAATGTATTTCCCCCTTTAGCCATTCATAATTATCTGAAGTTTTACAACCATTCATAGTAATACTGCCTTGTAGTCATTTTATTATACTGATGTAGGATCATTTTACTATACGTTTACTACCTCCTTATAGGGATCTTATATTCATGAAAATAAAAGGTCCTCTTACTAAAATTTGTGCCACAAACATTCAGTCCGCACGGTTAATATGTAAAAACTAATGCCAAATGATTCCTGCAGCAAAAGCACAAATATTCTTAGATTGGAATTTTTCCCTTATGATATCACCACCAACATATATTTGTTTCAATTTGAAAAGATGGTTAGGGTATTTTCTCTTTCTTTTCAGTTAATACAATATAGTTGGCATTTAAGGTTTGACTTTTAGTTATGAAGCTAATTTTTGTCGATATTTTAGTCAGAGAGAATATTTGTTTCTATCTTTTGGCATTAGGTTTCTTTTTTAATTAAGTGTATTGTTCCTTTTGGGAATAGGTATTGATTAATGAAATTTGATTATTGAGAACTCTCTTTGAAGCATGTGAGTTGCTATGTGTGAAGCCCTTATTTCGAAGGTTAGATGTCCGTGAGTGAATGCAATCTAACTCATTGCCTTTATTTTTTATCTTTAGTTTTCTTACATTCGAAGTCCCCTCCAGAAAAATACAAAAGCCTCCAAACATCCATTGTTTCCAAAGCAAGCAATCAGCAAGGGGGGGATTTTTTGGCTTACTGTTCACCCATGAACAGTAGGCCAATAACCCATTATGAACAGTAACCCTTCTCACTATTCACATCCCATATGCGACCGCCAATGCCCTCAATGAGCCCTTCCCCTACGCTGCCAATCATCCTTATTAGGGGTGAGTAGTGAGCCGGGTTAGCTCATTGGCCCGCTCGTTTATCCTGCAGTTTGGCCCGACCCAATCCGGCCCACTACGGGGCTAGACATGTTCAGCCAACTTCTGGAATGGGCCACGGGGGTTAGCCTGCTTCTCTCGTCCCCTCGGCACATTAGGGGCAAAAATTAGTGCTAAGTTTGGAGAATGAGGACAATACTATAAGTTGATGTGGAGCTTAAGGAAATGAGAAGCAAAGAAGGTTAAGCATCTAAATGAGTTTAGGTTGGTTATGGGTAGTTTGACATTAGTACAGTGGGAACTAGTGATTTTATTAAGGATATATGTGAATTGTTAAGGACAGTGGGACCCGGTAATGTAAAGATCACCCTTCTTAATTTTTCTTAAAGTTTTATTATGTATTAATGAGTCTCAATTAAAATTTGAATTGAGCTTCAATGCTCGATTATCTGAGGCTTCCCAAGAGAAGATCTCCTCCTCAAACCACAAACGTGGCCATTGAGGGGGAGATTCCCTC
>NC_033800.1:140133552-140137872 GCF_001876935.1 Asparagus officinalis | reverse complement strand
CAAAAAAAAATAAAAATGGAAGTATTTAATGGTGAAGGAAGTTTTTTTGCCTTGTTTCATGTCGTTCTATCATTTCTGTGTGCACTAGAATTCTCAGAAAACTTTAAATTGCCAAAGGCCGCGCAACTTTAATTTCCTCCACTGTTTTCCTACAAAATACCCCTAATTATTTCATCATTCTTCATAGCTAACTACAATCTTATAAATATTTACGCCCTCATACTCGTTTATTTTCTCGTAAGTGGAACTTACAACTATGGCTCATATGCCTCATCCTCATCACAATATTCTCCAGGTTCTCCTTTTATTGGCGGTCACTCTACTTCTGGTGTTGGAGGTAGCAGTTATTCATCGTGCTTACTCACAGTTCTATCCTTCTGAAGTCGGTGGTAGCAGACTAGCAGTACCCCCTTCCCCCCCCACCTATACTTTATGCATGTACTGGGTGACTCTTGCTTGTAGACCCGCCAGCACCAACTTTTACTTATTCTAGCCGGATACTGCCCGCCCACGCCCCTATCGCCCATGCTGCTGAGACGTTCACGTTCTCTCTTCCCTGGCCTGTGGCAGTGGCAACAATTAATTGCCTCCCATTTGCCACAGCCCCCTCTATTCCGACTAAACATTTCATCTCTTATCCTCCACCTCTCCCTCCTCAACACCGCAATACTCAGCACACTCAAGACACAGAAATTCCAAAAACACAACTAGGAAAAAACCGTGCAAATTTAAGAGTCGGGCTCTAACCCTCTGAAGGGAAAGGAAAATTCAAACAGAGAATCTTCCAAAGTGTGGGGACATTTTACTCAAGTTGAAGACGCTAACGACGAAAATAAGAGGACGGTTCATTGCAATATTCACAAAAAAAGTGTACAAATTCCAAAAGCTATGTGGTATCGGTGACTTGAAGAGGCATCTTGACAAAACCACACCCCGATTTGGAAGGAAAAACCACAAGTCCGTCTCAAATTATCACAAGTACAGTGGGCTTTCTACTCTCAGGTTTAAACCAAACATTGCCAAGAAATACTTAGCATGATTTACTGCTTAGTCTGAGCTCCTTTTTTCTATATCTGAAAATGAGTTTTTCGAATATAGTAGAACTACTTTTTTCCCTGAATATAACAAAATTAGCAGCAAAACAATCACAAGACGTATAGAGCACCTTTGATCGTACAAAAAGTCTTTCATGCAGAGTACTCTGTTAGTAGTGGCTACGAAGATAGCTTTAACCTATGATGTGTGGAAGTTACTCATATCACCACCACTATATATGTGTCACGACTCACTTTGTTGATGAAAATTGGGATTTACAAAAAAGAACCTTATATTTCAAAAGATTTCAGTATCCTCATAATGCTCCCATAATGCTCAAGCACACACAAGTCGCGATTACGATAATGAGAAAATTTTACTATCACCTTCGACAGTGACTCCGAAAACACTGCTTCAATTACACATCTTGTAGAGATATGAAAACCCATTTTATGAGGAAAGCTTCTTTATAGTAATTGTGTATGTCATATTATTAACCTCTGTATTTAGGACGGTATGAAGTTTTTAAATGAGCATTTGCTTAAGCTTCATGGTTTTATTTCTTGCATGAGTGGTGATCCCAGAAATGATTTTCTTTTAGAGATTGTTGTGCAGATTTTGGTTTGAGAAGAAGAATTCTTCCTATTGATATCAAGACCAGATGGAACTCCACCTATTCCTTGCTAAGGAAGGCCCTCCCTTACCGCGCAACAATGGATTCCTTTATGGCTGGTGAGAACGTATCAGGTATTTTCATTGATGATTATGAATGAGAGCTTTATTATTTTTTTTTAAATTCTTGGAGAAGTTTGAGGCTACTATGAGAACCCTTTCTAGTGTGTACTATATTACTATTAATTTAGTTCTTTACCATCTTAACAATATTGCTGAGTTGTAGAGATAACCAATATCTTTCTAATACACGAAAAGAAATAGAAAGTTAAGTTTTCCAAATATTTTGAGGAATGCCTTGCTTTTTATCTAGCTACGATGAGGATAAAACTTGATAATTTGAACGAGATGATCAAAAAATTCTGCGAGAACATGGGTAATCAGTGAGATGTTGATAATGTAGTAAAAGATATTAACGATACACTAGAGGGTAAGTTTTCAATATATAGAGATATTTTGTCCCCGAACCAAGGATCCGGAGATTCTAGAGCCTCAACCAGAACCTTATCCTCCTCCAGCTCCGAAAAGAAAAAAAAAATTCAAATTAGATGTCAAGATTGGTTACAAGAACCAAAAAGAAACAGACATCTAATACAAATGTGATGGAGCTTTGTATGTATTTGGAGAGTTTAAAAATACTTTTTGAGAGTTCTTGGGAGTCATTCAATGTACTAGCATGGTGGAAAGGGAGTCACAAAATTATCCTATATTTTCTACAATAGCTAAAGACTTCTAACCCCTTTCACTTCTACAGTTGCCTCTAAGAGAGTATTTTCTGCGGGTGGACGAGTAGTTTCACAGTGGAGGGCACAACCAACCGCTGCACATGTAGAGATGTGTATTTGTTTGAAGGATTGGTTAGATAAGGAAGAACTACAAGGAAGACGTGCAACTTTCTTTCAAGAAGACGAAAAGAATGAAGAAAATGTGAGCCCTGTTACTGGTTAAGATTTTCTTCTTTTTTCTTTTTATTTCTTTTTTCTTTTTTATAATTTGTTATGATTTATTTTTTATAACTAATGGAAAAATTATTTACTGCCTATGGATGTAAAATTTGCTTCGAACCATGTAAAATCTTTGTGTTTATGATGTTTCTCTCTATCATTCTGTACAAATATACAATTTTATTTAATAAAACTAAATTCCTATTTATTATAGTAGTGATTGTCAGCTAGTAATTAACTACATATAAAATTTTAAATGTTCAATGCTTCAAAACTATTTAAAATCATTTACAGAATCACAAAAAAAGAAAGTAAAAAAAGATGAGTGGAGTGGGTCGGCTTGCGACATGGCTCGTCCCGCATGTTCACATGCTCATGAGTAGGCTGGGCTGAGGTCCAGGCCCAGGAACAAGCGGCCAAACACAAGGCCCACTTGTCCTATTGTAAGACGTGGGTCATCTCGCCTCGCGATTGGACTCGCACGAGTTGGCTCGCGGGATGTGTCATCTCCTCCCATTGAACATCACTAATCCTTATCGTCATTTTCTTCTTCCAAGCAACACCAAACCCAAGGACACTCTCCTTCCCCATCATCAACCCCCAACCAAAATGAGAACAGAACAACAAAAGGGAAAACAATCATCAACCTTCAAAACTACAAGAAAGTGCTGGATCCTCTAACGTTATCTAAGTCATGCTGGCTCCTCTAATGTTATCTCTAAGCTGAAGCTGCTGGAAGCCAAAACTAACCTCCTTGCTGGAAGTTTTCCTAACAACTACTTCCGGTAATATCATTGTAATATCCAGAAGACACATCTCCCCTCCTCAGAACCTTAGACATATACAAAAAGGAAAACAGCTCCGTTAACTTCATGGCATTTCTGACAACTACAGAAAAGGCAATGATTAATAGGTGCACAATTCAGTAGCTAAAAAGATGGTCCGATACTTATTCAAAAAGAAAGTAAGAAACCTTGAGATCTTTATGATAGACACCTAATTTTGCAGTCTACAAGTTTATAGGAGTTCATCAATCAAACATGTCAGAAGACATACTAGGATTTAAAGGTTAATGACAACTTATTCAGCCATATCCAAGAATCTATTCCACGTAGCTTAACCATATATTGGTAAAGGGGCAATAAGAAAAAGATCAGAAAAGATGAAGAGCAGGACTTAGAATTCTTTTGGTTGCACACCGGGTGTCACAATCACCCATGGCCATCATATAATAGGCCATGTTAATCAAGAGATACCCAGTTATGCCCAAAATATGCTTTTGCCCTCTTTTCCTCGCACTACTAAGATGTTTCAGTTCGTTGCCCAGGGATTCGTTAGTAACAATTCACCTGTTCCTATTTGCTGATTTTCAACTCCTGAAGAATTTTGTTGCTTGTTTTGTCCTTCATTCCTTCTCTGGGAGCAAATTAAGATCCTGACATAGTGAATTACGCCCTAGTAGTAGGCCTCCATATCGTAATTCACCATGTCTTGATGTTCTTAATCACCCAGACCTTAATTCACCAGGATTTGATGTTCTTAATCATCCTGACAGCAAGCACAAGGTGTAAATCCTGACACACGTAATGCAAGTGGAATATCATACCAAGGGAAGGGAGGGGTGGGGAAGGGAGAATATAACATCATGTTTGGGAGTTTAGTAAGGAAA
>NC_033800.1:140131620-140133257 GCF_001876935.1 Asparagus officinalis | reverse complement strand
ATTCCCCCTCATTCGACCAAATTCTGGGTAATGAATCCATGTTGAATGTTCACCACCATTTTCCCCTCAAAATAACTCCAAAATTCCAACAAGGAGAAAAATTCACCTCCAAGGAAAGTAATCTACAAAGAGGATACAAAGAAACTAGCATCTAATGTCACAGGACAAGATCACAGAACCTAGAGACGAGCGATGCATTGGTCTATATATAGGGATATACATCATAAGTTAAAGAAAAATGCTTAGGGCTATGCATGCCACAAGCAACAAACAGAGTTGTCAAGGAGAAGTAGATTTTGAAAACAACTACTATTCCACGAATTCAGTACCTGAAAAAGGTTATCTATACAAAAACAAGATTTTAAGTTTCAAGTCAGATAATGCGGCAAGATGATATCTAATCTAAATTAAGCTATAATCAAGTAGAAAGAGTTGATATATGTCACTTTAACACAGCACTGAACAATCTAGTAAAGATGATACCTGATGGATCTGTTTGACCATTATCTAAACACCCAAGTGGTGACTAAAGCATTCTACCATCACTTGCCAAAGTCATGTAGAAACCATATTCCTAAGGTTCACCCTCTGTTTCCCTTGAGCAAAATTGTTACCCCTTCCATATGATCTTCCTTCCCCATCATTCTTCCTTTGTCCCTCATGTCTCCTCCCATTCATACCTCGACTCTCTTTCACTAAAGATCTCCTCGGCTCAATGTTTTCCACTCGAACACCTCTACGTCCTTCCATTACCCTCTCCCGGCTACCATCATAACCCTCATCCTCGTCCTCATCATCACTCTCCTCATCCTCGCTGTCAAATTCCTCTGAATAATCATCACCTTCCTCTTCATCCTCATCCTCATCATCATCACCGTCTTCATCTTCACCCACCTCATCATCAGCCTCACCCACTGACCTCCTCCCCCCTTTCTTCTTGCCCTTCCCCTTCTTCTTCCCGCTCTCCTCCTTCCCCTTCCTCATAAGATGTATATACTGGTACCTCAAACCCATCAGAGGATGTTTCTCCAAAAGCAAATCCCTCCTATACCCCTCCCTCAACACCACGGTCTGCCTCCTAATCTTATTCGACACATAAAACACCCCTGCATGATTCATAACCAACCTCCTAAACCTCGCCGGATTCAACCCCAAACAACCCACCACCATCTCCAAGTTCCCCTTCTCCATCTTCCTCCCAATCACCAAACTCAAAATCTCATGAACCAACCCCACCGCCCACTTCTCCCAGACATCGCTCTTCGGCGGCAACCTCGACCCATCTTCATACGGAGACACATAAGGCAATCTTTGCCACTCCTCAACCCACTTCCTCACCTTCTTCTCCATCTCAAAACCCCTCGAAAATTTCAGCGGGAACGCAAGCGGGGCGCCTTTCTTGTACCCGCCCGTCTTTGCAGCGTAGCGCTCCATGGCGGACTGCGCCAGGTCAGAAATGTAGCATACGAGCTCAACGCTGAGGGTAGAATCAGAAGGAGACGACGGAATGAGCTGGAAGTAATCCGGAAAGAGAGGCAACAGGCTTCTTGCGAAGTCAGGCGGGAGGCCGAGATCGAAACGAATGCGATGGATGAGTGATAATGGTAGCCGGCGGCGGGGGGAGAGCATGAGGAGAC
>NC_033800.1:140121091-140131336 GCF_001876935.1 Asparagus officinalis | reverse complement strand
TATTTTCTCCTCTCTCTTTTTTCCTTCTTTTTGTAAAAAAATTCATTTCTTAGTTTGAAATTTCCAAAAAGGGAAAAAGGGCTAATTAGCACTTAAATAACTTATAGTTTCTCCACTTGTATACCCTTCACTTGTATTTTGGCAACATATATTATATATCTCTTGAAGCACTTATAATCAAACATTTTAATACCATTTGATTTTAAAGTGTAAAATTATTATTTCTCTAAAAAAGATTGTAAAATTATGACCCCATATTATTTTATGTCATACTCGCGTGGTAATTTTAGAACTTTTAAATTCTTAATGTTTCTTGGATTTACTGTTAAACTTACCTGATTTTTATTTTAAGCAAATACACAAATTCTATTATAGAACGAAGATAAGTTTAACAGTAAATTCAATGTATTTTAGAAGTAGAAAAGTTTTGGGTGCCATATGTGAATATTCAGGAAAATATTCCCATGCTAATGTGCTGCTTCAGAAACTTTCATATGAGGGCTTATAAGTGCAAAGTAGAAGTAAATATGAGGATATATTTATTTCCTTGTATCTGGTGGATTTTGCATTGAAAAGTGGAACTCACAAGTAGGGCTCGGCATGGGTCAATTTGAACCGTGGGCCGAACCCGCCCATTCCAGTTTGAGTCTAAACCCGACCCAACCCATATTAGTGGTGGTCCAGGGGCCAAGCTGGGTTTTGATCCAGACCAAGACCAAAGAAGCACGTCCGACCCACCAACGGCCCAGCCCGGTCCAACCCGGGTTTAATCATAAATAGTTATTTTTTTAGTAATAAATAAATGGGCCTCAACTAGCCAGATAATATTCTTTCAAAGTTCGAACTACATATATCTTTGTGTTTGCGATGTTTACCTCCATGATGCTTATCTCTAAAGATGTCAAGTTCTGAACAAGGGTCTGATCAGCCTCACCCTGTAGAACGACATCAAAGCTATGCTACTCAAGCCCAGCTCGAGGAAACAGGTCAGAAGATCTCTTAATCTTTCCAAGAACCATTCGATGCCTTCTCTAGCAATCTTCTCAGCCGTCTTCCACAGATGCAATTTAGCTATTTAAACTCCAGCAGCATCAATAGTTTGGTGTCCACCGTGGGGACTTTTTTCCTTTTTTGAGAAAACATATCAAGTTTTGAACAAGGGTCTGATCAGCCTCACCCCATAGAACAACATCAGAGTTACGTTACTCAAGCTTAACTTGAGGAAACAGCTCACAAGCTCTCACAGTCTTTCAAAGAACAATTTGCTGTCCTTACAGATGAATTTCTCAGCCGGATTCCACAGCCACAGCGAGCTACCTCAGCTCTCCCTCTACCTTCTAGAGATCAACGGTCGGAGACTCATTCTCCTATCGGGGCCCAGCGAGTAGTCCAGTCTCGGACTCCTCATGCTGCTGCCAAGTAGCTGGGGGATCGCGTCAAGCACGCGACCCCGCCACCTCATCGGTCGAATGGCCTATGTCTCCTTCATCGCCGGGACCTCATCGGTAAGAATTCTGGCACATGCTACCCTGGGCATCGTACTAAGAGAGCGGTCTCTAAGACTCTCCCCCACTATTGTGCCTTTCCAGCCCCCTCGACTACCATAGGGGTGTCTAGATACGATCGAGCGTACAGGCCGATCCCCTCCCACTGCCTCTTCCTCTTCCTCCATTAGGAGCCTCTCTATCAGTATTCACATTGATATTTGAAGCTTTCCTCCTTTTAACAATAAAAATTGGTGCTAAATTTTGTTCATTTTTGTGTGGCATTTCTTCTAAAGATCTCCTTATTCTATTCTTGCCTCCCTTTGGCCTCTCCCTCTTTTTGCCTTATGTTTCTCCTCCACAAGCTTGATTTGTGCCCTCATCATGCGCTTGTGATACCTACAATATTCATAAAAAATACATCATTCACTTCACATTTTATATTAATGTTAGAAATAGATTATGATTTAAACTTACTTGGGTATGTAATTCTCTTAGTGGTGCAGTGGGGCAATTTCTTCTTGTGTGTTTAGTTGATTTACATGGGCTACATTTATGAGAGGCTCCATATCTTGAAGCTTTAAATGAATTTCTAGGAACTCGCGAAGAGTCACTTCTTCTTGTTGTTTTAGGCCTACGAAGAGTTCTCTTGACAATATTGGGAAGAAAGCACCACTCCCTCACCTTCTTTGTCCCAAAAATCAACTACCCTCAACTGGAGGACTAAGTAGGCTGTCATAGCATTGAGTATAGTTGTCACTCTTATACCAATTATATAAGTAATCCTCTGGTAATCTCCTCATGAATAAAATGGCACTAAAAGCATGGGTGCAAGAGACTCCCATCAATTCCCATTGTCTATGAGAACAAGTCCTATTGCACAAGTCCACTGTATGACTAATTCTCTTATATTTGACCTCAAACCCACTTTCATCAAGTCCATTCCACGGAGTCTCATGATTCATTTGCTCCTCATATGCAAGCCTTATTTTCTTTTGTATCCTTAGAGCAACCCTACTAATAAATTTGGCTACTAATTAATTACTTTTTCTCCCTCATTCTATCCATCAATGCTAGCCTAATGTCCTCAAGCATAGATATGATAGGCTTATGTCGTGCAAGAAGGATAAAAGAATTAAATGTCTTAGCCATGTTATTGTCAACACTATCACATTGGCTATGACACTAAAAATGAGACTTGTAGAATGTGTGTGGTGTTAGGAATATTAGCTATTTAGACAATAACGAAAATCAGTTTAAGCAATTTAATAATTAACAGATAATCACTATTATAACACAGATATAAGAAATATATCAAATAAAAAATAAATAGAGTTAGAAATACGGCCTGATGATCGAAGCGTGTAAAGCACTATCCCAAGAATCTAATTGTCCCCTCTCGTACAGGGCTACGCGGCAAAAATTCCTGGAGATACAACGACCCTCAGTCAGGCAACCTCCTTCTCGTCGGCACGAGCTTCAAGAAGACTTTGTGAATTCTTCGTGACTTTCAGGGAACCAACAAAAATGTAACAATAGTAAAATGAAGAGGAAGAACAAAGAAGAAGAGAGAATACGTTGTGTTTTTCACACTGTGTCAAACTCTTCTGATTTAGGTCCTTTTATAGGGTTAAAACAGCCGTTACTCATAAATCCGCAATTAATATATTTTTAATTACTGATTTTAATTCTCATAAAAACTATTTTCCGTTTTGATTCTGTTTTAAATCTCATGAATATTACCGTTTCAAAATTTAATTCTCTTAACCGTTTTGTTTTAAACATCCTGAAAAGATGATTCATAATCACGTTTTTAACTGTTTCAATTAGCAAAAAATAAAAATGTAGCAGACTAAGAGCCCATTAATCCGGAGCTGCATTCGTGTCCGCAGGTCATGTGCGCGTGCCACCCGACCCGACCCGAACCCGAGCCCGGCCCGGCCGGCGCGCACGTGTGTGGTGTGGAGCATAACCTTTGTTTTCTTCTAGGCATAGGAGAGAAAGGGAAGGCTTATAAGGAGCCTATCTTCCCATCTCTTTTCTAATGTGGGACTAAAGTTTTCCTCTTTTCCTCTACAAACCCAAGTTTTAAGTTACAATTCCAACAATCCCCCACATAACTTAAAACTTAAAATAATTCAGAAATAAAAGTAGAATAAAAACAAATAAATAAGATTGCTGGTTCCCTTATACTATGTAATAGGTGGAGGTACCTTTCGGTTTGAACCTTCACTTAGTGACAATTGTATAGATCCGTGAGAACTTGGTGGACTTCGCCTTGAACCAGTCCTATTTATCGGATTTTTACAGAAAGCACACATAGTACAATTTTGAAGAATTCTAAGCGGGTTGCGCTATTATCGGCCTTGCGCAGGTATCTTCCATGTGTGTTACCAGGGAACAGCCTTGATCCCATAGTCGCGATCTCACAACTACACACATATAGGCGAATCCTAATAAGGATGCAAGCAAGTAAGCATCCTGCCTCATGGGTCTTGGATTCATTAAGAGATAGACTCAACCTTTCACTTGCTTTTTATGAGCACTGATCACCCTAGGGATGGGAGCAAATGAATTCAGTGCTCCTCACAATTAATCACTCATTCAGTTTGTTTCTACCCATTGAACCTCTGCGAGGTTGGGTTGCCACTGCAGTGATTTTTCTTATGGGCTTAACCCCATCCCCCTCGATGATTCTAGGACCACTGCCCTAGATAAGCCTTTAGTTAAGTGATCTGCAAGATTTTTCTCTGATCTTACAAAATCTAAGGCTATTATATGGTTTTTCATCTTATATCTCAAGGATTTATGTCGCACTTTCAAGTGTCGATTCATCTTCACATTTGCATTCTCTTGATGACATTTGTCAATCGCTGACCTGCAATCACAATGAATAGAAATGGCTGGTAATGGTTTTTGCATTAGTGGAATTTCAGTTAGAAAATCTTTCAACCATTCAGCTTCTATACTAGTAGTATCAAGAGCTATCATTTCTGATTCCATTGTACTTCTAGCCATTACAGTTTGTTTAGTAGATTTCCAAGACACAGCTCCTCCTCCTAAAAGGAACACAAATCCTATGATGGATTTTACATCTACTGAGTCACTAATCCAATTTTCATCTGAATAACCTTCTAGTACAGATGGATAACCTTTATAGTATAAACCATAATTTATAGTTCCTTTTAAGTATCTCAAAATTCTTTCTAAAGCATCCCAGTGACTCTTATCAGGATTTGATGTATATCTACTAAGTCTATTTACTGCATAAGCAATGTCAGGTCTGGTGTAGTTTGTTAGGAATCCTAGTGATCCAATTATTTGTGCATATTCTCTTTGTAATTGAGGATGACCTGTATTTTTCTTTAGATGTACATTAGGATCATATGGAGTGGAAACAGGTTGACAGTTTGGATCATAAAAATTCTTAAGGATTTTCTCTATGTAGTGTGATTGTGATAGCACATATCCATTCTCATTTTTCATGATTTTAGTATTAAGAATTAGGTCAGCTTGACCTAAATCTTTCATGTCAAAATTTTGTGATAAAAAGTGTTTGATATCATTTATGATTTGTATGTCAGAACCAAAAATAAGAATGTCATCAACATATAGGCATAATATCACAATTTTGTTGTTTTTATCTATTTTATGATATACACACTCATCTGTTTGATTAATTACAAATCCATAAGATAGTATAATTTCATCAAATTTCATATGCCATTGTTTTGGGGCTTGTTTGAGACCATATAGTGATCTAATAAGCTTGCATACTTTCTTTTCTTGTCCAGAAGCTATAAATCCCTCAGGTTGATCCATATAAATTTCTTCATCTAAGTCTCCATTTAAAAATGCAGTTTTAACATCCATTTGATGTATTATTAATTTGTGAATAGATGCTAGAGCTATAAGGACTCTAATGGTAGTAATCCTAGCTACTGGAGAATAGACATCAAAATAATCAATACCAGATTTTTGGGTATATCCTTTAGCTACTAATATGGCCTTATATTTATCTATTGTTCCATCTGGTCTGAGTTTATTCTTAAATACTCATTTACATCCTATAGTTTTACAGCCTGAAGGAAGATCAATTAGTTCCTAAGTATGATTTTGAACTATAGATTGTATCTCATTATTTATAGCTTCCTTCCAAAATAGAGCATCTACTGATTTCATTACATCTTCAAATGTAATTGGAGAATCTTCTACAAGTAATGCATAGAAATCTTCATGGACCTTTTCTATTCTAGTTCTTTTACTTCTCCTAGGCTCCTCTGGACTTTCTAGTGGTCTAATTTGTTTAGAACTAGTTTCACCTTGATTAGAACTAGGATCTGAATTACTAGAACTAGGGCCTGTGTTGTTTACTCTAGTCTTGTAAGGAAAAATATTTTTAAAGTAATGTGCATCCCTAGCTTCAATTATGGTGTTGTTGGCTATCTCATTAATGTCAGAGTTGATTATTAAAAATCTATTTGCATTACTATCAGAAGCATAGCCAATAAAAATTCCATCTACAGTTTTAGGTCTAATTTTCTTTCTCTTATTTTCAGGTATTTCAACTTTTGCTAAGCACCCCCAAACTTTCTGGTGATCCAAATTAGGGTTTCTATTCTTCCAAATTGTGTAAGGGGTTTTATCAGATTTCTTGAATGGAATTCTATTTAGTATATAACATGCAGTCATGAGAGCTTCTCCCCATAAATTTTTTAGCACACTAGAATTAATTAACATTGAGTTTACCATGTCCATTAGTGTTCTATTCTTTCTCTCAGCTACTCCATTAGATTGAGGTGTATATGGAGCAGTTATTTCATGAATAATTCCATTCTCTTCACAGAATTGTTTTAATTCATTAGAAGTGTACTCACCACCTCTATCTGATCTTAGTATTTTAATTTTCCTATCCAACTGATTTTCAACTTCTGCTTTATATATTTTAAATTTGTTTATGACTTCATCTTTAGTCTTAATTAAGTAGAGGTAACAATATTTAGAGCAATCGTCTATAAAAGTTACAAAATATTTGTTACCCCCTCTAGTTGTTCTTCCTGAATCACAAACATCACTATGGATGAGTTCTAATATCTCAGAATCTCTATCAATAGTTTTAAATGGGTTCTTAGGAAGTTTGGCTTCTACACATATTTCACATTTTTCATCATCTTTTATATTAAGCTTTGGAATTATATTGAGATGCATCAATCTTTTAATTGAATTATAATTCACATGTCCTAATCTTTTATGCCAAGTGATGGAAGGTTCAATATTCAAAGCTATTGGATATGCAAGAGTAGAATTCTTAACATTCAATTTAAAAAGACCATCATATAAGAAATATTTTCAGTGAAGTTCAAACCCTTAGTTATTACAACTTTATTTGATTCAAAAACAAGTTTGTAGCCTTGTTGCACTAATAAAGATCCGCTAATTAAATTTCTCCTATTGTCTGGTACATGATGGACATCCTACAGGATCAAAGTCTTATCCGAAGTCAGCTTTAGGTTGATCCGACCTATTCCAGATACAGGAGCCACATTATTATTTCCCATTGACACAGTTCCTCTACTTGAGACCTGATAGGTGGAAAACAAAGATTGATTAGAGCAAACGCGAATATTAGCTCCAGTGTTAATCCACCAATCATTTGCTTGAAAGATCATGTTTACTTCAGGGGTGAAGAGAACAGACCTGAAAGCAGTCTCAGCTGAACTGGAAGTCACCGTGTTTACTTGTGACTTATTAGGTGGAGGTCCTCCTTTCCTAGGCTTGGATGGTTCTGTCTTCTTGTAAAAGCAGTCCTTAGCAAGGTGGTTGGTTCGTCCACAAACGAAACAGGCTCGACGTTCAGCTCCTTCCTTCTTTTGAAAGTGGACAGGGTTCTTATTTTGATGAAAGGATTTCTTCTTAAATGTTTTATTTTGATTTTGGTGGAAGGGACGTTTTTTGTGTTGGGGAAAGGGTTTGGTTTCAACATTGTTTACTTTGGGTTCTTTGGATTCAGATTTTGTCACATTTTTATCCCTGAGTCTATGTTGTTCTTCAATTCTAATGGAATTTAACACTTGCTCTAGTGTAAGATCTCCTTGGGTATGATTAAGGTTTTTGGCAAAATCTGACCAGGACTCGGGAAGTTTGTCTATAAGACAGGCTATCTGAAACGTTTCATCTAAGATAGATCCATTCACTTTTAATTGGTGAACTATATGTTCAAATTCATGAATTTGCTCATTCATTGGTTTAGAATCTACCATTTTAAATTTATTAAAATCAGAAGCTTTAAATCTTTTAATTCCCATATCATCTAAACCATACTTTTTCTCTAATGTTTCCCACAGAACTTTAGCATTAGTGATAGTATAATATATATCATATAACCTATCAGATAAAGCTCCTAAGATTCTGTGTAGACAATGATACTCTATTTCTTGAGGTGTTCTCGGGATAGGAATGAAATCTGTGGAGGAAGATGAGGAAGATTGCCTAGTAACTGGTCTAGATGAAGATGAGTGTTTTGGTTCTATGGCAGTTATTAGATTTAGAGTTGTTAACCAAAATCTCATTTGGTTTTGCCAACGACGGAAATTGTTCCCATCAAACTTCTCTGGTTTAGCCGATATAATTTCACTTGTAGCCATAATCTGATGATGAATGAATAGTTTTGTTATTATAATGTAACAGAAATATATAAAACATTCATTCAACAGAATTATCATGCAGTGTAACATTTCGTTTTTAAGAATTGCAACAGAATTATCATGCAGTGTAACATTTCGTTTTTAAGAATTGCAGACAACATTAACATAAAAAGCAGAATGCTAATCATGATACTATTCTAAACAGCACACAATTAGTTTCTTGGATTGTTGGAATCATGATACTATTCTAAACAGCAAAATTAGTTTCTTGGAT
Source organism: Asparagus officinalis (assembly GCF_001876935.1). Lineage (NCBI taxonomy): Eukaryota > Viridiplantae > Streptophyta > Magnoliopsida > Asparagales > Asparagaceae > Asparagus > Asparagus officinalis. The sequence goes on along the minus strand of NC_033800.1, from coordinate 140,122,934 downwards.
TGTTAGGAATATTAGCTGTTTAGACAATAATGAAAATCAGTTTAAGCAATTTAATAATTAACAGATAATCACTATTATAACACAAATATAAAAAATATATCAAATGAAAAATAAATAGAGTTAGAAATACGCCCTGATGATCGAAGCGTGCAAAGCACTGTCCCAAGAATCTAATTGCCCCCTCTCGTACAGGGCTACGCGGCAAAAATTCCTGGAGATACAATGACCCTCGGTCAGGCAACCTCCTTCTCGTCGGCACGAGCTTCAAGAAGGCTTTGTGAATTCTTCGTGACTTTCAGGGAACCAACAAAAATGTAACAATAGTAAAATGAAGAGGAAGAACAGAGAAGAAGAGAGAATGCGTTGTGTTTTTCACACTGTGTCAAACTCTTCTGATTTAGGTCCTTTTATAGGGTTAAAACAGCCGTTACTCATAAATCCGCAATTAATATATTTTTAATTACCGATTTTAATTCTCATAAAAACTATTTTCCATTTTGATTCTGTTTTAAATCTCATGAATATTACCGTTTTAAAATTTAATTCTCTTAACCGTTTTGTTTTAAACATCCTGAAAAGATGATTCACATTAATCACGTTTTTAACTGTTTCAATTAGCAAAAAATAAAAATGTAGCAGACTAAGAGCCCATTAATTCGGAGCTGCATTCGTGTGCGCGCGCCACCCGAACCCGAGCCCGACCCCGGCCCGGCCGGCGCCCGCGTGTGTGATGTGGAGCATAACCTTTGTTTTCTTCTAGGCATAGGAGAGAAAGGGAAGGCTTATAAGGAGCATATCTTCCCATCTCTTTTCCAATGTGGGACTAAAGTTTTCCTCTTTTCCTCTACAAACCCAAGTTTTAAGTTACAATTCCAACATGTGGATCCATTGCCATGAAATCTTCATATGCTCTCTCAGATAATCCAGCCTCTCTTACAAAATCTCCCATAAATGTTGCCTTGATACAGCTCCAGAATTGCTTTTGTAGTAACATCTCATTGTGTGCTTTCCTCCAATTAGAGTGGATATGTATTGCATATTGTCTATGCTCCACTTATGACCACAATTCCGTTGGGATATGCTCCATCATCTATGCATCAATGTATGTATCAACATGAGTTTCTACTGCTTTAGAACTGTCACCGACATGTGGTTCCTCAACATTCTTAGTTGCAAGTGATGCTTCAGAACTATCACGAACACGTGGTTCTACAATATTCTCAGTTGCAACTTGCGTTTTCTTTCTTTTAGGTGTTTGCATTCTCCTCCTCGACATAGTAAGCACTTATATAAGAGTTTTCTGTATAGAAAAATCACATTGTGCTTCAATCACTTCGAATGCTTGCTGGCTACCACCTCTATTATCAAAATTTCAGCGATATCCACTAACTCAACGTCTTCATCCATTGGTAAATCAATATTTCAATTGTCGCATGCATATTCCAACAATTTTTCTACTGCCTTCTCTGAACTCAAAGACCTCAACCCACCATTACTCAAACCTACTACAGGAATAGCATAAAAGAGCTTTTGTGTATTGTTATACCTATGTTATGGTGTTTTCAATCACCAAAGTATGACTCTTTACTAGCAACGGACAGATGTACTTCTATATGCAATACCCTAATCAAATTGGCGGCCAAGACCAACAAGGATCCCGACTTAGCCGACTCGCCGAGTTGACATCTTCTTGTGTCGACTTGAAAGGTGGTACTTGTCGGTCCTCTTGTCGAAGACGACTCGCTTTGAGCCCACTTGACTAATTATTCAAAGCCTCGCGAGGTCGACTCGAAAAGCATTACTTCTTGGCCAAACTAAAGGACGACTCCATCCTCGAGCCTCT
>NC_033800.1:140112349-140121081 GCF_001876935.1 Asparagus officinalis | reverse complement strand
CAGCACGTCAGTGTTACATTTAATGCTTGGCAGACACATCATACCTTAAGCCCCGATAGTCTTCATGACTCATCGGACCATGTCAATACCACCATGTCTCCGATCACTTCACATTAAATGCTAAGGTGATCTCTCCTCCACTCGCCAACCGGCACGTGTAAAGTAGGTTTTGACGCAGCCTCCAGCCCATACATATTTACTGCAATCCTGTGCTCAGCCAAAGTGACCATTCTATCCTTTCAACACCACTATAAATAGAGATATTATTCTAACATGAAGGGGATTCTTTTCCTAGCGCCTTTTGGACTTTTAGGATTTGATATTTTAAGCAATATCTGCAAATTATACTGTACTACACTAAAAAACTCACATAGTTCTTCATTTCCCCACTCAAGTTCATCAGCTGACTTGATCGTCGGAGGAACCACGAGGGAACCAAACCCCGTCCTCTAACGAGCCCCGTCCTCTAACGAATTGCTATTTGTGCAGACTGAAGCTACTCAACTCAAAACCAGATATTCGGAGAAGTGAACGACCCCTCATAAACCTCGCCCATCACATATATTTGACTGTTTGATTATTTAACATCAACAACCCATATACTATCACTTCTCTCTTTGATGATCTCTATATTCAGTGTTCCTTACTCTATGAATTCAACACCATACTTGCCACCTACATAATCATTTACATAATTAATTAGCAATTGCCCATAATGTCTGATTGTCACCAAAATATAAGCTACCATCTGCACACAAAAAAATAAAATAAATAAACACATCAACCCCAAAAATAGACAACGTTTTAGCAAATTTCTAAAAAAGCTAGAAGACAACACATAAAACTCAAATCACCAAATTCACCCATCTTTGAAATGACAAAAAATAATTTCAACAACAAAAGAGCCCTAGTCCTACAGCAACACCCTAAACCTAACAATTTATTTATGCAACTGTAGGCGTATAAAACTGCTTATAGGTCCCTTAACACAGCTCGGCACGGTGATTTGACAAACCAACGAACCATCGGGCGATATATCCAAGCATGATCATTAGACCACAACACCAAAGCGGATTTACTGCCAAACCAGGATCCGAACTGCCAAATCAAAGTCCAGCTCAACAAATGGACTTCGAATGAAGCGCAAGACCGGAAAACGGCAAAACCAAATACCTAGAGGGCTCGGCCGAAACCGAGCCACCTCTAGGTGGCTCGGTCAAAGCCGAGCCACCTAGAGGTGGCTCGGTGGCCGAGCCACCTCTAGGTGGCCGGCCGAGCACCAAGCTGGTGGCCCTCCGGATGACTAGCCGAGCCACCTAGCACCTAGGTGGCCGGCGAGCCACCTTTTGGGTGGCTCGGTGGCCGTAGCCACCTAAGTGCTAGCCACCTAGGCGGCGATGCCACCCAGATCTGGGCCCAGATCTGAGCCCAGATCTGGATTGAAATGCCTATAAATAGAGAAGGAGAGCTTATTTTTAAGGAGTTGGATTTTTGGTTAAACTTTGGAGGGGAAAACTCTGCTGGATTGAGAGCTGAACTTCGGAGTTCTGGAGCTTTGAAGACTCGGACTTTTTCAGATCTGGTTCTTAGCGATCATCCACGCCAAATAAGGCAGGAGTTCGAGAAAGATCAGATCTGAGATCCACACGGTCATCCTCCGGATCAAAACTTGGTTTTTGATCCCGATAATAGTATCGATTTCGCTTGGTCGATTTCGATTACTTAGGGCTATTATTTCCTTGGTGAAATAATCCCCTCGGCTGTTATTTCCTTCGTGAAATAACACCCGTCATACCGTGTAGATCCGATCAGATCAAGATCGGGCGGTGGTCCACGGATTAACCCCGGCACAGGCAAAGAACCCACACAAGTAAGAGACCACAAAACAGGATCTTGCGATTTGTTCCAGAAAAGGAAAGTTGTAATCTTTTAAGATTTTCTTTTTTTTTATTTTGTTGTAACCGGATCTTATAAAAAGACCGGAACTTTTGTAACCGATAAACTGTTGCTCAAGAAAACAATGACATCAACGAAAATAATTTTTCCCGCGAACAATCTGGCAACCACAGTGGGAGCCACCGATCTCGCTGCCGAGATCGTTGCGTCGCAGCCGCGGATCTCGATCCCGGTCGAGGAGGAGGTCGAGTATGAATTCGACCAATAAAAGTTTGAGGAGTATCTATAATCCTCGTCCGGATCCACCTCCCCCCTCAAGTCCAAGAAGTTCTCCTCCAGGAGAAAAGTCCGTTGGTACGAAGAAGTGCAGAATACCAACGAAGATCTCACCCTAATTAATGCCAAAGTTGCATCGGGTGAAGCTCCACCGACCTCCAACCAGGTCAAGTCTGTTCTTGCCAATTCCTCCGTTACTGAGGGGGTAGTGACGCTTTCAAAGAGAGCCCGCCAGAGGTGACGTCAACGCTTGACACGACAATTCGCGAAGGCAATGGAATCCACTGATGGGATCCGCTATAACGCGAATCTAAAGAACAGGGGAGGCAAACAGCCTCAACAACTGATGAATGACAGATCCTCCAAGCCGCCAATGAACGAATGGATCCATGTCAAATGGAATTGTTCGACACATGAAGAGCGCATTCGTAAGCACTACGCACTATTAGCACAGGCACAGGCTCAAGTCCAAGAAGCCCGCAGAAGACTGCAGAAGGAAGTGGCTAAGAAGCCGCCACCAATCCGCCAAGTATGGAGGCCGAAGTCGGAAGCGGCGATTCAGGCTAAGGAACAATCATTGCAGCCTACAACGCAAGTTCAACCTCCGACGAACCAACATAAATCACTGGTAATTCCAGTAGCTGCTTCGGGAGATCCCGTAGAATCATCCCGAAGAAAGAAGTCAGTTTTGGAGCGCCTCGGTCCACTTCCCGATGAGGGATGCAAAGCTCTAGTTCAAGAATGTTTGGGCCAGATAAAGAAGCCCCGAACGACTCAATATGCTGGGAGTCGCCGCCACCTTCAACATGACAAGAAGTTCATGGCAGCTACGCGCACCAATTTGCGCATTGAAGTCCAGGAGCCCGCTGAGAACTCACGCCCACAAAGGCATGTTTCGAGGCGCGTGACTCTTGAAATCCCAAAGAAGGCAGTTCGCCCTTCGAAGGAAACATTGTCATCTGATAATGATAACGTTATACCTGAGAAGTCATGCCCACACACGATAGGTTACTCTGACCTTCAAGCCGATGAGTTGTACTATCATGTTGGGAGTACGAGTAAAACCAGAAAAAGGAGTCCTCGAGGACTAGAAACTCAATGCCCATGTTCCAAACTCATTCGGGCAGTATTGTCTGAGTGCAACTGCATCAAGACAGTCCCCGAAAGAATTTTGGTTTTCGAAAGGCTCAGTACCGAAACGCCAAAACCAAGGCCTAGGCATTTCCGACAAAGAAGAATGGTAGTTGGAGATGGAGAATTTCCGATGGTCACCACTAATATGACCAGCAAAGGGACATCGACACAGGATAATCCCAAGTCGATTCCGAAAGCACCTCGGCGTGTAACACGTCTGCAGTCTGGAGCCATCATACGAGCAACTTATGGTAGGATTCGGACAAGATTACCTTCAGAAGATGAAGAATCAGATGCTGGCTCTGCGGTCGCATCAGATAATACGGTATCCAGCGAGGGACAACCCTGCGAGTCACTTATGATAAGTACGGAACAAGTGGCCAAGATGCTCGAAGAAGCCATGGGTAAACAACAGGAGAGATTCAGGTTCGAAATGCAGATGGTCATGCAGAATATGAGAGAAATGCATGACCAACAAATCCAAACACTGACAAACCAACAAGGCGAACCAAGTAATCGTAACCAGGTCAATCAAGAAGATGAGGACACGGGTGCAGATGAAGCTCATAATACCAATAATCCTCTCGTCAATGCAGGGGGTGGTATCGAGAATGCTAGTCATAACACCACACTTCCACCTCAGAATCGTGCTAAGGTGGTATCGAGAATGCTAGTCATAACACCACACTTCCACCTCAGAATCGTGCTAACGAAAATACAGGTGAAAGTTTGAAGATTAAAAACCTCGAGAGCAAAATCAATACGTTGATTTCCGCTCAAGAGATGAAAAAGACGGGCATTCCTTGTCCATACCCAAGAGAACGGGAATCAATCCCGTATCCGGTGAAGTTCAATCTAATTAACTTCACGTCGTTTGATGGGGAGGGTTCACCCACTCAGCATTTGATTTACTTCAAATCACACCTAGGGGTTATCTCTGGTAATGAGCCTCTGATGGTACGGTCCTTCGTTAGCACTCTTCGTGGAGCCGCCTTCGATTGGTATCGCCGCCTCAAGCCAGGAAGTGTGAATAGCTGGGACGACATGGAGACTAAATTCCTCACCGACTTCTTCGACGATGACACCGAGATATCTATCGGGTCGTTGCTTGAGGAGAAACAGAAAGACGGAGAATTAGTTGATACCTCCATCAAAAGGTTCCGGAACAAGACGATGAACTGTCGGGTCCCGATCACTGACGAGTTCATTCTCTAGACATGCCACAACAACCTCGCATTGGACGTGTTGGAAGCAATGGGGACAACACCGTCCAAAACATGGAAGGATTTGAAGGTCCGAGGAGAGCAAGCCGAACGATTCCTCAAAAGGAAGAAGGCGGAGAGAGGCCAACAGGCGACGAATGCTCCACAGCAGAAGTAACAAGATCAAGCTACCACCTATCACAAATCAAGAGGAAGCTGACAATACTGCGGATCTGAAGTACTGTGCGTACCACAGGAGGGTCCTTCATCCTACCAAGGATTGCTTCGCTCTCAAGAATAGCATCCAAACCTTGGTTGAAGCTGGCGTCATAACGCTGGGATAAGCCAAATGAGAATAGCGTCACTCCGAAACGCTAGGGTAAGCCAATTAAGAACGGCAAGACTCCGACGAGTATAAGAGTATAAACTGCTTCTCAATCCTCCGACCGGTATAAGAGGTTAAACTGCTCCCTGATACTCCAACATGTATATGAGTCTAAACTGTTTCATTTCTTTCACGGGAAGTTCCTGGAGAATTTTTATATGTAATATTCTTAAGGATAACCCGGTCATGTAACTGAGTACAATGTCGGACCTAGTTCCACAAGGGAAGCTGGGGGTGGATTATTCATGTATCGGGAAGTTTCCGAAAGAATACCACGGGTGATATTCTTAGGGATAACCCAATCACTATAAAAGTGATAAGTAAAACATCCATATTTAAACTCTAAAGGTTGGAATGTTTTCCATTATTGTTATCAAATTCACTAATTCTCATGAGTTATCTTGTTGAGACGAGATTAGATTCTTTTGACAGATTAATATTTCCTCACAAAAATCCCCCACTGATCAAGTCAATTGACGGTGGGTCCACTAAATTTTCTGTCCGCCAATTCATGGCAATTTCCAAAGCTTAACGTGTTAAGTCCTGATTACTTAACGTCAAAACCCTTCATCGAGTGGCCAATACAAACCAGTATTTTTACTGCTACTTGTATTTCACTCCCTTTGCTTTCAGGTTAAACCTATAAAAGTTGGGGCCACAACCAAAATCCATTCTCGATTCCTTCAATGAACGAGAGGCCCATAAATTGAGCGATCAAATCTTCCTACAGTTAGGATCGTCTTAAACCTCCCATTCGGTCAAACCTTCCTACAGTTAGGACCAAAACCAAAATCCCCTCTTGACTCTTTCCATGAACAAGAGGTCCACTGTCAGTTCAGAGTCCCCTTTCGATAAACGAAAGAATTCCCTTCTTTTTCTCTTTGGTTAAGCCTTCTCATGGTTATAACCGAAGTTGAAATTTCACTTCGATAAACGAGAAACTCATCTTCAGAATAGATAACTAATCCTATAAAAGGTAAGTTTATCTAGATCTTCCAAAACTCATCTTCAGAATAGATAACTAATCCTATAAAAGGTAAGTTTATCTAGATCTTCCAGATTCTCGGAGTGGAGATCCCACTTCTAGTTTCTTTTGCGCTGAAAATAGAATATAAAATTCTTCCTTTCCAGAAGCAATGAATAAAATATAAAATTCTTCCTTCCTTGTATTCGGGTTCGCCTTCACCCTAAAAGAAGACCGGAAGACCGGAAAATAGAATATAAAATTATTCCTTTCCCACACCAACCTTTTCCAAGAATTTATCAATCTAGGATTCATCCTAGGAAGTTTATCCCGAATCCTAAGCAGGGATAAGTCTGCGCCTAACACGCGCTGCCGGTTTAGTCTTTCTCCGTAGAAAAAGACACCAGAGTTCGATTCTGGGGTATCCTATCCTGAAACCTAAGCAGGGATAAGTCTGCGCCTAACCGGCACTGCCGGTTAGTTCTTAACCGTTAAAAAGAACACCCGCCCACATATTCAACATTGTGGCAGGTTGTTATTAATAACACCAAAATCTATGCCTTACACGCATGGGGAATTTCATCCTGAATTGTCACGCCCCGCTTCCCAAAATACCCGGGAATCGGAACGTGAACAAGCCCGCGACGTATTAGACTGAGAAGAGATAAGTGCTAGACCCCGTCTTCTCAATCTAATACGCTAAGCGTCTGGAATTAATACAATACGAAGTCACAGGTCCCCGATCACAGATAGCAAGAATATAATGAACAACCCAGAACTGAAATAATCCATATCATAAAGAAATATCATCCGAGACATCAAAATACGGGTCAAACGTGCCCTTATACAAATATGAACAAGAAAATGCTGGAAAGATACAAAATTCATCGTTCAAGCAGGAATAACCTTCAAAGAATAGGCTTCACCTCCTTCTTCTGCTCCGTCTACAAGACACTCCTGCTGAGAATCCTCTGGATCCTGCTGATTTCCCAGCTGAACCTGTTCTTCCTCTAAGTCTGACGTACACCAGAGAAAACAGGTGTACGTCAGGTGCATAGCGCACGGCAAGACCCGACCCTCACAAAGAAAAATAGAACGAATGGAAATCCAATGCGAAAAACGATACGATAATAGAAACAACAAAAGAACGTACAACTGAAATCCATCCAAAATCGATCAGGTAACGAGGACATAAATAGAAACATGTGATGATAGTAGTAACAATAGAAGTATGCAACTGAAATACTAACAAGCTAGATACAATCCATCACTAGAGTATAACAATCAGGAAAAACATAAACATCCGAGTAACAAGATCATACAGCTAGCCATCCTATAATCATCCACATAACAATGTCATACAACTAGATGGAATTAATATTTAAAAATCTACAACTCGAGACTTAGTACGTCGAGCGAAATAATCCAAACAAGGAAACCCTCATGTATATACCATATGTCTCAAATTGCAGATAATTAAATATTAATCCTAATCTAGGTATGGAAAGAAATACAACTGGCCTACATCTCACAAGAAGTCATACCTAGCCAAGAAACGATGTCGTGTAACTAGCCATCCTATAACAGGTCACTGGTCCACATCTCACACAGAGTCGACGCTCATATTACCGGATAACTGACAGTTCACAAATCCTCTACGCGCATCCAATACCGCTACACGAATCGGTCAGAGGACTACACGCAATCCGATCTCGGCCTGGTTCGAACTCAGGCAAAGCTCAGGTGACTACACAAATTCACTGACTAAAGTGACTACACGAATTCACTTTAGCCCAACAAACCAACCCCAGTGACTACACGAATTCACTGGCGCGAGCCTGGAAGATACATCAACAGTCTTATCCGATCACATGAACATGGACTTCCCCATCCCAACTCTCTTGTATTTTCTAAGTCAAACATAATCCATATTAAAACTCGGGTTCACCACCTAAACTCAGTCAACACACTCACACATGTCACTAAGTCTGTTCATGACGCACGAGGCCACTAAGTCATGAACTGCTAATGGTTCTCAATCACAAGATGGACAATACATAGCACTATAGCAAACATGTCAAATACATTAAATAAATACAAAACGTGAAATGTGATCATAAACAACAACTATGTAATTCAGAAAATAATTCCTTTTCCAAAATAATTTCTTAACACTTATTTCTCATCATAATTATTCTACAATAATCTTTTTAAATAATGAATATTAACTCAAATAATCCTTTCACAAAATAAATTCTTTTAAGAATCAATTATTATAATAACAACTCAAATAATCCATTTTTACAGAATAAAATTCTTAGTAAAATTCTTTTCTCATTATAACTAATCTAAAAATAACTTCTTTTTCAAAATAAATTTCTTTAAATCCTTATAATTATCTAAAAATGATTCTTTTACCGAACTAAATTCTTTTAATTCTTTATAATTATTTTGAAAATGCTATTTATTATATTACTATAATATATTTTAATATTCTTCATCAAACAATCCACATAGGTAATTATATTACAAACTAATCTACACAGACAACTCATAATAGATTTGAAAACATAAAGATCGACAAGCTGAGTAACGGGATCTTGCACATAAATAATCTATGACAAATATAATGATTGGAACGAAACTACATAAGGATCGGGATCTTGCACATAAATAATCTACAACAAATATAAGAATTGGAATGAAACTAAATAAGAATCGGGATCTTGCCTCGGGGTTTCGTTGGTGGCGGGATCTGATGCGGTTCGACGTTGGCGTCGTCGGATCTGGGCAGCGAGGTTGGTCGGGAAGGGGCTGCAACGCGGGGGAGGGCTCGGACTGCAGCGACGACGGTGGTCGAGGCTTGGGTTCGACG
>NC_033800.1:140019865-140112262 GCF_001876935.1 Asparagus officinalis | reverse complement strand
GGTCGGCGAAGGGGTCAGGCGGCGTCGTCGAGGCGGAGGCCTGGCGAGTCGGAGAGGGGGTCGAGAGAGGGGGTGGTCGGCCATGGGGGAAGAGAGCAGAGAGAGGAGAGAGAAACGAAAGAGGCGGCGGGTTTTATTTTGTGAACAGGGAAAACATATATATGTATATATATATAGGTAATTAGGGTTAGGGTTTAAATGAGAAATAATTAAAATAAAATAATTAAGGGTACCTAAAAATTAAACTAATTATATAATAATTATCTGCAATTAAAAACGTACATGTGTGCTAATACTATAGTTGATATGAAACAGCCAAAATAAACCCATATTGTATAATTAAACAAGAATAATTAATAATAAAAATATATTTACTTACATTTAAAATCAAATAATTATGGGACAATTACGTACACAGTAAAACGTACTAGTTATACTAACTCGACAGATAATATGTAACAATAGAAATAATACAACAATTTATACCAAAGATATGTAATTAATAATACAAGGTATTATACGAAATAATTCATAATAATATTAATAATACAACATATTATTTAAAATAATACGTAATAGTACTGATAACATAACAAATTAATTCTAGATAAATATCAAAATCATTTAGATAAATATATAATCAGATTTTTAAATCATTGAAAATTATAGAAAATAAGATAAATACAAATACTCTTTTAAAAATAATAATTAAATATTTTAAAATACCAAAAATTATTTTAACTAGTATCAAAATCCATGGTCCTTACATGAATCCTAAGAAAGGATATGCCGACGCATAACACGCGTCGCCGGGTTAATCTTTTACCGGCCAAGAAGACACCAGAACCTGATTCTGGGGACTTTTATCCCGAAGCCTAAGTAGGGATAAGTCAGTGTCTAATACACGTTACCGGGTAGCCTATTCCCGTAACAATGGCGAAGTCTATGTATTCGAAATCGTAGTGGCGAGTCTCAGAGAATTCACTCTCTTAGCACAACGTTACATGCGGAACGGATTAAGACAATCCGCATGCTAGCCCGACTCAAATGGTAGTCAGTAAAGGCTAATCAAATCCGTTGAAGGCTGGAGGTTAGCTAAAAATCCTAAAGTCAACGCCTAACACGTGTTGTCGGGTAGCCTATTCCCGTAACAAATGGTAAAGCCTATGTATTCGACATCATAGCATAAAGTCTCAGAGAATTCACTCTCTTAGCACAATGTTACATGCGGAACGGATTGAGATAATCCACATGCTAGCCCGACTCAAACGGTAGTCGGTAAAAGCTTATCAAACCCGTTGAGGGCTGAGGGTTTGCTAAAAATCCTATGAGTATTATGGTCAATCATTCCAAACAGAATGAGAAATCACAATAAAGATAAAGATAAAATCATTTCCACTAAGAGGATCAAAAGTCAAAATATTCAGTAAATGAAATCATACATCAAGCCCATGGCTAAAAATTTACTGACTAAACTTAGACAGCTTCTCATCATAAGCTTGCCTAAGCTCATCCTGCAATTCAGCTCTGATGGATTCTTCAGTGGTGGCTAAAGTCTTCACAGCAACCTCCTCCGTCTTGACCAGCTTCTGCTTCAAAGATTTTAACTCCTCAGATAAGGCAGAGTGGGCTTGCTGATCCTGTACCTTCGTCATTTGAAGGATACTCAAAGTCTCCTCTTCTTCATGAAGTCCTCTTCGGAACTGTTCTATCTTGGTCTCGCAAGAGGCAATAGAAGAGTCAAGATCGTTAAGTTAAGATGATCTAACAGCAAGGCTGGCCTCAACTCGGTCTACCCGATCCCGCTACACCTGAATCTCGAACTCAGCAAAAGCTCGAGTATCGCGCCATGTCTATAAGCGAGTATCCAAATTGGCAGCAATGAATGAAGAAGCACCTGCATCCCAGAGCTCACGTAACATCTGAAGCTCGTGCTCCAGGCAATCAAGGTCATCAATTATAGCCTTCGCCAGATCCGGGTATCCCGCATCCCTTATTGAATTTATTCTGGGATCAAGGAAAGGCTTAAATTGGTGAAGGAAAAGTCCACCGTGGAAGAGTTTGCTAATCATAGTATTCACGAAGGAGAAGAAGGAACAGACTTCTATACAGATGACGATCTTCTCAGGATTGTTGTCTGATAACAACTCCTTCGCGAGGACATGAAGCCGAGAAGAAAGCCCTACACAAAAAGGGGGAAATCCGTCAAAAGCCTTGATGAGGAAATAAATGACATTTCTCAGTTGCTTAATTTATACCTTCTTCCCCTTGAGTCACTGGGGGTAGTGGAGGTGTAACCGCTGTTGATGTATCAGCTGATGTAGTTGGTCTCACAGCCGGCTCAACAGGATCAGTCTCGACAAAAGCTTCTGTCAAACACAAAACAGAATTCTCAGATTCATCACATTATAGCTGCATTAGTCAAAAAATGGCTAGTCCTATAATTAACCCGAGAAGAGGCATGTACCTTCAAAAGGACTATCCTCGGGATTCTTAGGGAGTGTAGACTCAGGAAACATATCTTCAGGCAATTGGTCATCAGTCTGAGGAGAGCCATATATAAAGTGGAGCATAGGAGTGTCCACAAGCAAACCTTCCTCGTCGAAATCATCAGTTGAAAAATCTGATACAAGAAAATATAAATGCGAAAGAAGAATAAAGAGACTACGACCAATGGAAATGAGTTACCTCCTATGGGTGTATTAACCTCTTTACTCCCAAGGTCCACGTTTGCCCCCTGCAAATTATCTAAAAGAGCAAGAAGCATAGAGACAATTAAAGGAGGCACGGATTCTGAATCGTTCAACTCCTTTGTTCGCCATCTAAAGAGTATATTGTCAATGGTAGATGTACCTGGATTCGCTGAATCGGGTCCTACATTGATAGTCTCCCTAACGTCGGCAGCTTCTGCAGGCTTTTCTACCTGGTGTGGTAAGTCAGGCTCACCAGAAAATACAAAATCACGAGGAGCAGGATCGAGACTCATCTCGCCTTCCCCACGCTCTCCTATATAGAGATGGAAAAGCATGAGCCCGAAGTTCTGAATGATCAAGAGGATGGTCTATAGGGTAGATGTTACCTCCGTCGCTAGCGGGATCATCACCAGCCAAATCCATCTCAGATGCTCGCGGATCTGCACGCGACTTGTGGGCTAGTCTCTTCCGCCTAGCAGTTGGGACAACAATCGAAGGTCTCGCCTGAGCAAAAGGACGGAATTCTTCTTCCTTGTCAGCCATTGTTCCTGAAACATCAAACAGTTCTCAAGATTAAAAACTCTGGAAGATAGAGGGAAAAGATAGGTGAGTAACCTCGCTCGAGATATTCCTCGTAATCTTCAGGATCTCCGCCTAAGGCCTCTTCAGCAAAATTGAAGAACTTTTTTCCTTCTTCGTTAATTTGACGAGTCTTGCTCCGCGTCCTCTGTGACCGAGCATTTTCCCGAATCACACGAGAATCAGCCTGAGAAGCCTCCTCAGCCACTAACTCTGCAATCAGCTTCACGGGGACAGGTTTGTTAGCTGCTAACAACCACTTGCAGCTTAAGAATGTGAGCTTTAACTGACGCTCAGCACTCGGAAGATTGAACTTAGCACCAGTACAGCCCGTCACGGTCCACAGCCATGCCCGGAGACCGTCCACCAAACCACCATGAGTCCGAAGCTGCTGACGCGGGTTCCCCACATAAAGCTGATCATAACCAAACTGGCGAGCAAATCGGCAGGGTAGATATGGCTCTATGAAACACTGATTCCTCACCCGGAAGGTCAGATAACCCGGCCTAATGTTCACTAGCCAATTAAAGCAGCCGACATCTAAATGAGTTTGAGTCCCCCTCGGCCTCTCCTCATCAGTCAAACACTCGCCATATTGGCTGAAGAACTGCGGGAAGCAAGTGGAAAATACCCAACACTTGTGGACCTGTAGCTGCTTCCTGACTTCAAGGAATCCTCGCCCCTCCCACCTGCCATTCTCAAACAACTGTAGTAGGGGAACAGAGCAGTCTATGGTGTTAGGTACCGACATCATATCAGAACGATGAAGGACGAACCAAGCCATCAAATAAGTGTATGGAAACTCCACCTTAATAAGCGGAATCCGAGCCGACGGTTCACCTTCTTTTTGTGTGAAAGCACTAGAAATCTGTCGAAGCCCTCGATGAATGTTAGCTACCATCACCAGAAGAAGCGAAAGTTCCTTTTTGTAGGCAAGCTGAACCACTGGGTAGAGCACTTCCAATGGCAAAATGTCACCGGGAATCGATGTGGTCGCATGCCATAAGAATGATTTAAACTTGGTCCCTGCAGGAAAGCCACTCTCGGGACTGCTAATAGTATAGGAGTGAGCGTCAATCTTCTTCAGCAGACCATTAACCTCTGAAGGAGTAAGCGTTGTCAGCTCACAAATAGCCTCGCCAGAATTGCTCTCTAGATTTCTGAACAAATAACACGCGAACTGCTTCAGGCTCACCTGTGACTTAGTCCTCTTCGCTAAAGGCCCGGACTGCGCCAAAGCAATATGGTAGTGACATGTGAGATCTCATAAAGTCTCATAGCAATTGGGCATGCGGTCCTTCAGCTGACTCAATTCATGGTTGGAGGGAAAGTACTCCTGATATAGCATCTGGCCCATGGGCAAACCAGAAATCTTGTGCATCTCATGGAGAGCCAAGCCCAACTCTCCGTGCCTAGTCAGAAAAGTGTTCGAATCCGGGTTATAGAGCTCGTACAAAGCGAAGAAATGCTTAGCGCTGACGGGTAAACCATACATGGTGGAACGAATAGCTGCAGATAGACCACAAGCGTGTAACTCCTCGCTCCATCGGCTTAAGACATAGTTTGTCATACGAGCCCACCAAAGCTTGTCTGAAGAATGGACCCAGTCATAGAATCTATGGCGCGGCGCAGGCATCTCCCGTCCTAAGACGGCGAGACGATTCTTCAAAGTAGAAGCAGAAGCAAGAAACTCGTTACGCGGCGGTGTATCCAGCCCTAATACTCCAGGACGCAGTCCAATGATATGACTCCTGCTCGAACCAGGAGCTGCCTGATGAGTAATATAGCCACAGTAAACGCTCTCATGCTCCTCCGTCAAACGCCACGACATCTCCCGTGTCACGGCCTGACACCTGAGCTCAGTCAATGAGCGGTGACGAGAAATCTTAGGCAAATATAGAAAACCCTCATCATCTTTATGAAGCCACTGCTCGGCATCAATAAACACTGCATCAGGATCTTTAACGGAAGCACCGAATAAAAAGTTAGTTTTCCTGAGAGGCTGAACAGAGCTGGTATCCTTCACGAAAGGCGCATCAGTAATCAACTGTCGAAGAACTTGAGATGAGAACGCTCCAGAGGGATATTCCACTGGAAACAAGCAATTAAGCATTTGTTAGTCTCAGTTATAAAAGGAAGTTGAACTCATGTTACGAATGGGTAAGATGGAGTCACTGCCTTATAAAGAGTGAGACGATTTGGCCACATTGTGCATTCATAAGATAGGGTATATCAACAATATATTCCTACCTTATAAGGCACAATGCAGCTTCAAAGCGCCCCCTTTATTTACTTTGAGATATGATTTTGACCAAGCAAAACCTATCTTTTAAAGCGTCAATCCTCACCAAGGAGAATCAAGGCTCTTCCCAATTGTCTTACCAAGGAGAACAAAATGGGGAAAAAGGATTAATCTACAAATTTTGAAATACGCCAAAAAAGAGCTCACCAGTGTACGAGGGAAGCACGCCATCAGCCGACACAGTAGGGGATTGACCTCTCGGGATATGCGACATGGTGATCTGCAAAATAAATCAGGAGATCAGATACAAAAATTTTCGGTTAGGGTGACAAACTCTAACCCTAAAATTTTACCCCCTCTTTATTGCAATTAAACCCCTCAGATCTCCAAATTCTACCCCCTGAAATATGAGCTTGGTGCGTCAAATCACAACCCTAACCCTCATATGCAATCCCATAAATTCATATACTGAATTAAACATGAAATATGCCAAAATTATGGAGGATTTACCTGAGGAAAAGCTCGAGGATCCAACAAAAATCAGATCTTGAAGGAGGCTCGAACCACGTGCTCGAGGGGCCTGAGAGAAACTTTATATATGGAGATTTTGAAGGATTTTTCAGTCTAAGATCAAAAGGAAATGTAGATCTTAGACGAATTTTAGGGTTTGAAGGAGAAATGATGCACGAGGGAAGAGAAAAATTCAAAAAGAGGGAGAGGAGGGGCCGCCCCTATGATGGAGAAAAGAGGCTCTTTTATAGTGTTGAACCAGCCTTGAACCGGACCAGACCAGGTTGAACCAGACCAAACCAGGCTAAATCAGTTCAAATGAGGCTGAACCAGACCAAACCAGGCTGAACCAGACCAAACTAGGATGAACTAGCCTGAACCAGTCTGAACCAGGCTAAACCAGTCCTGAACCAGTCCTGAACCAATCTTGAACCAGGTTGAACCAGTTCTGAACAAGATTTGAACCAAAATTCAAATTGGAGCTGAACCGAGTGTCGAAACGACTTCAAATCGACCGACGGTTCAGTTCCTTATTTATTCATCCCTCTCATATATTCAGAATGGTCGGAAGATTTTTTGAGCCTAATTACTGCCTTTTTGGGTCATTATTAGGCCGATTCAGCTCGTTTGGACCTAAAAAAAATACTCCAATAAGGTATACGAGTATATACTATTCCCTATTTTTGTTGAGAAGTTTCTGGAGAGTATTATTCTAAAAATATTCTTAAGGATAACTCAACAACACTCCGAAAAGTATAAGAGTATAAACTACTTCTCAAGACTCTAGCAGATGTACGAGTATAAACTGAGTCAAACGTCGGACAACGCGTTACAAATGAAGACTCAACGCCAACAATCGATGGTCGGTTCTATGTTGAAACAGCAAACACGAGCTAAAGATCAGAAAATCAGGAATTGACTTCAAGTTCAAAATTCCGACAACAGTCGGACAATAAATGCAGCACCGGAACCCTTGCAGACATTCGACAAAGCACCGAATAGCCTGGAGGATTAAAAGAATCAAGAATAGAAGCCATTCCAAAGTCCCGTTACACCGATTGAAGGTTGGGACAATCATATCCAAAGTATTCCAGACTCTTCTATAAAAGAATGAGGCTGAAATACTTTGGAGAGGGTATCTGTAGGCGTATAAAACTGCTTATAGGTCCCTTAACACAGCTCGGCACGGTGATTCGACAAACCAACGAACCATCGGGCGATATATCCAAGCATGATCGTTAGACCACAACACCAAAACGGATTTACTGCCAAACCAGGATCCGGACTGTCAAATCAAAGTCCAGCTCAACAAATGGAGTTCGAATGAAGCGCAAGACCGAAAAACGGCAAAACCAAACACCTGGAGGGCTCGGCCGAAACCGAACCACCTCTAGGTGGCTTGGTGGCCGAACCACCATTTGGTGGCTCGGCCAAAACTGAGGAGCCTATAAATAGACCCCTAGGCTCATTGTTTGAGGGACTTGGAACTTTTGAGGTGAAACTCTGCCGGATTGAGAACTGAACTTCGGAGTTTTGGAGCTTTGAAGACTCGGACTTTTCAGATCTGGTTCTTGGCGATCGTCCACGTTAAATAAGGCAGGAGTTCGAGAGAGATCAGATCTGAGATCTACACGGTCATCCTCCGGATCAAAACTTGGTTTTTGATCCCGAGAAGAGTATCGATTTCGCTTGGTCGATTTCGATTACTTAGGGCTATTATTTCCTTGGTGAAATAATCCCCTCGGCTGTTATTTCCTTCGTGAAATAACACCCGTCATACCGTGTAGATCCGACCGGATCAAGATCGGGCGGTGGTCCACGGATTAACCCCAGCGCAGGCAAAGAACCCACACAAGCAAGAGACCGCAAAACAGGATCTTGCAATTTGTTCCAGAAAAGGAAAGTTATAATCTTTTAAGAATTTCTTTTTTTTTTTATTTTGTTGTAACTGGATCTTATAAAAAGACCGGATCTTTTGTAACCGATAAATTGTTGCTCAAGAAAACAATGACATCAACGAAAACAATTTTTCCCGCGAACAGCAACAATTCTCAAAATTCCACTTTTTAACCATAAAAATTATATTTCTTATTTCTCACCCAATTAAAGCCCTAATTCATGTCTTTCATGCAATTAAACCCTAATAAAAACTATTTTCAACCAAATAATGCATGATATTATTTCAAATTTTGAATTTACAATCTTATCGATCAATGTGATAAGAACCCTCGATCGTACCGGCTTTACTTCTTCAAGTTAATGAAGTGAACGAAACATTATTTCCTCTGCTTCTAAAAATTCATGAAACAAACAAAAAAATAGTACTTCAACTGCTTCTTACTTCATAATACTTCCTATCAGCCAACCGGACCCGTAGCCCTTCAATATCCACCGAAACAAATTGGCATGTAATTCCCACGTGCATCTCACATCACCAAAACGCACAAAGTCAATACCAAATACGCCCTTGCAAATTCGTAGTTACTATCAACTACCCCCAAATCATTCTCTATTCACACACCGAAAAAAAAAAAAAACTTCCCCCGCCGCTTCCTCCGCCGCCAAAACCGTCGACTGATCTCGACCCCGATCGGCGTCGAAAGTCAGTGGATGTTTCTTTTGTGTGAGTCTGTTTGTTTCTCTATCTTGCTGTTACTTTTCTGATTTTTAATGAGCATGCGGGAGTTTTATTAATGTATGATCGATTTGCTGGGTATAAAAGCCAATGAGAGAAATGGAAGCGTGCTGTTTTCATGTTTCTTAATTTTGAACATTAAGCCAGCTATATGAATATACTACTTGGCCTTAGAAGTCCAGTCCTCTTAGATTGCCTCTACCAATGACCTGCAGAGATTATAGCGGGTTAGAGGAATATAGAAGCTTGTCTATCGAAAACGTGCACGTATTCGATTTGTTATGAAGAGGCTCATGGAACCATAATCGCTCCATCGATCCTTTGGAAGATTTGTTGGTGACCATCGTTTCCTCAAACCCTTTTAATCAAAGGAAATGTGATAGATTGAAGGAAAAAAGCTTCTAGCATGCAGTGCCTTAGCGGGGGTCTGTATAGTTCTTGTTAAAGCGAATGTTTAGTTTGCAGCTGCAGACTGAGAATTCTTTCTTTCATCAGAGTTTTTTTGGACAAATTTTCAAAACCGATCCTTTTGGGTTTTTATTTGCAAAAAACAACCGGTTTTGAAAAAATATGTAAAAACCGACCTGTTTTCAGCCCAGCGCTGAAAACAGGTCGGTTTTTGTAAAAATTTTTGGGAAACTTCACGGGAGTTCGACTCCCGTGACGTAAACTTCACGGGAGTTGAACTCCCGTGAAGTTTAATTTCTTCATAAATCTTCACGGGAGTTCAACTCCCGTGAAGATTTATGAAGCGAAAAACTCCATGGGAGTTCAACTCCCGTGGAGTTACAGGCAAATATTCCCAGAGAGGCGATCTCTGGGAAGTTGAGACTGCAACTTCACGGGAGTTGAACTCCCGTGAAGTTGCAGGTTATACAAAACATGCACAGCCTGTTGTGCATGTTTTGTATACGTACCTGTTAACTCATATATATACGAATTTATTTGCATGATTTCTAAGTCAAAAGTATTAAAATTTGGATCTTTTTTTAAGTATAGAGAAGTAGATATTATTTTTAATTTAACCTTACAATAATTAAATAAAATGTATTAAAACTTAGAGGTATGCAAGTTTAAAATGCAGTACTAAAAAAAAATAGGGGGCCGTGCTTTGCACGGGGTGCACACTAGTGTGATTGTAAACCTGGAAGTGGAGTTGTAGGAAGTTTGCAAACTGAGACAAATCTCTTGTCAGAAAATTGTTAGAAATCAATTCAGAGGTTAAAAATTGACACAATTGCACTGTCAAAAGTGTTATCAACAACCTTCATAGAGAAAAAATTGCCTCTATGTTTGTCTTCCACATAATGCATGGTTAACATTTCTTTCCTTAAAATCTAGAGCTCAATTTATGAGAAAGACGATCAGTACCAGATATTATACATTTATACATAAGAAATTGAGAAGATAAAGTATGACGCAGAAATTAGATAACATGATCAAAAAGATTCATGCCTTGGTTGATAAAGATTAGAATCCAGCGATGGGATAATAAAGAGAGCGCCAATATCACTTCGCATCAGTATTTACAGTGCAAGCACCATATGGCCAACAAAGAAATGGGTCAGAGGTTAAGCTGAAAGTCACCTGGAAAGAAAATGTAGCAAGATGGGCATAAATTTCTTAGTACTCATTATACAGTAAGACGAAGTCATTTTCTGTAGCTGTTAAATGTGCAGAGCAGTCGAGTGGTAGTTCGTCCACATTTATTGAGCATCATAATTTCCTATACAAGCTCATGTGTGCATCACTTGTGCATTTTGCTCTTCATGCTGCATGAAGATGAAATCTTCAGTAACATCAAATAAAGTTAGAGAAGAAACTGAACAACAGTTTGACAAGATCGACAGTTCTTACCGATATTCTGCAGTATTGAGAGCTCTTACCAATACAAGATTGAGACTTAACCGCCATTACTTGTTTCAACTCCCGCTTCAAGAGATGAAGATGCACTACAATACAAGTAATTCATATTCCCGACTGTTGGAACTTGGTTGAGTCCTGAAACAAAACAGTCTTGGCTTCTCAATTGGCTGGAAAGCTTCAGGCATGTCGTGGTTAGTTTCACTGATGAAATATATCCCGAAGGCTTAAGCAATCGCGCTCAAGTGAAAAAATTACTGAATATGCACATAAGAATACTTGCAGCAGAAAACGTTTCTAAGGATACTTCAGTATGACAGCAAATAACTTCTCTTAAGACAGAACTGAGTGTTATTCGCAGGTTTCAGATTCTATTGTATGTGAACTTGTTAGCGCCAATGGAATAAAACAGATAAATCTGTTAGAGAGCTGAAGTGCTATATTTTAAAACCTTTTCAAGTTTAGCTATTATGCGTTTATGAAATGCTATGCTTAAAGTAATATTTGGCCTACTCCGGTGCAAGGATCCAAAGGCCAAACTGCTTTCAAGAACAATAGTACAGTATACTGGTGTGCTCCGGCCAAGTACTGTCAAGATCTCCTCGATCTATAAGACCTTTCGGTCAATGTCAAGATCTC
The DNA here is from genome assembly GCF_001876935.1 of Asparagus officinalis. NCBI lineage: Eukaryota > Viridiplantae > Streptophyta > Magnoliopsida > Asparagales > Asparagaceae > Asparagus > Asparagus officinalis. Next base: position 140,101,101 of record NC_033800.1, on the reverse strand, counting down.
CTCGATTTGTTTTCGGTTCAAGTAAAGATCTCATTGATCTGTTAAAACCTTTTGGTTCAGACAAATATCTTTCGATCTGTAATAATCTTTCAGTTCAGGGCTCTGTTCCTTCGGGCACAGACTAAAACTTACACGCTTTCAAACTCTGCAGCAGCAGCACAACAGGTTAAACACTTCTATGTGTTTTTTTCGTATCTTTAGAGCTGCTCCAAGGGGCTCTATTTATAGGCCTCTAGCTCAATGTTCATTTGACTATTACAAATCATAATGACAATTATGATTGTAACAACAAATGACTTAATTGCTGTAACTGTTGCATGCAGTTTTAATTGCTGCATGAAGAAACGTCTGAACGCGAGGGTCATTTAGCGCCTCAGCCCGATTAGCCCCGATCCCTGGCCCATTGGCCCACGAGCCCACGGGCCCACGGATCACTAGAACTTATGAGTGATTAATTGAATAAAAACAATTCTCGGCTTGACGTTGACAAGCCTGAACACATGATATTTTGAAACACCAAAACTTTAACTTTCCGCTACCCTACTAAGAATTTCTAAAAAAATACCAGTAACTAATAAATACATAGTTTGAAACTAATTTTTGAAAAGCGGTTTTGACTAAAAAATCCAACAGAAGTGGTGATATTTGCATGTCATAGACAAAGGATTTTACCTTCCCTAACAGTGGAGAGGGTGACGCACAGATCTTTTCTTTAGGCTTGGAAAGAAAAGTTCGACCTCGGTCAGAAAACTAAATGATAAAACTATATGGTATAGTTTAAGGCAACTCATGATCTTTGTTCGAAAAAAAAAGGAGAACTTCTCTCGAGATAAATTTCCATGGTTTTTGCATATTTGATATTTTTACCGTTTGACACAGATATACTCCTTATTTAATTTAGCATTTACATTGTAATATCTGGGTTTTAAGCTTTCTACTGTGGGCATCCAAATGCAAGTAGAGCACTTCCGCACCGGGCATAATTTTAACAGGTCGCGTCTGACTGGGTGGAAATAAAGCTACAACAACAAATATTTCAGTAAGATTCATGTTTTTAATGTTTGTTACCAACAGTATTATTAGTAAAAGGTACACGAAATTGCAATCTGTAAAAGAGACGGCAACAAATGTTGCGACCAATTCGATTGCAACAGATGTTCAAATTCTTGGAAATGAAACTTAAACATAAAAAACAATGTCATTCTATCAGAAAATATAAAAAAAAACTCCCACTTCCAGACTTATAATTTTTACATCAATTCCCGCGAAGAAAGGAATCACAAGAGGGAAGAAATGGCAGCAATCACAAGCGCAGTGATCGCCATAGCGGCCGTGATCTTGGGCTGGATCACGATCGAGATCGCCTGCAAGCCCTGCCTCGAAAAAGGCCGAGAGGCTATCGACCAAGCCCTCGATCCCAATTACGATCCCGACTCCTCTCTCGTCGCCCCCCAACAGCAGCAGCAGCATCACCGCCCCCTCCGCCGCTTCCTCCGCCGCTTCCTCCGCCGCCAAAACCGTCGACTGATCTCGACCCCGATCGGCGTCGAAAGTCAGTGGATGTTTCTTTTGTGTGAGTCTGTTTGTTTCTCTATCTTGCTGTTACTTTTCTGATTTTTAATGAGCATGCGGGAGTTTTATTAATGTATGATCGATTTGCTGGGTATAAAAGCCAATGAGAGAAATGGAAGCGTGCTGTTTTCATGTTTCTTAATTTTGAACATTAAGCCAGCTATATGAATATACTACTTGGCCTTAGAAGTCCAGTCCTCTTAGATTGCCTCTACCAATGACCTGCAGAGATTATAGCGGGTTAGAGGAATATAGAAGCTTGTCTATCGAAAACGTGCACGTATTCGATTTGTTATGAAGAGGCTCATGGAACCATAATCGCTCCATCGATCCTTTGGAAGATTTGTTGGTGACCATCGTTTCCTCAAACCCTTTTAATCAAAGGAAATGTGATAGATTGAAGGAAAAAAGCTTCTAGCATGCAGTGCCTTAGCGGGGGTCTGTATAGTTCTTGTTAAAGCGAATGTTTAGTTTGCAGCTGCAGACTGAGAATTCTTTCTTTCATCAGAGTTTTTTTGGACAAATTTTCAAAACCGATCCTTTTGGGTTTTTATTTGCAAAAAACAACCGGTTTTGAAAAAATATGTAAAAACCGACCTGTTTTCAGCCCAGCGCTGAAAACAGGTCGGTTTTTGTAAAAATTTTTGGGAAACTTCACGGGAGTTCGACTCCCGTGACGTAAACTTCACGGGAGTTGAACTCCCGTGAAGTTTAATTTCTTCATAAATCTTCACGGGAGTTCAACTCCCGTGAAGATTTATGAAGCGAAAAACTCCATGGGAGTTCAACTCCCGTGGAGTTACAGGCAAATATTCCCAGAGAGGCGATCTCTGGGAAGTTGAGACTGCAACTTCACGGGAGTTGAACTCCCGTGAAGTTGCAGGTTATACAAAACATGCACAGCCTGTTGTGCATGTTTTGTATACGTACCTGTTAACTCATATATATACGAATTTATTTGCATGATTTCTAAGTCAAAAGTATTAAAATTTGGATCTTTTTTTAAGTATAGAGAAGTAGATATTATTTTTAATTTAACCTTACAATAATTAAATAAAATGTATTAAAACTTAGAGGTATGCAAGTTTAAAATGCAGTACTAAAAAAAAATAGGGGGCCGTGCTTTGCACGGGGTGCACACTAGTGTGATTGTAAACCTGGAAGTGGAGTTGTAGGAAGTTTGCAAACTGAGACAAATCTCTTGTCAGAAAATTGTTAGAAATCAATTCAGAGGTTAAAAATTGACACAATTGCACTGTCAAAAGTGTTATCAACAACCTTCATAGAGAAAAAATTGCCTCTATGTTTGTCTTCCACATAATGCATGGTTAACATTTCTTTCCTTAAAATCTAGAGCTCAATTTATGAGAAAGACGATCAGTACCAGATATTATACATTTATACATAAGAAATTGAGAAGATAAAGTATGACGCAGAAATTAGATAACATGATCAAAAAGATTCATGCCTTGGTTGATAAAGATTAGAATCCAGCGATGGGATAATAAAGAGAGCGCCAATATCACTTCGCATCAGTATTTACAGTGCAAGCACCATATGGCCAACAAAGAAATGGGTCAGAGGTTAAGCTGAAAGTCACCTGGAAAGAAAATGTAGCAAGATGGGCATAAATTTCTTAGTACTCATTATACAGTAAGACGAAGTCATTTTCTGTAGCTGTTAAATGTGCAGAGCAGTCGAGTGGTAGTTCGTCCACATTTATTGAGCATCATAATTTCCTATACAAGCTCATGTGTGCATCACTTGTGCATTTTGCTCTTCATGCTGCATGAAGATGAAATCTTCAGTAACATCAAATAAAGTTAGAGAAGAAACTGAACAACAGTTTGACAAGATCGACAGTTCTTACCGATATTCTGCAGTATTGAGAGCTCTTACCAATACAAGATTGAGACTTAACCGCCATTACTTGTTTCAACTCCCGCTTCAAGAGATGAAGATGCACTACAATACAAGTAATTCATATTCCCGACTGTTGGAACTTGGTTGAGTCCTGAAACAAAACAGTCTTGGCTTCTCAATTGGCTGGAAAGCTTCAGGCATGTCGTGGTTAGTTTCACTGATGAAATATATCCCGAAGGCTTAAGCAATCGCGCTCAAGTGAAAAAATTACTGAATATGCACATAAGAATACTTGCAGCAGAAAACGTTTCTAAGGATACTTCAGTATGACAGCAAATAACTTCTCTTAAGACAGAACTGAGTGTTATTCGCAGGTTTCAGATTCTATTGTATGTGAACTTGTTAGCGCCAATGGAATAAAACAGATAAATCTGTTAGAGAGCTGAAGTGCTATATTTTAAAACCTTTTCAAGTTTAGCTATTATGCGTTTATGAAATGCTATGCTTAAAGTAATATTTGGCCTACTCCGGTGCAAGGATCCAAAGGCCAAACTGCTTTCAAGAACAATAGTACAGTATACTGGTGTGCTCCGGCCAAGTACTGTCAAGATCTCCTCGATCTATAAGACCTTTCGGTCAATGTCAAGATCTCCTCGATTTGTTTTCGGTTCAAGTAAAGATCTCATTGATCTGTTAAAACCTTTTGGTTCAGACAAATATCTTTCGATCTGTAATAATCTTTCAGTTCAGGGCTCTGTTCCTTCGGGCACAGACTAAAACTTACACGCTTTCAAACTCTGCAGCAGCAGCACAACAGGTTAAACACTTCTATGTGTTTTTTTCGTATCTTTAGAGCTGCTCCAAGGGGCTCTATTTATAGGCCTCTAGCTCAATGTTCATTTGACTATTACAAATCATAATGACAATTATGATTGTAACAACAAATGACTTAATTGCTGTAACTGTTGCATGCAGTTTTAATTGCTGCATGAAGAAACGTCTGAACGCGAGGGTCATTTAGCGCCTCAGCCCGATTAGCCCCGATCCCTGGCCCATTGGCCCACGAGCCCACGGGCCCACGGATCACTAGAACTTATGAGTGATTAATTGAATAAAAACAATTCTCGGCTTGACGTTGACAAGCCTGAACACATGATATTTTGAAACACCAAAACTTTAACTTTCCGCTACCCTACTAAGAATTTCTAAAAAAATACCAGTAACTAATAAATACATAGTTTGAAACTAATTTTTGAAAAGCGGTTTTGACTAAAAAATCCAACAGAAGTGGTGATATTTGCATGTCATAGACAAAGGATTTTACCTTCCCTAACAGTGGAGAGGGTGACGCACAGATCTTTTCTTTAGGCTTGGAAAGAAAAGTTCGACCTCGGTCAGAAAACTAAATGATAAAACTATATGGTATAGTTTAAGGCAACTCATGATCTTTGTTCGAAAAAAAAAGGAGAACTTCTCTCGAGATAAATTTCCATGGTTTTTGCATATTTGATATTTTTACCGTTTGACACAGATATACTCCTTATTTAATTTAGCATTTACATTGTAATATCTGGGTTTTAAGCTTTCTACTGTGGGCATCCAAATGCAAGTAGAGCACTTCCGCACCGGGCATAATTTTAACAGGTCGCGTCTGACTGGGTGGAAATAAAGCTACAACAACAAATATTTCAGTAAGATTCATGTTTTTAATGTTTGTTACCAACAGTATTATTAGTAAAAGGTACACGAAATTGCAATCTGTAAAAGAGACGGCAACAAATGTTGCGACCAATTCGATTGCAACAGATGTTCAAATTCTTGGAAATGAAACTTAAACATAAAAAACAATGTCATTCTATCAGAAAATATAAAAAAAAACTCCCACTTCCAGACTTATAATTTTTACATCAATTGTTTTTCAAGCAAATAACGAGTTTTCAATGTGAACATATTTCACAAAAATTGTGAAGCATTCAAACAATGGATGGAGTACCGGGGCAAATGCTTCAAACAATATTTGTTAATGTAACAATGTAACATTTGCTATACTTTTATTTGGCTTTTCGCGATATTCAATGGGAACGTTTTCACACAAAGTGGGATAATTGTTGAAGCGGGACAATTTTTGAAAGTGTGATATTTTAGTGGAATAATCATGAATAATTTTTTGAAGTGAGATATTTTGATAAAACGGTATGGGATAATTTATGATAATAAAGAACTATATAATTTTTGTATTTTGACCATATAACTACTACTTTATATTTTTAACTTACTATTATTTATTAATTATTGTTTAATATAATGTTAGTTATTGTTGAATAACTTTTTGTTAGAATACAATATATTGTTAATAATTATTATAACAGTACTTCAGAATTTTTTATTTTTGTGAACTATTATAGTACAAGTCCAAAAACGTAAAGTTTTTCATATTTCTTCTTTTTTATCTTTTAATAAATTAGGGGCCTATGATTTTTTATTTTAAAATAATTATATAAATCAAATACTCGGTAAAAAAAAGAAAATAACATTTAAAGAGAGGATTAAGAGGAAAGACGGTCTAGTATGATAGTATGGTCAGATGATAGCAATGACTATTGAAGGAAGAGAGGATGAAGAAAAGAAAAGACATGAAAACTAAAAATAAGAAATAAAAATGAGAGTTCTAATTTTTTTTTACGAAGTAGTTCTAGCCCAGCACCTAGGATAATTTAAAGGACTAGAACTCTTTTTTTTTTGTATAGAGAAATGAAAAAAAAGGGAATAAATTTTACCATTATCTCAGTTCTAATATTGTTCTAGTTCTAATTGACCAACGCTATAAAATCTTAACCTAGTTCTAGTTCTAATTGATTTACACTATAAAATTTTATTCCATAAATTATCCTTGTTCTAGTTTTGAGTTCTAATTGCCCAAAAAAAAAAATCAAAAATTCTACCAGTTTTCTCAAGGTCACTCGATTCTTGTAAGTTGTTAAAAATTAAGCCCTCCAATGAAGAGCAGCGGTTGTGAGACATAAGAATTAGGGGCCTAATAGCAATGGCGATGATTCGAGGGACTAATTCAAAATGTTAGAGATTTCAACAAAACGACCATGAGGGCTTGTTTGGATCGGGTATTTTGAAGGGGAAAGGAGGGAGAAAGCTGTAAATTTGTCAGCTTTTTGGAAGCTTTCCCCTAAAATCGCCTCTTATGGTATTTTGAAGGGGAAATGAGGGGGAAAGTTGCCAATTTATCAGCTTTTTGGCAGCTTTCCCCCAAAGTCGCCTTTATACTTTTCTTTGTCAGCAAAACAAAATAGACGACTTTGGGGGAAAACTACCAAAAAACTAACAAATTAATAACTTTCCTCCTCTTTTTTCCTTCAAAATACCCGATCCAAACAGGCCCCGAGCCCAAGCTCGATCGAGTCGGCTCGCAGTCTCCACTGTCTCGAACCCTCAATTATTAAGCCGACCCCACAAACACGAAACTTGACCCTCTCGGATAAAACGGAGCCCAATCGAAATAAACTTCCTCGCTCTCTCTCTCTGGCCCTCACTCTCTCGATCAATCTCGACCTCCTCCCTCCTCGAATTAAAACCCTAATCGACCTCGCCATGAAAATCTCCGATTAATTAATGACTCACTCGAAGCGATCTTTCTCCAGCATCAACAGCATTTGTCCTCTCTCATCGCCGTCGAGCTCCTCATCCATGAAGAAAGCCAAGTCTCATCAGCTCACAGAAAAGAACGGCCTCCACTCGTACTACGACGTCACCTCCGGTGGCGGCGGCGGAGGCGGAGGGAACGCCGGCGGTGCGTCTGAGGATGAGGACTCGGTGCTCGTCGACCAGGCTGGGGTTTCGGGGAGCTTGATGACGGGGATGGCTTCTAATTTGTTGAGGAAGAAGGCGATTCCACCTCAGCCGATGGTGAAGAAGGCGCTCAAGATTAAGCTCAAAGGTACTCGATTTTTTGGTGATTTGATATCGAATTTTAGCTGAGTTTTACGAAGGTTTTAGTTTTAAAATTCTTATTTGTATGATGTGCTGATAGATTTTATTTGAATGAGCTTATAATCTTTCAACTAGTGAACTAGCTACATAGTTTTTTTTTTTTTTTTTTTTTTTTGAAAAGCTTATAATCTTTCAACTAGTGAACTAGCTACATAGTTTTTTTTTTTTTTTTTTTTTTTTTTTTTTTTGAGAAAAAACTAGCTACATAGTTGATAAGTAGAATTGAACTAGTTGGAGGAAACGAATGTGCTGGACTTATAAATATGATGTAGTTGAAGCTGATGATTCCAAGTGTCGGGTTTTAGATTTTGAAATAGTTGTTTATAAGCAGCTTGATGTCAAGCTTAAGCTTGGGCATTGGACAAACTTGTTCGCTATTTTGTTCATGAAAAGGCAATTTTGCCTTTGTGAATAGTCCCACATGGAATAGTGATGGGAGTAGTAAGGGGTTTATATGGGAACACCCTTTATTGGGTTTTGAGTAGTGTTTTTGGGTTTTGTATTGAGTGGGTTTTGCATAACACGCACGCACGCCGCACACACGTGTTCTTTTTTATTTCTTCAGCCTTCTCGTTTTGCACGTGTTACACGTTTTGTAACGGCTGCAGAGATCGTGCGAGGGTTACGCGGATTATGAGTAACGTGCGCGGATGGTGAGCAACGGCTTTAGGTTTGTAAACCCTATAAATAGATGGCTGATCAGTTCGAGGAAATCATAGGAAAAAAAAACTCTTCTCTTCATCTTAAAACTGAGCTCTCTCTCCTTCTAAAAGTCTCGGCTACAGTTCAATTGGTTTTGTTTTTTGGGCAACGTTCTTCATCTGAGCAGAAGTTCTGCCACTCTTACTCGAGTTCAGAGGCCGACCGAATTCTGGGGGGTTTTATGGCTAGAAGAGAGAGGACCATCTGCGTCAGGACGATAGGTGGGTCTTTAATTTTCTAAGGCAGTGTTTACACGACTGCTCCCGATCAGGCCAGAATTTTTAATTCTTTATTTTCGGATTTTTATGCTAATAATTTTCAATTTTGACAACAATCTAGAAGATTGAATTTTATAGCTGTTGATTTATTAAATCCGAAATAATTTTTATTTATAATTAATTGCTTTTAGTTGTTGACTAATTTTTCCCTGTTAATTTGAAAGAGGAAAAAAATCACTGTTCATCAAATTTTACTGTTCACCCCAAACTATTTCTACTGTTCATTAAAAATTTCATCCTAAATAATTAATTGTAATTACTTTAATTATTTGTTTGCTTACCTATTAATTAATATTATTAAGTAGTAACTGTGGAAAAAAGTTACTGTTCACAAGAAAAGGAAAAAAATTTGCTTGACTTGTTTACTGTATTAGAATTATACAATTTATTGATCAAAGTCGTACTCCTAAGTAACTGGTCTAGTGGTATTGATAAAAACTTTTATTCCATCAGATTCCAAATATCTAGACTAGTAAACTTCAATCGGACTTATGGCTAACGCTGACCATTCGAAGAGTGTCAAACCTGAGAAATTTACCGGTGTTAACTACAAATAGTGGGCTAATCAGATGAGATACTGGCTCACCACCCTAGGTCTTTTATCTGCCATACACTCCTGAGTCTTCATCTAGTGGTTCTCAACCATTGACTCTCGATCCTGAACAACCTGCTCCTTCTACTTCTGGTTCTAGTGCTAGCTCCTTTTCTAGCTCTATGAAACCAGAAGAAATCAACTATCATTATTGCTATAGGATTCTTAATGCACTTGCGGATAACTTTTATGACATATTATGAGTTCAAAAGTGCTAAGAACATATGGAATGCTTTTGAAGCAGAATATGACTATAATGATGCTGGAATTCTGCGTTTCACCTCCTCTTCCTTCAATAAGTTCATGATGGTTGATGACAAACCCATTAATGAACAAATTCATGAATTCCAAGATTTCCTCCTTCACCTTCAATTAAAGGAACTCCTTTACTGATGCTTTTAAAGTTTCCTGTTTGATTGATAAAGTCCCTCCCTCCTGGTCTGGATTTGCTGGAGTTCTCCGACACAAGCAAGAAAATCTAACCTTAACTGAAGCCCTCAAGGCTTTTCGCATTGAAGACCAGCATAGGCAAAATTACAAAACCAAGACCGAAATAAAAGCTAAAGCGAACTTGGTAGAGGATAAGCCTAAATCTAGGAATTTCAAACCCAAAGGAAAGATTCAAAAAAAAAAACCAGCAGTCCTTTAACAAATCATCTTCCAAATTTAATCTCAACTCTTCCAGCCATAAGTCTGATAAAAAGTTCTGCTATGTATGTGGTAGAACCAACCACCTGGCTCCCAATTGTTTCTATCAGAAGAAGGAACCGATTAAACCTGCTCCTAAAGAAAATTGATCCAACAAAGTTAACATGATTAAAGAGAATTCAAATTCCTTCAGGTTAGCATCTTCATCCTATCTTGTAAAGTCTCTTACTTCTTTCACTGACTGGTACTTGGATTTCGAAGCTAATATTCATGTTTGCAATGATCGTTCTTAGTTTTCAACTTATCAGGAATCACGTGGAGGAAGCATAAGCATAGCGGATGACTCCTTCAAACAAATAATGGGAAGTGGATGCATAGAGCTCACCATGACCTCTGGGAAAGCTCTGAATCTGCAAGGCGTTCATCATGTTCCTTCTCTTCGTCGCAACCTGATTAGTGAATCTCTTCTTCTTAGAGCTAGATATAAGATTGTAAAAGAATCCAATAAATTTGTGATTACAAAGAATAATGTATTGATAGGAAAATGTTTTACTTGTAATGACTTTTTCAAGCTCAATGTAATTAATTCCAGTTCTAATAAAATTTCTGAGTCTTCTGTTGCACAAATTGTTGAGTCTTGTAATGTTTGGCATAGACGACTTGGACATGTCAATTTCTAAACTTTGTAGAGAATGACTAAATTGAACATTATTCCTATATCATCTTATGATCCCTCATCTAAGTGTGAGATTTGTGTTCAAGGGAAACACACTAAAAAACCCTTCAAGTCTATAACTAGAAACTCTGAACCCCTCGAATTAATTCATAGTGATGTGTGTGACTCGAACCGAGTTCTCACCCGAGGGGGTAGGAGATATTTTGTGATATTTATAGACGATCAAGTTCTCACCCGAGGGGGTAGGAGATATTTTGTGATATTTATAGACGATCACTTCAGATATTGTTACACCTATCTTCTCAAGACTAAGGATGAAGTTTTAGATAGGTTTAAGATGTATAAAGCTGAATCTGAGAATCAACTTGACATAAAGATCAAGATTCTAAGATCTAATCGTGGGGGGAGTATACCTCAAATGATATGACTAAATATTGCTAAGAACACGATATTATTCATAAGGTAATTGCTCTCTATACACCACAGTCTAACAAGGTAGCTGAACGAAAGGACATAACCCTAATAACATGGTGGACTGTATGTTACTCAGTTCAGGAGCACCTGAAAATCTCTGGGTTGAAGTTTTTCTTTCTGCCTACTTCATTCTCAATAGAATTCCCCACAAACATTCTGATATAACCCCTTATGAATATTGAAAGGGGAGAACTCCTAATCTGAACTTCTTCCGGGTTTGAGGTTGCTTGACTAAGGTAGGTATTCCCGAACCTAAGAAGAAAAAATTTGATTCTAAGATTGTAGATGTTGTTTTTATTGGATATACACTAGATAGCAATGTTAATAAATTTTTAGTAATTAATTCTGAAATCAGCGACATCCAACAACACTATCATTGAAGCAAGATATGCAATCTACTTTGAAAACATCTTTCTTTTCAAATCCAAAATCTCAAAAAATCCTAGTTCATCTTTTCCTTCTGATCCACCATCTTCTAGTTCTTCTCAGCCTCTTGATATTGAACCTCGAAGAAGTAAAAGAGGTAGAATTCAAAAGGACTTTAGAGAAGACTTCTTTATTTTTCTTGTTGAAGGTGATCCAAGCTCATTCAAAGAAGTAATGGATTCACCTGAATCTTTTTTCTGGAAAGAAACCATTGATAATGAGATTAAATCTATCATAAAAAATCATACTTGGATACTCACCGACTTACCTTCAGGTTGTAAACATGTTGGCTGTAAGTGGCTATTCAAGAAGAAACTTAGACCTGATGGTTCCATTGATAAATATAAAGCTAGATTAGTAGTTAAAGGCTATACTCAGTAAAAAGACATTGATTACTTTGATACCTATTCTTCTGTAGCCCGAATCTCAACTATTCGGGTATTATTAGCCTTTGCTGCTATTCATAAACTGATCATACATCAGATGGATATCAAGATTGTTTTTCTAAATGGTGATCTAGATGAAAAAATCTATATGCACCAACCTGAATGCTTCATTGTCAAGGGTCAGGAAAATAAAGTCTGCAAACTTGTTAAATCTTTGTATGGTCTTAAACAAGCTTTAAAACAATAGTACCAGAAATTTGACAGCCATTGCACAGTATGGCTTCACTGTGAATGAACATGATAAGTGTGTTTATTCAAAAGTGATAAATAATGACTATGTCATCCTCTATCTCTATGTTGATATCCTTATCTTTGGAACAACTCTTAAATTAATTTCAAAGGTTAAAGATTATCTCTCCAAGAACTTTAACGTGAAAGATTTTAAGTCTTGTTGACATGATACTTGAAATGAAAATCACTAGAGACACTAGAGGAATATCCTTGAGTCTTTCTCATAGTATTAAGAAAATGCTAATCAAATTCAATTTTTATGACTCTAAACCTGTCTCCACACCTTATGATTCTTCTATATCTTTGAAGAAGAATGAAGGTGAATCTGTCTCCCAGCTAAAGTATTCTTAGCTGATTGGATCTCTCCTATACATATCCAACCAGACCAGACGTGATATAGCTTATGCTGTAGGGAGACTGAGTCAGTATACCAGTAATCCTAGCAAAGATCACTGGTTTGCCTTAGAAAAAGTATTTAAATACTTAAAAGACACAGTTGACTATTGCTTGATTTACACTGGGTACCCTGATGCTATAGAAGGGTATAGTGACGCTAACTGGGTCACGGATTCTAACAGTGTAAAGTCTACATTTAGATATGTATTCTTTTTTTATGGTGCTGCTGTATACTAGAAATCTTATAAGTAAACAGTAATTGTCAGGAGCACCATGAAATCTGAACTGATTGCTCTTAATACCACTTGTGCAGAAGCAGAATGGTTAAAAGATCTACTTTCTGAACTTCCTTTGGTCCCTAAACCTTCACCTCCGATATCTATTCATTCTGATTCTAGATCTACCATAGAGTTTCTAAAGCAAGTGAATGTAAATAAAAAATTGAACAGACATTCAAATAAGATATAAATCTATACAATGCTTGCTAGGTAAAGTTGTGATCTTAGACTTTGTAAAGTCTGAGAAGAATCTTACTGACCCTTTGACTAAGGGTTTATCCAGGAGTGTGATTCTGGATTCATCGAGGGAGATGGGGTTAGGCCTATAAGTAAGATCATTGACAGTGGTAACCCAACCTTTATTTGGAGACTTAGTTCCAATGTAGGTTCAATGTGATAGAAACAAGCTGGACTAGTGAGTTCTTTGGAACAAGCCATTTGTCATGCTACTAGAACGACATTGTGTATTTAAGGTGGGGTAACAGTGATGCCCCAAAATACCCCACATCAAATAGATGTGGTGATATGTATAGGCTTAAATACTAAGTCATAGCAGTCAAGTTGCAATATTATCTTTAGGCGTCAGATTGAGCTAATTATGTGTTGCATTCACTGTGTCATAGAGCTTACATCGCGCTAATAAGCTCGCGGCCTGAGGCTTGGGGCGTGATAAATAGTATCAGAGTAGTTAGTATGTCGAAAGCAATATTGTAAAAAGCAGTAAAAATACCCAAAAAGCGGAAGCTCCCTTAAATCCCTTCAGCTTGGGCTAAAGGGTGGGTTTGAACAACCGAGCACTTTTCGCTCAAAAAATCATGCCTTATATCTTGTGCGAACTAAAAGCGCCTAAAGAGCCCATAAAGTACCTAAAAAGCGGTTTAAAGCGCTTTTAGAAAAGCCAATTCAGCCCAAAAGTGGTTTTAAGCTCCCAAAAGCATCAAATTGTTCCAAAAATCCTTTTTAAATTATCAATATTCCCTTTGATAATTTATAAGTCCTTAACTTATTGACTAGGTGGTGCATTTAGTGCACTACATGTTAATTTATCACATTGCAATGTTTATAGTATTTTGTTGATAATGTGTGATTGCATCTGAGTATTTCTACATATTTATTTCATGCTTAGGATCTCTATAAATCATTACGTACGCATTTGAGAATTTTATTTACCTCTTTTTTTTGCTTGTTTTATAATTTCCTTCTGATTTTTTTTTCAAACATTGCCCCTATTTAATTTTTTTGGACTTGGCACTATTTTTCGCTTAAGCCCTGCTTAAGCCTAAAAAAACCTAAGCCACACCTTGTCGCTTTGCTATGCTTTTTGCTTTCAACAGACTTGGTTAAAAGTGCATAACTAAGTGTTATGCTAGACTAAGTGCTACATCGCATGAGCACGGTGAGAGCCACATCTAGAACTTGTAGGAGTCACCTTTAGAATTTACATCACATGGGGGGTGATATTGGGATGAACCAATTGTTATATTGTGATGAAGACACTGAGTATTTAAGGTATTTAAGGTGTGGTAGTTGTGATGCCACAAAATATAGTCTTAACATTGGATATGTAATGATATAGATGTTATTGAATAGTAAATCATGGGAGATAAGTTGCATATTTGCTAGTCATTTTGCGGTGAATTGAGCCAAACTATGTGTTGCACTCAATGAGTCTCAGATCTTATAAGTGCCAACAGGCTTGCCGGCTCAGAGTGTGACAATTTAAATGTCTTCAAAGATGACAATTTAAATGTTGGTCGAAATAAAGGGAAGTACTTTAAATTTCCTTTCTTCTATTTTTTTCTTTGATCTAGAACCTTCTATTATTCAATCTTGTGTATCTAACAATGACATGGGTAATGTAGTTGTTCTTGCACTTAGGGCCTGAAACTATCAAACTATGTTGTCAAGTTATTTGTTCATATCATCGTCTGAGGAACCATTGAAGGAACTTGCCATAGAACAAATGTTAATAACTACATTATCCTTCACAATTCCCTATCCATGCTGATCCGTCCTCATAATGTCTTGGGCCTGGGGTACTCCTTTGTTTGTCTATGTGTAGAGCTCTTTTAGATCCCTTCCCAATAACAATAAAGGTGTATGTCATCTTCCAAATGAGCTTTACCATCTTAATTAACTCAATACCCCAACACTTAAAGTTGGATGCCCAAAGCTCGTGATATGTTCAATTGGAACTCGGAAAAGAGGCGAAGTTCCTTCAGATATCTCACATATCCTCAGGGGTTAGCCCTTTAAATCTTAGATATCTTCAGCACATTTTGATGATCCACTAGAATTTCTTTTGATGCAAAGGGTAAGCTCTCAGATATGAAGAAGACATCTGAGATTCAAATGGTCCATCATATTCGTGAACCAATAATTGCAGTAGATCTAGCTTCTCTGTGAAATTCCTCTGATAATAATAGTGTCTCTTCCGAAGAGTTCATTCTGGCTATCCTCAAAGTTGCACCTCAAGGGATGGACAACAAGGTCAAGCCCATGGAGATGTAGGTACTTGAGGGAACAAACCCTTCACCACGAGCCATACTGATGAGGACAATAATGGTAATTTCCATATTTGTTATTTGACTTTCTTTTATTTTAGTTTCGAATAAGATTTGGCAAGTTTGATCAGATCTTAATTTAGTTTTAATTGTGAGAAATTTGAGGGATTTTTCTATTTTTTGGCAAGTTTGATCAGATCTTAATTTAGTTTTAATTGTGAGAAATTTGAGGGATTTTTCTATTTTGGTAGGATTTTAATTTTTTTAATTGTGAGAAATTTGAGGGATTTTTCTATTTTGGTAGGATTTTAATTTTTGAATTTTGAATTTTAAAATTTGAATTTTGGGTCAAGTTTAGTAGTTAATCAGTTTTTAGTATCTGAGTGATTTTAGGAATCTGATTGATTTTGAGAGATTTTATAATTGCTCTATAAAAGCACTGCTGTAATCAGAATGAAAAATAATGAAGAATTGATGAATTATTTGTGAGCTAATTTTTTTTTGTGTGAAACCGAATGTTGGTGTGAAGCCTCGGGTGTGAAACCTAGGCCAACTTTTTCTCCTCTGCCACTACAGGCGACAATCCCCTGTTTTCTTTGCCCAACAGACAACTGCCCTTCAATTTTCGTCAGCCCCCACTCCATCTCGCGTCGCTCCCAGAACAAATGCTAACACCCTCGCTCTCCTCTTCCTCCATAGCGCCGACATCCCCACCCATCCCTGCTCTCTCGCAAGTCGAGCAGCCTCCGCGTCTCCAACAACAATCGCGCCCAGCCCTCACCTCCTCTTGTCGCGTCCATCGTCGTCGTCGCTTGTATAACCCTGACGCCCACTAGCCTCGACCCAACAGGCCTCCTTTCCCGACAACCACTCGATCCCTCTCCTGCTCTCCTTCAATCCGAACAGTCCCACTGACGATCTCTCCCCTGCTCACCCTCAACTCGAGCAGCCCTCACCGGCGAATTCCCCTGCCTTCTTTCAACTCGGGCAGCCGCCACCGATCCTACAGCTGATCGCATCGTCCAGCCCGACGTCCAGCCCGACGTCGCATCGTCCTGTCGCCCGCACACATTGTCGTCGCTCAATTCGCTATTGTTGTCGTCGTTCAATTCGTCGTCGCCGTTGCCAGTTCGACGCTGTTGTCGTCGTCAGTTCATCCGTCGACCGTCACCACTTGATAGCCCAATAAATTATTTTTCTGTTAATCTCGTTTTATTAGTTAATTACATGAGTATTTCATCTCTAAACTCTTATCATATGTTCACTGCTATTATATTTGTGAATTGAGAGTAATTGAGCATATGATTGTTTAAATTTGATATTGATAGTAGAACTTGAGCATGATAATGAATATTGTAGCTAAATTGATCAAGATTGGAATTAATCATAACTATTGATGCAAATTTCGTTAAATCCATTTGTCACATTAGTTGTTTTGAATTTAATTTTCTGCCAAAGATCATGGAATTTGGTGAAACGATGCATTATTCGATTTAAATCGCTGATTCTGATAGACCCCATGTCCCGTTTCACATCACATACTAGACCAATCCAAGACAAACCTCTCAACATTGCTTAAAGCCAACAAGACACCAACCTTACATGAGATGAGAGTGACATTGTACCAATATTGGCCAAGGATATGAAGGGCTGGTGCAAAGTCGATATCGCCAGATATCATCAATATTAAGGAATATGCATGATTGTCTAGTGCAAACGAGAACATATCAACCTCGATAGCCTTGTCAACTACATCCTTTTGTCCATTTGGGACTTCCACAAGTTTTATGCCAGTCCTTTGGCAGCCCTCACGAAGCCCTCGCGGGATGGCATTAAAGTCCCCATAGGTCAAGAATAGTGTCACTTCTCCACTAGTGACAGGGTATACCCAGAGAGCTAGCCTCATATTGTCGGCAACATCTTCTAAGCAAACATCCCTTGGAACTAGACAGTTCTCAGAGTCTGCCAGGATTGTTGCATGTCCATTCAATAGCCCACATTGTTGACTAGGGGACAAAGTTGGTTCCATGTTTGAAGTAAGGCAGATTGATCGGCTAGAGCAAGGGGACTCTAGTACTGGGGTCTTTATTGGTGTACTCCTTGAAATTACTTCGTCTTCACAAGACATTTGAGCTTCTGGTAACTGTAGAAAGCAATATACGAATGAGACATGAAATGAAATGTAGGACTAGTTCTGAAGAAACTGTCACACGTTGGGCCCATTAGTCCGTTGGCAATGTAAGCCCTAGGTGTTACAAATAGTATCAGAGCTAGATTGTTAGCCATAATTGTGATACTAAGTGCTATTAGGGACTAAGTGCTACACTGCGTGAGCGAGATGTGATCCACCTCTAAAATCCACGTTGCCTAGTAGTGATTTCAGGACGAACCATTCATCATGCCGCGATGAGGACGTCGCATGGGTGGTTGTGATAGCCCAAAATATAGTCCCACATTGGATAATGTGGTGGTATCTCAAGTTGCAACGTTAGCTAGTCATTGTTGACAGTGGATTGAGCCTAATCACATGTTGCACGTAGTGGGTCGTGGGGATTACATCAAGCCGATGGGCTTGTGGGCCTAGGGAGTGACATGGAGACTTAGTCACTTGGTGTATATTGTTATGTTAGAGTTTCAGCAGGGTTAATCTGATGTTAGAATCAACTTAATATTTCCAAGATTAATTCCATTCAGCTTGAAAATATCTTATGCTAGTTCCTTAATGATCTAAACAGAGACAAACTATTGGATCGTAATAATAAAAAATATAGGTTACGCTGCCTATCTAAGTTGCATGGAAATAGGTACGGATACTAGTATGGGTGCGGGTACAGGTATGAGACACAACAAAACTGTAAAATATAGGGTACGGGGACACGGATATATATATATATATATATATATATATATGGATAACAATACAGACCACTGTATATCATAGTACACAGATCGTTAAAATCTGATACATGTACGGATATATATATATATATATATATATATGCAGATAGAAAATAAATATAAAAAAATAAAATATAAACCTATATAGGTCATTCAATACAAGAGAGTTAATTAATATATTTGTTGTACCCGACGAGTTAAGACTATTGGATATATCTTGATTATCAAATTAACTTTAAGTTTATTAATCTAAAGATATTAAAACTATTACAACTGTATGATCAATCTATATTCAAATATTTTCATATTTTATTATATATCGGTATTCATAAATATCCAATTTAATATAAATATTTAATAGCCATGTTTATTTGCTAATGGATATATAACCGATAGTATTTTACACTAGGACAATTTTTTGAAACACCCATTTTTCAAATTTATATAGCAAAATCGATCTTTTTGAAAAAAAAATCAGCAAAACCGACCATTTTCATCTGAAAAGGATCGGTTTTGCTAATTTTTTTCAGAACAGATCGATTTTGCTATATAAATTTGAAAATTTGAAAATTTGAAAATTAGGTGTTTTTATATATATATATAGAGAGAGAGAGAGAGAATTAATAATGTACATGAGATCATTTTTTTCCCACATCATGTGTCATTAGAATTAAACTTCCAATCACATTTTAAGTTTCTTTTATCATATTGATTATCATAAATTGGAAGCTACGTATTTTTTTACTGGACATCCAAACGACCCTTTAACTATATAGTTTTGAACTTGTGTATGGACTGAAACGAAACTGGACCCATATCTAACTAGTTTTAAGAAACGGATGTGAAGTGTAAGCTATACCTTGAAGAAGTGTTTGACAAGTGTTTTAAATTAACATGTATATCGTATAATTTGATTGCATGTTGTAATAAATGCAAGCATATATTCAAGAAGTGTCCATGAAGTTTGGGTATGGGAAAGTGTTGGTACGTGTCCAGTATGGGTACGGCTTCATTATAGAAGTACCCGGGTAACATAGCTGCCTATACATTTGTGAAGATCAAGTAAAAGAATAAGAACAGTTTCCTCCAGCTGGGTAACATGTTTCCCTAGATTGAATACCATTTCCTACTTAGGATTTATCGGTAATATTTAATTCTCGTTAGGATCCTGCTCCATTGAAGGATCAAATATTCCTTTGATTGCTTGAAAAGGAAAAATAGACGATTTCGCTAGAAGTAGGAATTCAATAAGTACCGTACTGAGAATATCATGTCTGCATTATTCTTTTTTTTCTTAGGAGTTCTTTTTTCTACATTTTTGTAAAATATATATTTTTTGTCTTCTTTGTCATCAGACTTTGTAACTGGATATCCTGTGCAATCTTCCATAAGTTCAATTTATCATTTAATTCAGTAAGAACAGCCACTGCTCATATTGCAATTTTTTTTGTCATGTTACCTTTCTTTCTTCGCTATTGGAGGTATAAGGGCAGTCAATCTTTCTCAATCCGGGGGCTCTCCCATTTATAGGAGTGGCTGCTTCTAGAAACTCCTTTACTTTTCACTCTCATGTTACCTTTTTTTGGCAACTAAACAAGAAAATTAATCTATGTAAAAGTTGAAAATCATAAAAGCTATACCTTCTGAGCTCTTTGGTTTTCAGTGTGGAAGGAAACTCTTGAGGCTTATTTATTTCTAATGTTGTGCTACTAACTCAATTTTATTCTAATATGACTTAGATAAGCCTAAATTACCACCAAGTTTTGAAGAAGATACGTGGGCAACACTGAAGTCCGCTATCACAGCTATATTTTTGAAGAAACCAGATCCCTGTGACTCTGAGAAGCTTTATCAGGTATTCATGATGCAAATTTGTTTCTTAAGCTATAAAGTTTTTAATTATTATTTTTTTAGGGACTTAAATTCTTCTGTTACAGGCTGTCAATGATCTTTGCATCCACAAGATGGGAGGAAACCTTTACCAACGCATTCAGACAGAATGTGAAGTGCACATCTCTGCAGCACTGATGTCGTTAGTTGGGCAGAGCCCTGATCTCGTGGTATTCTTATCATTGGTAGTGAAATGCTGGCAGGATTTCTCAGACCAGATGTTGATTATTCGTAGCATAGCCTTATACCTCGATAGAACATACGTGAAACAAACCAATGGTGTTGACTCATTGTGGGAGATGGGGTTGAAGCTGTTCGAAAAACATCTCTCCAACAATAAAGAAGTGTTGCACAAAATTGTCACAGGCCTTCTAAGGTTGATTGAGAGGGAGAGGTACGCTGAAGTTGCACATTTGGCTCTCTTTGAACTGCTATACATAAATAGAAATGTTTTGGCAGTCTGACTTTTTATGTGCCTCTACATATAATTGATTCTTTTTCAACACGTATTCTTTGCCTTCAATATTAGACCACATAGCATGGGGTAATTGTAGATTTAAGATCTTGTGACTTCATTTGCAATATCTATATGCTATCGGAACTGTTCGTTTTTACAGTAACCAAAGGGTAGTTGAGTTGAAGCTGAAAATAAGAAAATTGTGCTTAAATGGTTCATTTCAGCCCATACTCAGTTCAAAACTATGATTGTAAAGGGTCGTTTGGGTATTTAGTTTAAAAATGAGTGATTGCCAATTTGTAATCTACGTACTAAAACAAACATAAAAAATGTTATAGGAATTTTAATTTCATATCATGTGAATGGAAAAACAATATTGTTGGATTTAAATATATACACTTATGTACACAGACACACAAACTCACATTTAGTCATGTTCATAACTTCATATATCCTACTTTTACATGTTGTCATGTCCTGTTCCCGTACCCGTACCCACACCCATATCCATGCAACATAGATTGTAACAATGGTTGGGCTGCAATAACAACTATATATATTGATGTTGGCAAAGAGAACTGATTATTTTACCATTAATAAATTAAGGTTGTTGATGACCTTCATTGTTCTTCTTCAAGTTTAATTCCTTTGCAGACATTTGGGAGTTGGATAATAATGTGTTTATAGTTTTCCTTGGGGCATGTAGCTCTAAAATATATTGTAATTCTAAAGGATGAAATCATAGTTTGGACTATATTTAGATCTTATTTCGTAGCTGCTGACACAAACAAGTTGCACCAGTGAGTCAATGTTGCACTTAAATGCTGATGGCTGTAGAGGTCAACTAATAATCTAATAGTAAAATCAACACTTTCAAAGCTTTAGTTTTCTTCTCTTGTTTATATCCAGAATACATCAAGGAACTAAATGACATGCGTTGGCATTCAGTTTGCTAGTTAAAGGTGATATCAGTAAATTTAGATGAGTAAATTACTCTTATAGGAGCTGAATGGGGGAAAAAGCCATATTCTTATTTTTGCGCTTCATTGTATTATCTTCATCTGATATCAGGATGTGTCAAGTTACAGATGAATTCTGCATATAGTTGATAACACAGTAGATTCACATAAGTATGCAGAGAACTATGTGTGATAACTCTTAATCCCCTTCACATAGTTAGATCATTTGTTACCTTGACACATGATTTCCTGTGCTTACGAGTCATGATTAATACACAGATAAATTGTCTTCATATAGTTTATGATGCAATAGAATTCACATAACTATGTATGATAACTCTTAATCTCCATAACATATGCTTAATATTTGTTAACTTGATGCATATGATTTCCTGTGCTCATTACTTCACAATTAATACAAAGAAACCGGTTTCATTTGGGGGTAGTACTTATATGGATGTATTAATGTAGTGAACTATCTGTTCTTCACTTCTTCCATATACCTATACTCATTGTTTTAAATATCCCCGACATGGCCCGATATATCCCCCGATATATCCTTTTATAGGGCTTGCCGCAACCGATATGGTCTTTAAATACCCTTTACCGCTTTTTTGGCTATTTTGAGTGATAAATCCCCAATATGGCCTATATATTAGCCGATATGTGGACCAATATATCTTTTTATATATCTTGTTGCAAAATAATATACCGTGTTTGGAGTTTTTGGGCGAGATATCAAGATTTCCCCATTATATCAAATGACATTTTGCCCTATAAAAGCAGATCGAATGTTGCAACGTTGCTTTGCACTTTTGTTTGTTTTAGAAGGTTGATTAGTGATCCTAAACATATATTATTCATATTTTGTATGCTTAAATTTTATTACATATGTCGAGATTACATTTTAATGCATTATACTATGTATGCAAACATTCATTATGGCATTCCGATATTTACCACGTATTCCCGATATTTTCCCGATATCCGCAATCCGATATGAATTTTGGCCATCCGATATTTCCCCGATATCCGATATTTAAAACCTTGCCTATACTTCCATAATTAGTAGCATTTAGATATTTTTCTAACAAGATGGTTGGTATCTCTATTGAATTATTTATTGATGTTTTTTCTCATACTTAAATTTTCTTGATTTTTAAAAATATTTTTAATTAGTATTTAACACGGATTGTATTTTCTTTGGACCAGGCTTGGTGAAGCTATAAATAAGGCATTGCTTAATCATCTTTTGAAGATGTTTACTGCGCTAGGAATTTATGCAGACAAATTTGAGAAACCTTTTCTTAAAGGCACTTCTGACTTTTATGCTGCTGAAAGTGTGAAATATATGCAGCAGTCAGATGTTCCGGAGTATCTGAAACATGTGGAGGTACAAATTTCACCTCTTGTTTTTTATTGTTTATGTTGTAGTCATCTATGTTTTATGTTTTTGGTTGGGCAGCAAAGAGCTAGAATTATTTATCATATATATGAAGCTTGACAGATGCAAATTTGCAGTTAAGATTGCATGAAGAGCAAGAAAGATGTTTTCTATACTTGGATGCTAGTACGAGGAAGCCACTTGTAGCAACTGCCGAAAGGCAGCTTCTTGAACGTCACGCATCTTCAATCCTTGACAAGGTTGTATATCATTACTGTTCCTGATGGCAAAGGTTTTAGAGACTAAGTTATGTTTCCCCCCCTCTTTTGTTTAGGGTTTCATAATGCTTATGGAAGCTAAGCGTGTGGAAGATCTTCAAAGAATGTACACTCTGCTCCAGAAGGTTAATGCTCTTGAGTTATTAAAGCAAGCTCTTGGTTCATATATCCGCGGTACTGGACAGGGTATTGTCATGGACGAAGAAAAAGACAAAGATTTGGTTGCTTGCCTCTTGGAGTTCAAGACATCTCTTGACATGATATGGGAAGAGAGTTTCTTCAGAAATGAAATGTTTGCACAAACCATGAAGGATGCATTTGAGCACCTTATCAATCTTCGGCAGGTCAGATTATATCTCTCACCCATGTCATATACTTCAGGCTGCTCTCATCTGCTTTACTTTACACTATCTAGACTTGAGAAATTTTGTAATATGAAGTGTGAATTGTCTGACTTTTCAATCATTATATGTGATATATTGGAATCTCTCATGGTTGTTGCTCTGTTTCGCTTTTCATCGCTCAGTATCTTGTTGTTTTTGGCTACTTAGGGCGATGCGGGTTCTTTATGGAGAACATTTGTGGAGGTCTGAAAGAACTTAAAATTTTAACAAGAACTATTTATTATTAGAGGTTGATACTGATAGTTTTAAATTAATAGTGAAGCTGTTTTATTTCTGCTGAAGTTGTGGACTTTGTGGAGCAGACTCTTATTTTAGATACAGTATATAATTGGCAAAGTAGCATGACCAGATCTGAGTTTATATTTTCTTCCATCTCTTATGAAGTTTACTGTTAAATAGAGATATTCAACTGGCTGCATCTGGAATTCTGCTTTTCTTCAAAGCAGCTGGTTTGCCTGTAACAAATCTCTCCAGGATTTTTCTTGGCATTTAGTCTTTTATGTTATCTGGTTGAGGGTTAATTTTATACTCAACAGATCTGTTATGAACCGGAGAGTTTTTATTGCTTTGAGAAATCAGTGTCAAGTTTACATATTCAGAGCTTGAAGATTGCATATTTTACTCTTCTAGCTGCTTCATATTTTTTAATTCGTTTTGTATTTCCTTTTAGCTTGTTGTTCAGTTGTAAGATGGCAACAGTTTTGGCACAGAATTTTGATCATCCGCCAACTTGGAAACACCTGACTTTGTCATAACTAGCTGCCTGTCCTCTTCTTGGTGGCAATATTCTGTACTTCTATTCTGTCAATTGCCTTAGAGCAACAGTATCTCTAGGTGAGAGCTAATGAATCTGTCTTTGGTGTTTCTATACAACAGAAATAAACTGCTGAACTAATTTAAAAGTTTCTAGATGAGAAACTTCGTGCTGGCAATAAGGGTGCTTCTGAGGAAGAGTTGGAAAGGACACTTGAGAAAGTGTTGGTATTGTTCAGATTTATACAGGTATATAATGGGATGTTTAGTTAATAATATGTGTTTTCTTGTTCTTAGCTTTAACTCAATTTGAATTATCAGATTAGCTTTCTTTGTGACACACTGCTCTATTTTGGGTGCTTCAGTGTACACTGCTTTTAAATTACGCTGACTGGCCAACATATTTTGTTTCACCATTAATCAGGGCAAAGATGTTTTTGAGGCTTTCTACAAGAAGGATCTTGCAAAAAGGTTATTGCTGGGAAAGAGCGCCTCAATTGATGCTGAAAAGTCAATGATCTCAAAAGTAATTGAATGATATTATCTCTGAAGTTGTTTCAAATGATTTCTTCTAGCTCATTATCTCTGAAATTGCGACATATCTAACCAGAAGCAAATACTCTTTTCAGCTCAAGACTGAGTGTGGGAGCCAATTTACTAATAAACTGGAAGGCATGTTCAAGGTATCGAGTCTTCTCTCTTTTTTATTAATATTGTATCCCATGTTGATAATTGTGGTTACATTCTTCGTCTATGCTGTTGGACCAGCTCTCTGAAAAAGGATAAAAAATGATGACTAAAACTAGAATATTCGTGGACTTTATGGTAACAAGTGACGCATGGTTTCTTCATCGTAAATGCATGGTACAAACACATGTGAGAACACTGCTTTAAACTGATGAGTTTTGGGCTAATAAAATATATCAAGAAAACTATTCTCTTAATATTATGAAATGCCAGAAGACAAAAATGTTAGATACATCAGTTGAAGTGTCATATACTGACATATAAAAGGCATAGGGATCTATATGAGAGATTAAAGATAATCCTTCCTGGTTCAGATGGGTAGAGAAAAAAATCTTGTCAAAATCAAGATGTTTTCCCTTCAAGTTATTGGAAAATAAATACATAAAAAGGCAATAGTGACCACTGTACTGCCTGCAACCTCCAGAGAGCCAAAAGTTGATTATCTTCTTTTCTTATCAATATCACACTGAGTGTTTACAAGAATATGACTTATGTTTGGCTTAAATTGAGCTTCACCAAAAAAAAGGGACATTTATATTGCGTGATTCTGGCAATATTATTAGTGCAGCCACCAGAAGATACGTATCAGATATTAGAGTGGATTTGGTCCTGAAAACATGCATGAGAACAAATTATTATGCTAACTAAGGGCAAAAGAAGTAAAACCATCTTTAGTCATAGACTTCCACATACCTTTTTTAATCTGCTTACTTGTATTCTTCTGTCAGGAACAAATTTAATCTATTATTTCATTTGACATATTTAGTTATGTGCTGCAGTTTGTTTTTCAATTGCTCACTGTTCCTTGTACTTGTATTTTACCTTTTAGCAACTTGCCGTGATTTTCAATTTGCTATTTCTTAAATCTTATTATATTGTCAAATGCACTACACTAGCGCAGTTCTATATGTTCTTTCTTTGTAATAACTACATGCTGCTGACCCATTTCCAGGACATTGAATTATCAAAAGAAATAAATGATTCCTTCAAACAGTCATCACAAGCCAGGATGAAACTTCCTATTGGCATTGAGATGAGTGTTCATGTTCTAACGACTGGGTGGGTATTTATCATTTGATTATTCCAACGGATACGTTGATAAGGACAACTTATATTGCTAACATAATTTCCCCTTTTAATCATAATTCTAGTGCTTGATGTTACATCTGCAGATACTGGCCAACATACCCACCCATGGATGTTAAGCTTCCTCATGAATTGAATGTTTATCAGGTTAGATCATTAGAGCTATCTAAATTCTATTTCTGTGTGAATCTGTGTTATCTTTATTTTGTAAATTTCTAATCTCTGCTTGCATACAATAGGATATATTTAAGGAGTTCTACTTAAGCAAGTACAGTGGGAGACGGTTAATGTGGCATAATTCATTAGGTCAATGTGTTCTAAAAGCCGACTTCCCTAAAGGTAAAAAAGAATTGGCAGTGTCATTGTTCCAGGTGAGTGGATCCTTAATCTTCCTTTATACAGATACGTCACATTTTACTCAGTCTTGATAGTTTCCTTGGGTCCTTTATGTTGTCAGACTGTTGTCTTGATGCTGTTCAATGACACCCAAAAGCTCAGCTTTGAAGATATTAAGGACTCCACGGGTATTGAAGATAAAGAGCTGAGGAGGACTTTGCAATCTCTTGCATGTGGCAAAGTTCGTGTGCTCCAAAAGGTTTGTTAACTGTCATAGCTTCTGAATTTTCTTGCATAAGTTGAATTATTATCATGATATACTGGTATCCAATAGTTTCCAAAGGGAAGAGAAGTAGAGGATGAAGATACATTTGCATTCAATGAAGAATTCAGTGCTCCTTTGTACCGCATCAAGGTAAATGTTCTAGTTGATGACAGTTTGGGCTTGTCAACTTGCAATTCAAGCTAACATTTTGCATTTTCAGGTAAATGCCATTCAGATGAAGGAGACAATAGAAGAGAACACAAGCACTACGGAAAGAGTATTCCAGGATCGTCAATATCAGGTATGTATACTATTGTTACTGCACAATTTATTGGCAGCATTACAAGTTTTTATTAAATGATCCACCTAAAGCATGCAGGATTAAAATATTAGAGTATAACAATGTAAATGTTTGAATATGTTCTTTTCTTATGATATATCTTGTGTCACTAACCGATTGTTAAATCTTGTGGTTTCTGTAAAACAAAAGAAAGTATATATGCTTGTTGGTCCATAGAGGCTTGTTTCGAATTGTTTTCTTTCCTAATTTGGAAATTATGCACATAGTTCATTCAAAAAGGGTGAATTAGATAAAACCCCTCTAACATTTGCATGATTGAGAGATATTCCCCTATATTTGCTTCTAATTTCTACAACATTTATTTGATTGTAAAAGCTAATGTCATCGGATACGACAATTATATGCACTCAAGTATAAACATACATGTGATTGTAATAATTCCAAATTGATGAATACTTGACATCAAATTGAAAATTGTGTCTTCTTTTTTTGGGTTCGGGGGTGGGGTGTCAAAAAGGAAAGGAAAATAATTATAGACTTATTTTGTTTGAGCTTTTTGTTTCTGACATGTACATGATATGTTCTGTTGCAGATTGATGCAGCTATTGTTCGAATAATGAAGACAAGGAAAATACTAAGCCACACACTTTTAATAACCGAGCTTTTTCAACAGGTAAATACATAAATCAGTTAGCGAATGTTTATATACGATTGTTTGGTATTCACTTTTGTGGGATTTTTATTTTTTGTTTCATTCAGCTCAAATTTCCGATAAAGCCAACGGACTTGAAGAAAAGGATCGAGAGCCTTATAGACAGAGAATACCTTGAGCGAGACAAGAACAATCCGCAGATATACAACTATTTGGCTTAAGGTCTTGAGCCCAAGTGATCTTTTCTGTATTAGGTGGTCACTCCTAACAACATCCAATGTACAGGGTAAGCTTGAACCTCACTTTCTTTTATGTTCCTTTGGGAGACATTCAAAATTGTAAATTATTAGGACTTAGTTCTTGTTCTGTGAAGGAAATGGTCGCCAAATTTGTGAAAGTAACGTGCTAAGATTTTGAAGAATCGCCAGAGCAAATTACAATGGCAAGTTTTATGATTTTAAATCACAATCGTCTAGTTTATATGCCACTTTATATACCTTTCCCTTCTCTCTTATTTCCTTATTTTGCTCAACAAGGCTAGATAGTTGAGCCAAAAGCATCTATTTTAGAGCGAACTTGTTCGTGGATGAGTATGGTCATGGATTTCGAACTGGTTCCTGAGTTTAATTTTTTTTTCCTCTGTTTTCACTTGGAAACGAGTCTGGATGATATACTGTGGGTTGCAAAGAAAAGTATCCGTATCTGCACGTTACGAGTATGGATACAAATATGTATATCTAATAGGATATAAAAATGGATAGATAATGGAACGTTCGATCCGTATCTGAAATAACTATGCATTTACAAATGCTTTGACTATTCGATTAGTGGATTTGATAGTAATCGTGAGGATACACATTTAGAATTGGATGTAGTTCATATGATCCATAGATCTAATCTTAGTTTTTCCAATATGCAAGACATATTAATAAACTCTCCCTTATCGTATGACCCATGCATATTACAAGCAGTTCTTATTTGTTTTTCCTCACGTCCGTTTTCCACCATAGATATTTTCATCTAATTTATTTGTATTTATATATGATTTTGGCGAAGACGGATACAAGTGATATTTGTATTCTTATCAAGCATATATGAATATGATAAATATCATATCCGATCCGTATCCCATACGACTTGCAACCCTGCTTCCCTCAAGCTTTTTTTATTATTATTTGATAACCCAGCTTGGATCAAACCTAAAATTATGAGAGCTGTATTGAAACTCTCTCTCAACCACTTCCGATGACACGAGTAGCAAAAGTGGGACAAATTTTCAAAACCAATCTTTTTGATTTTTTATTTGTAAAAAACGACCTATTTTTAAAATATTTGTAAAAACCGACCTGGTTTCAGCCTCAGCGCTGAAACCAGGTCGGTTTTTGAAAAAAAGTTTCCGAAACTTCACGGGAGTTGAACTCCCGTGAAGTTTAGCAGCTTTTAATTAAGCTGCTAAACTTCACGGGAGTTCAACTCCCGTGAAGTTTCAACAGCTAAAAAAAAATTTTAACTGTGAAACTTTCAAAGTTCAGAGGCAGGCTTTTAATTAAGCTGGGCTACAACTTCAGCGGGAGTTGCAACTCGCGCGTGAAGTTTCGGAAAACTTTTTTCAAAAACCAACCACTGGTTCAGCGCTGAGCGCTGAAACGCAAAGGTCGGTTTTTGGGCAAAATAAACCTGAAATAGGTGGTTTTTTTACAATAAAAAATCAAAAGGGTGGTTTGTGAAAATTTTGTCGCTAAGGATAGAGATGGATGTAAATTCGAACGGTGGGGTTTGGATATGGATTTGCGTATTAGGCCCAAAACATAAAGAAATATCGCAGAAGCTTACCCTCAATCGCTTCAGCCCTCGTCTTCCCATTTCCGCTGACTCCCCAAAACCACTCCCCACCTCCTTCGCCCGCTCGATCCTCTCCCACCATGATCATGGCGACCGCATCCAGCATCAATCCGGCAACCGAAGCATAAGAATGCCTCGTCATAGGCGGCGGGGTGCATTCGGAAAAAAAAAAAGCCCTGCGCCGGCCTACTTCCTCTGCCAAAAATCGCAAACACACAAAATCACGCCTCATGCGAGAATCCTGTCCGTCGCGCCCTCCCCTGCGCCGCCTCGCGGAAAAGCCGGCGGATTCCTCGGCCGGCTCGACTGGTGCGAGACGGTGGCCCGCTCTCCTCCCTCGCCCGCGCCAGCTTTCAAGCGCTCCACCGCTCCCTCTTCATCCCTTCTCGACGGCCCTCCCCATAAACTACGGACTAAGTCGCCCGGCCTCACCTGACGGGCTCTCCGCTCTCTGTAAAAGCCTCCCTCGGCCTCGCCGTCGTCATCAGACGCTCCCTTCCATCTTGGATCGATGGGCCCACCGCGCGGTCCGAGAACCATCGGGACCATCGAGACGACGGCCACAGTGTTCCCTCCACAGCTGTTCACCAGAACACTCATCGACGCCGCGGTGGAAGGATACGGCCTCGACGTCGTGATCGGGGAGGTGGTTAACGTGCGGGTTGAAGGTGGCAGGGTCACCGGCGTCGAAATGAAGGGCAAATTCGTGGAGGCCGACGCGGTGGTTCTCGCGCTCGGGCCGTGGTCGGCGCGGAGCTTGATTCTTTCTTCTCTGTTCACCGTCTCCGGGCTGAAGGCCCACAGCATCGTGCTGCGGCCGGCCCAGCCGGACGCAATCACCCCTCACGCCTTGTTTCTTTCTTACCAGGACTCGCCGGTGGCGAGAACACTCGACCCGGAAGTTTACCCCCGGCCGACCGGAGAGGTGTACGTGTGTGGAATGTCGTGTGAGGCTCAGGTGCCGGGTGATCCGGAAGAGATTGTAGGCGACAGGAGTTCGATTGAGATGTTGCATAAGATTGCGGGGACGGTTTCGAGCCATTTGAGGAGGGAGGGAGGGGCGGAGGTGGTGGCGGAGCAGGCTTGCTTCTTGCCTTGCACGGAGGACGGGGTGCCCGTGATCGGAGAGGTTCCTGGGGTTGAGGGGTGCTTTGTTGGGACCGGGCATAGTTGTTGGGGGATATTGAATGGACCTGCAACCGGAGCTGCGCTGGCTGAACTTGTTTTGGATGGCAAGTCGAGCATCGTCGACTTGACCCCGTTCAGCCCCTCGAGATTTCTTCGTCTTCGCACACGAGGATAGAGGGTTCCCGACGATTTGTGGATGGGGACAACGCTAATGCTACTTCTCCGTTAGTTTTTCAAATTTTCACAGAAATATCACGGCGAGTATATGATCATATGATCTTCACATGATCAGCAATGTACGTGCTAATGAGATAGAACATGGACGATAAATACTTGCATCCCTAGCATGATACATGGAGAGTTCGTCTGCAATTATCTGCGATTAGCCGTAATAAGAGTGGTGTTGTGAGGTGAGGTACATGTAATTTGGTTACTTTGCTTTGGAATCTAAGTACAAGTTTACTCTCTTTATGGACTCAAAGGAGAGTGTCAGTCTCCAGTCTTTCTGTTTCCTGCTCAATGGTCTTCCTTTATTCTGAGCGTCTCTGTTTTCTCTTACATTCGCGAGCTTCCAAGTACATTGTTGCGACTCCGTGTCAACTGAGTCGAGGACTAAAACCTTTTCGGTGTGGTTTTGGTTATTGGTGTCCGTTTTGTCTTCGACGTATGAAACCAACATTGGCATATCTTTAAAGCGATCAAGATCATCAGGTGTTCTCAGTAGCCGCTCTGCTCCCGGAGATGAAACCTGAATAAGGAAAACATAAGTAAACTGTTGACGACTGCTAAATGACAGCAAAACATAGAACGCAAGATGATGCCTGTAGACCCAAATCATCGGGTATCTCTCCGAGCTCTCCGATCTCATCCAGTCTTCTCTTGTAAGCACGGCTGAAGCTTTCAATTTCGTCCATGCTAGGGCACCCATATCTGAAAGGAAATCAATCAACCAATAAACTTCTACCAGCGTCTACTAGAAAGAAAATGTCATTATCACTCTTTTATCGTAATTCGGATACACTGATAACCTGCATTTCTCCATTCAACTAATCAGAGTTTTACCTGAATGATTATATACAAGAAAATAACAGGAACAGTGCCAGCAATACTTCATTTGTCTTCATTGAAAAAAACACCACCTAGTTATCTTTGTAATTCTCAGTGACCATGAACAATGAGATCATGGCGAATGGAATAATATGTTAGTCTCTGTCCTTGAACGAGAATAGATTTCTACTGTTTCATCAACAAAAACCAATCGACAAATCTGCTAGGCTGGAGGGCCCTGATAATAATAAATGCACTTGACTCCTTATGTACCACATTCTAGTTTAATTTTAAGAAAAGGTGATCGAAATGCAACTTAAAAACAGCAAGGGTGGTCTGGTCCACATGAAACATACTCTAGCCTCCTCCAATGGAGACAATTACCAAAAGAACACACATCTACAATTCATGCAAACCTGTATCGGTGCCAAATTGAAGCACAACCTTGCAAACTTGACTAGCAACACCAAGTGTTTGTTCATCCCCTACGATAGATCTTGCGAACAATTTCAAACTCCATTTACTTCACCCTCAGTTTAACTACATCCATCAAGTTCACATCATTAGTTTAACAGAACAAATACTCCAATTTTGCAACCACAAAATGGAGGAACTTTTGACATGATTACTCGGGTCAACCTTCCTCTTCGTCCTCCTCAGTTCAACGCTTTTAGACCCACTAAAACTAACAATATCAAGGGAAAAGTAGGCACTTGTACAAATTTACCAATTTCCCGTTCTTTCGAGGTTAGAGGAAGAGATATTGAGCAAGAAGTGATATGAGGGGCTAGTTGGTATCTTGAGAAGTTGAGAAAAAAAGGCATACCTAATGTGTGTGAGGGAGTTCTGATGGCTGCAATTAATGGTACTTACCCGGTGAAGAAATGGGGCTATAACATAAGTATACTGATCATCTTGCTCCGTCTGTTGCAATAATTCAGCATAGTTTAGCTGTTAACATAATTAATAGAAGAAAGCAAAGAACATGATTCTTCAACTCAAGTTAAGCTGTAAGAACGAAATGTGATTCAATCATCATTGATCATAGTGAAACTTTACCTAGACATAATAGAGTCAAGCTGACAATAGGTTGAGTTGCCAAACGAGAAAACCATAACCGCTGAGTGGATACAAGAAGTTAATCAACAAAAACTCAAAAAGTCGGTAACTTTTTTCCTTTTCACAGCAAGACTAAAAAAATTTCTTTAGGGAAAGTCTGTTCGCACAAATTTGGCGTTAAAGACCACATTTGCTACAGCTAAGTTCCCACTTCCCAAAATTGCTCAGCATTTTGCAGGAAATTACTTACTTGATGCTGACAAAATTCACTGCAGCAAGAGCTACATGCAGCCCGCAACAAATGGGGCACTAGATATGGCACCACACCAGCACAAGCACTTTCTTTACCTTCGTACAACTACTTCAAATTTTCAATAAATGTTTTAATGCCCCTTCAAACCAAAATTGGACGTGAGTATAATTTAAATCCTCCTGAGGGTTTTAATCAGACAAGAATTTGGGCCTTCAATCGAAGTTACAGCAATCCTGTAGTAACAAATGGGATAGCCCCTTGACAAGCATAAGGAGGTTAATAAAGAACGGCATGCTGTGATAGGAACCTTCCCTTTAATTCACCACTAATTCACTTCCTAATCATGAATTTACATCCTCCACCTAAAATACAAAATAGGACCATATCTCTTAATATACTTACTATACTCACATCTGCCAATAATATCAGGACTTCAATTTCAAGAACAAAGCAGATATTTGCTCATCTGATACACTAACAACAGGAAAGTAGAAGGTCGTAAAAGAAGAGCCTCAAACATTCAATAGATATTCCTTGCAATAGGGAGGGGTATTGATAACATCCTTGCTCTATCTGATCTCTACAAAGAGATTAAGGTCATGTGGAGAATTATGAATTAAAGAGGTAAAGCTTCCAGCAACCTTTTATAGTGGCTTTCTTAACGAAATGACTAGCCATGTCAAAGAATCAGCATAGCTATGTTCACCGCCCATATGAGTGTCACAGTAGAAGATATATGCATCTTACAATAGAAGATATTCTTCATCCAGATGTTCCACTGTTTTGATTCTCAATTTCTTATTCTTAATTGTCTCGATAGATTGACAAAAGAATGACCCAAGATAAACATTAACTAATATTTTCAACATATCCACTCACAGGGATAAATTTCAGAAGTAAGCTGCGTTCATTCAATTGCAGTCTCTGTGATTTCCTGTCAATTAGCTGTAACAGGAAATTCTATCTCCACTCCACATAAGACATGTAAACTATACGAGGACTATGATTGTTACTTAGAGTGAAAGAAAAACAGTGATTACATATATGCCAGCTTAGATAGAGGAGACCGAAACAATATCCGAGCATCTAAGTCGCTATCTGAACTACGCACTATCTATTGGTTTCCACTGCAAAAAGCTATGCTGGTATTT
Source organism: Asparagus officinalis (assembly GCF_001876935.1). Taxonomy (NCBI): domain Eukaryota; kingdom Viridiplantae; phylum Streptophyta; class Magnoliopsida; order Asparagales; family Asparagaceae; genus Asparagus; species Asparagus officinalis. The sequence continues at coordinate 140,067,123 of NC_033800.1, read as the reverse complement.
TTGTCTAGTTAAACATAACTAATACGTAATAACCATCAAATTCTTAATTCAAGAAAGTGACAAAATTAACAGTATACAGCATTTCAGGTTGCCAACTTATACAGTGCTATCGCAATAGTTGTTATCTAATGTAAGGTAAGCCGAGCTACTTAGTGAGCTAAAGAGAAATAATCTTCATTAGATTAATACTCATTGTAATATGAGATAGAATCAGATGCTTCAGTAGGATCAACGTGAAGTGAATCTTACTTGTGAGTGAGCTTGTCTAATCGCAAGTAAATGTACCCTTTTGGCGAAACCTTAAATGCGTGCAAATCAATATCATCACCCAATTGAAGCACAACCTCACGAGCAACAGAAAGTACCCTTTCACCCCATGGCACATCTCTCAGCACAATTCCGCCTCCATCTCCTCCATCTCCAATCTAAATTCATTTTAACATCACCAACAGTAGAGTTCATCAAACCAACTCCAAAAATTTCAAGCAAATTAAAACCCCTAAAAATTAGTAAAGAAAATGAGGAGTTTTTTTAAATAAACCCAAAGCATTATCGTCATTCATTTTGAAATCCACCCACTCCCAAAATCATTCTTAGATCCACAAAATACCACACTGAATTATTTTTGAACTCGTTTGTGTGATTCGTCAATTCTGTATATGATATGTAAAAAGACATAATATTGCAACTTAAACATAAATATATAGAAAATTAGACAAAACTGTAGAAAACAGTAAAGACGAAAATTTGAGCTTAAGACTGGTTCTGCAAGTAGGTGATTTAAAAATAAATCAGATAGTTCACTCTCTTTGCACTTATATACCCTCACTTGTTTTTCGTGGCATTTATATAACCCAAGTTGTTAAAAATTGGCACCCGAATATTCTCATATGACATTTTGAATCAAATAGCATGTGAGTGCCATATAGAAACATTCAGATAAAATTTTCATGTTTGCAGAATAGAGGGTACTAACGCGTCAATTCTTAACAACAACTTAGGGTATATAAATGCCACGAAAAACAAGGGTATATAAGTGCAAAGTAAGTGAAACTATAAGGTATCTAACCTAAATCAGTTTAAAAGTTTGGGTTTTAAAAAACAACAATAATAATAATTCAGTACCTCGGGCTCATCAGCCTCTTCCTCCTCTTCCCAATCGCCGCTCTCCTCTTCCTCCTCTTCAGTTTCCGCTGCAAATTGAAGCAACTTTAGTAACCAAAAAATATGCACACAGATACAAAACTTTCCAAAAATTACCAATTCCTTCTCTTTCTCGATGGCTGTCGAGGTTGATAGAAGAGAAGGGTTTGAGAGAGAGGCGACGCGATGAGAAAGCTGGCGTCCCCGGGAAGTTTCGAGAAGAGGCGGTGAACGATGAGAGAGTTCTGATCTCCACCGGCGTTGTGATTAGGGTTTTCGGAGGCTGACGTCGCCATCGTTTTGCCGCCAGCAGCGCCGCCGCCTTCGTCTTCGCGCGCTCCCTCCACATGTTGGGGGCTGAAGTTTGGAGGAGAGAGCGAGGAGCCCTTCGAGTGAATTTATTGCGGATTCGGGTTGTAGACCCGGATCCACATCAAGATGGATTTTGATTGGAAAAGTTGGGGGGTTAATTTTTTAAGCTTGAAAGAAAATGCTCACATGATAATTACAGCTTGTCAAATCGAAGTCTCTCTCAAAGGATAAGATTTTGATAGAAAATGAAAAATCTCTTAGTAAGAAAATGATAATGTGGACATCTAATTTTCGTTATTATGTTATAAATTTCTCGATTTTCACAAAACACATGAACATATATTTACGTCTCGTTTTGTTAGAGTGGACCGAGTCAAATGAGAGTGGAATATAGTAAGGAACAAAATGGAATAAATACAGAAATAAGATATTCATTCTCATTCTTATGATTGGGTATCACTAGAAAATCAAGGTATTTTAAATTTTATATTTATTTCCACTTAAGTGGGAACACTAATTCCAAAGGAAGCGTTTGGCAACCGTGGCGTTTTAATTCCTTAGGAAGCGTTTGGCAACCGTGGCGTTTTTGATGTTTCTGTTTTTTTTTCAACAAAAACAAAGAAACGCGTTTTTGATGTTCCCTCCACATGTATGACACTCTCACAATTCTTCATGATGTTGGGTTGGCTACGTTGTTAGATGAGGAAGAAAAAGTTCCCTATTATCCCTTCTTAGTTTATTTATTCTATGCCAACCTGTCTATTATATCCTCTGCTGATGGTCGTCAGACCATTACTTTATCTGTTAAAAATGTTGAAATCTCCTTTTCTGCCAATGAACTTGCGGGGATTCTGAAAATCCCAACAGGTGATGTTGACCTCATGTCGGTTGAGCTTGGTGATCCAGCTGTAAACCAACTCATGTTTAAGCCCGGTTGCTCTTATCCTATGAACAACAATTCTCTCAATCCAAATGCCAAACTCATTGCTAGAATCGTTGCTCAAAACTTGATTCCTAAAGCCGGCAGATTCGATCACTTTGCTTCTGACAAGATAAATATTGTGTATGTCATATTTGCCAAAATAAAAGTAGATTGGGCAAATGTTTTTGTCAATAATATGGCATCAAAGCATGTCAAATTTCTACCCTTTAGCTCTTTTATCACCCTCATCCTTCAACATTTCGGTGTTGATCTCACCAATGAACCCAAAATTGAATCTAAGAAGGATTTCTTTGATAAGGTCTCTCTTTCAAGAATGCAGATTTACTTTTCTGATCTCACTCAGTCATCATCCTCTCGTTCCCGATCTAGAGCTTCTTCCTCATCCTCTTCTGATATTTGTGACCGTCTGGATCGTCTTGAGACTCGGTTCTCAAACGTTCAGAAGAAAGTCTCAACTATCCGAAGGGATGTTAGGACCATTCTTTCATATCAGCGTCAGTCTCTCGGGATTCCGGATCCCTCTTCTAGTTCTGAGTCTGATTCTGAGGAGGACCCTGCTGATGGCTCAGGCTCTTCTGATGGTGATGGTGATGGTGATGATGATGGTGATGATGATTGATCTTGCAGCTTATTGGAGTTCTTTTATATTGATTCCCATGCTTTTTGTGATGTTTCTTTTTGAGTTGTAAAACTTGATATCTACGTTTTTTTGTTGAGTGTAATAACTCTATATTAGTGTGGAACTATGTGACTTTTTATGTATGGTTTGCTATCTTGTGGAACAAACTATGTTTATGCTAAACCATGTTGTTTCTATATGCTTAAGTGATGATTTGTGATTTATTATGTTAGTTTATCTTTTCTATGATCAATGCATGGTTGAAACAATGTTCATGTTTTGTTTGTGGAATATAAGTTGCTAATGATGAGTTCCTTGATTTATATATTGTTTACGATTTTTTTGGATAATTGTTGTTTAGCTCCTATATATGTTCTATAGATGTCATTTATTCAATTTGACAGGGGGAGCTTTTGGTATACTTTTTTATTATCTGTGCTTATATGCAGGGGGAGCGTTGCTCCTAATTTGTTTCTTTTTTCCCTTTTTTTGATGTTGTCAAAGGGGGAGAAAAATCCACATATGGTTTATAAATTGATTCTTTTTATATATGGTTTATGTGATCTTTCATGTATGATTTATTCATGTTTGGCTCATATGTGGGTTATCTGTTTATAATTCATATTTATGTATAAATTGTTTGCCATCATCAAAAAGGGGGAGATTGTTGACCCTATAGTTTTGATGATGATTTGTCAAACAATTTATCGCTAATATATTATCTAGTTTTGTGTTTATGTTTCTCTTTTCAGGTATTTCAACACACGTCAATCAAGCGTTAAAGATTCAAGTTCGTTTGTGTGGATTTACCTAGGTATATGTTTGGTTTACTTACATATATTGTATGATTATATCTAAGCTCAATATATGTACACTTAACACGATTTTTGACGTTTTCTATTATATAAATGATTTTTCATCAAACGTTGTTACAATAACTTTTATCTCATGATTACAGCTCTTTCATACTTCATTATATACATATAATACATGCACAATATATATATACATGTTTACAAGCTCTATGTTAATTTTCATGTTCACGAAAAACAGGTTTTCTGAACACTTTTCAAAAACAGGGAGTTTTCACAAACGAAAATTGATTTTCCAAAAATTCCTTTTCAAACATGTTTATTTTATCATTTAGAAATTTTCCCCAAAGTTTCACTATTTTTGGATTTGATTTGATATTTTTAATGAATTTTTAAAACAGCCCCAAAACCTGTCAATATGAGATATTCTTTGAGTTTTTGAGCTTAGCGGTCGACCGGACCGGTCGACCGCCGAACTGTCAGAACTCAACAACGGCTAGTTTTGTACAGCTGTTTTCAAACTGTTTTTTTTTGTCTTTTACTCATGTTTTTGTTGTTGTATTGGGGTGCTATATATACCCCATTGCTGCTCTTCTTCCAGATATCCAAGAAATCTAAGTTTGGTGTTTTAACAAAATATTAAGTGTGTTTAAGAGCTGTTTAAAGTTGATTTCATCAATCCGTTTTCAAGAGAAGTTTTTCTACAACAAGAAGTGGTCTTCAAATCCCATTGGGATCATCATCTACTGTTCTTCTTGCTTGAGAAGTCTTCTAAACTCTTATATAGCTTGTTATTTCATTTTCATTTCATTTAGCTATATCTATTGAGTTTCATTCACTGTTATCACACACACTTGTTGAGCTTAATATTTTCATACCATATAGTGTGGGTTGTGGAGTGTGATTTAGTGAGTGTGAGCTTCATTGCGTTCTCACTTGTTATTTGAGAACAAATCATTGTATTTAACTTTTATTTATGAGAATCACTTGTAATACACTTGTACACCGAGAGAAGTGTGAGGCAAGACACGGGGTCGAATCCAATAGGAGTGCCGTCGATTGATAGGAGTGGCGTCGATTGACGAACCTAGGGAGAGGTTGTAATCGAGCACTTGAGGAGGAGGACACGGGCTAGGTTCTTACACTTAGCGTGTAAAGTGTGATTGCATAGTGTTTGTGTAGTGTGAGAGTTTTCGGTGATCTTGTAAACCGAGTGTGTAGAAATTCCGGCTTCCAAACCGGATTGTGATAGTGGATATCTCCTCGAGGTGAGGAGCGGGGACGTAGGTCGTGGTGACCGAACCTCGTAAACATATCGTGTGTTTGTGTTTTGCTTAGCGTATATTTTATTCATCATTATTGTTCATATCTATATCATATTTCTTCTTGCAAGATCAAATTGATCAACATAATTTTGCTTAGCGTATATTTTATTCATCATTATTGTTCATATCTATATCATATTTCTTCTTGCAAGATAAAATTGATCAACATAGTTTTAATTAGCATCCAATTAGGATTAGATTAGCATAAGACCCTAATCACCCCCCCTCTAGGTCTAACAATTGGCATCAGAGCTTGGTGCTCTTTGATTTAAGGACTAACCGCCTTGAGTTAAAGATCCAAGTTATTGTATTTGTGCTAATCTAATTTTGATTACATTGTGCCTCTTGCATTTCATCTCTATGGATATGAATGATTCATCTTGCTTAGGATATGCTATTAATATTGCTCCTCGTTTGGATATTTTCCCCTACGCTCAATGGCGCATTAGATTCAAACTTTTTGTTCAATCTAATCAATTTGATTTGTGGGAAATTATTGAGGATGGTTATGTTATTCCCATCTTGGAAAAATCCAAATGGTGTGATAATGATAAAAGATTGTTTAACATGAACAAACTTTTGTTAGAATATTTGATTAGTGCCTTTCACTCATCGTTTTCTAACAAATTTGCTAATTTTGATAGTGCTTACGCTTTATGGAAACTTATTGAAGAACATTACATATTTACAAGCTTCATGTCAATTTTCATGTTCACAAAAAAACAGGTTTTCTGAACACTTTTTAAAAATAGGGAGTTTTCACAAACGAAAATTGATTTTCCAAAAATTCCTTTTTAAACATGTTTATTTCATCATTTAGAAACTTTCCCCAAAGTTTTACTATTTTTGGATTTGATTTGATATTTTTAATGAATTTTCAAAACAGCCCCAAAACCTGTCAATATGCTATATGTCAGTTTTCGGTCGACCGGTGCGGTCGACCGCCAGTTATATTTTCCTGAGCTGCTCGCGGTCGACCGCACCGGTCAACCGAGAGACCTCCAGAGACTTTTCCGGTCGACCAAAAATTCCATCGGTCGACCGCCAGCTTTAAATTGATATTCTTTGAGTTTTTGAGCTTAGCGGTCGACCGGACCGGTCGACCGCCGAACTGTCAGAACTCAACAACGACTAGTTTTGTACAGCTGTTTTCAAACTGGTTTTTTGGTCTTTTACTCATGTTTTTGCTATTGTATTGGGGTGCTATATATACCCCATTGTGTTTTCAAACTGGGTTTTTTGGTCTTTTACTTATTTTTTACTGTTGTATTGGGGTGCTATATATACCCCATTGCTGCTCTTCTTCCAGATATCCAAGAAATCTAAGTTTGGTGTTTTAACAAAATATTAAGTGTGTTTAAGAGCTGTTTAAAGTTGATTTCATCAATCCGTTTTCAAGAGAAGTTTTTCTACAACAAGAAGTGGTCTTCAAATCCCATTGGGATCATCATCTAATGTTCTTCTTGTTTGAGAAGTCTTCTAAACTCTTATATAGATTATTATTTCATTTTTATTTCATTTAGCTATATTTATTGAGTTTCATTCACTGTTATCACACACACTTATTGAGCTTAATATTTTCATACCATATAGTGTGGGTTGTGGAGTGTGATTTAGTGAGTGTGAGCTTCATTGTGTTCTCACTTGGTATTTGAGAACAAATCATTGTATTTAACTTTTATTTATGAGAATCACTTGTAATACACTTGTACACCGAGAGAAGTGTGAGGCAAGACACGGGGTCGAATCCAATAGGAGTGCCGTCGATTGACGAACCTAGGAGATGTAGTAATCGAGCACTTGAGGAGGAGGACACGGGGTAGGTTCATACACTTAGCGTGTAAAGTGTGATTGCATAGTGTTTGTGTAGTGTGAGAGTTTTCGGTGATCTTGTAAACCGAGTGTGTAGAAATTCCGGCTTCCAAACCGGATTGTGATAGTGGATATCTCCTCGAGGTGAGGAGCGGGGACGTAGGTCGTGGTGACCGAACCTCGTAAACATATCGTGTGTTTGTGTTTTGCTTAGCGTATATTTTATTCATCATTATTGTTCATATCTATATCATATTTCTTCTTGCAAGATAAAATTGATCAACATAGTTTTAATTAGCATCCAATTAGGATTAGATTAGCATAAGACCCTAATCACCCCCCCTCTAGGGTCTAACAGAATAGTCGTCCTTCTTATAATCATGCAGGAGGGGTATTTTAGTCTTTCCCCGTCGAGTCTGAGCTGGCAGCAGAGTCAGCATCGACTTTACGTGCGTCAGCTGTGGAGTGGCCATAGAATGAGCGTTGTCACTTCGGCACTAATGAGATGGGATAGACGACGCACAAAGCTTGTGTGATCCAATATGTCATAAATAGTGTCGGGATGAAGAAATAACAGCACATGCCAAGCATTTAATATGATGTCGATGCACTGTCAGCGAGATGTTCGAGTTCAAAATTACCTTTTGACTTGTATCAATAGGTGCCGAGAAGTAATGCCTTTCGAGTCAACCCAGCGAGACACCAGCCAATTAACCGGTTGAGTAGATTCGTAGCAAGTCGCCATTGATGAGAGGACCGACAAGTATCACCATTCGAGTTGACCTAGCTAGACGTCAACTCGGCGAGTCAGCTAGATCAACTCTGGCTATCATAAGTGTCGAGTTGACTGAATGGTGAGTGACAAGGGATATTTGCATGTTGTCGGCAAGGGGCCATAATTTAGCTACTGGAAACACCATAACAAGAATATAGTGTCATAGTTCTTTTGCTCAGTATCACAATAATCTAGAATTTTCTAAAAAAATTGATATTGCTACATGGGTCAACGTTTCAGCGCATAAAAAGGGCGATGGTGTTGTTTATGTATGAAAGTTAATTTTTGAGTAGGTTAATATTGGGAGAAGATTTGGGTTCATTGATCTTCTCTAACTACTGATAAACTTTAAGAAGCGGATCCCTACACATGTAGCAAACGCTAGATGCTCTACAGGATATTTTTCGTGGCGTGCCCTCTGACGCTCCAGTTAGCGACCGATAAAAACAACATGAAGAGAAATATTGAATCTAATTTAGGGTTTAGATAGTCCAGTTCTTAGAATGGTAGAAGTAGTTGTTGGTCTTGAAAGTGGAGACACAAACCTAGAATCACAATCAACAATAGCATAAAAATTCAAGACAGACCATGGGTGTGGTCTGCACCACACCAGGGTGTGGTAGAATCTGCCCTGTCTGCCATGGGTGTGGTCTGCGTCACACCAGGGTGTGGCGGAGTCTGCCCTGTCTATCATGGGTGTGGTCTACGCCACACCAGTGTATGGCAGACTCGTTTTAGAATCCTAATCTGTTTGGGATTGTGTTTTGTTATAAATAGAAACACGTCCCTTTAGAGTTTAAGAGAGAAAAAGAGCACGAAAAAAGAGGGTTTTGAGGGCTCTTTGAGGTTAGAAATCTTAGAGAGAGAGAGAGAAAGACCAATTGCAAGCATTGTAATCTTCTTCAAGTAATCAAAAAATTATGTGGTGTGGCTCCCGAGGACGTAGGCACGTTGCCGAACCTCGTTAAATCTGGTGTGTTCTTTCCTGTTTACTTTCCTATAAGTTTTTATCTTTGATTTGTGGTGAATTTCCTTCTTGCTCAACTCTCAAACACAAGATCCAGAAGGGTACAGATTTAATTTGATTATTTTGAATCCCCAACAACTGGTATCAGAGCTTCGTTTAGCAATTTGTGTAAAAGTCATGGCAGAGGAAAGCAAATCAAAGATCGAGAAGTTTGACGGTTCAGACTTCGCCTACTGAAAGTTGCAGATGGAGGACTATTTGTACCAGAAGGACTTGTATCGCCCGTTGATGGGCAAGGAAAAGGGAAAGAAGAAAAAGGAGTCAGATGGTGATTGGGAGGTACTGGATAGGAAGGCTCTAAGGCAAATCCGGTTGTCGCTCGCCAAATCAGTAGTCCACAATATTCTGAAGGAGAAGACAACGGTAGGACTTATGGAAGTGCTCGCGAAGATGTACGAGCAACCGTCGGCAGTAAACAAGGTGCATCTAGTCAAAACTCTTTTCAACCTCAAGATGGCAGAAGGACGGTCCTTCACGATGCATCTCAATGAGTTCAACACAATTGTTGATCAGCTTATCTCCGTGGACATCACGTTTGATGACGAAGTGCAAGCCCTATTAGCAATTCAGCGGGGAAGGAGAAGTTAAAGCTGAGTGAGGTTGTTAGCATGATTCTATCCGAGGAGGTTAGAAGGAAATCGTCCGAATCAGAAGGTTCAGGTTCAGCTCTAAGTTTCGAGCAGAGAGGCAGAAGCCAGAAGAAAGGAAACCAGAACAGGAATCGGTCGAAATCAGTAAAGAAGAGGTCCAACTCGAAGGTTAGGCCTATCAAAGGGAAATGTTGGAACTGTGGCCAGGAGGGCCATATGTCTTCGGTCTGTAAAGCACCAAAGAAGGATGCGGGTGAGCAGGAGGCTCATATCGTGCAGGATGCCTTGATCCTTGCTATGGATAGCTATTCTGATTCTTGGGTCATCAACTCAGGAGCTTCTTTTCACGCCACTGCTAATAGGAAACTACTTCAGAACTATGTAGCAGGGGACTTTGGTAAAGTATACTTGGGGGACAATGAACCTTGCAATATTGTTGGAAAGGGCGACGTTCAGATACAGATAAAGGGCTCTAAGTGGAATTTGAAGAACGTGAGACACGTGCCGAAGCTGAAGAGGAATCTTGTTTCGGTGGGACAGCTTGGAGCAGAAGGCTACGTTTCGACATTCACCGGGGATTCGTGGAGAATCTCCAACGGTACGATGATTGTTGCCCGAGGTAATAAAACAGGAACTCTCTACCTCACTTCACATGCGAGTGACACCCTCGCAATTGCAGCTGGCAAGGAGAGTACAGATTTGTGGCACAACAGGCTGGGACACATGAGCGAGAAGGGGATGAAAATTCTACATTCACAAGGAAAACTAACCGGGATCGACACCGTGGAAGTCGGGGTTTGTGAAGACTGCATCTTTAGGAAGCAGAAGAGGGTTAGTTTCCAGAAGGGTGGAAGGCCACCTAAGGCTCAGAAGCTAGAGTTGATTCATACAGATGTATGGGGTCCAGCCAGTGTGTCTTCTTTTGGCGGTTCGAGATACTACGTCACCTTTATCGACGATCACTCGAGGAAGGTGTGGGTTTACTTCATGAAGCACAAGTCAGAGGTGTTCGAAATCTTCAAGAAGTGGAAGGTCATGGTCGAGAACGAGACAGATCTGAAGGTGAAGTGCTTGAGATCAGATAATGGTGGAGAATGCGAGCTGGAGGAGTTCAAGAGGTTCTGTGCTACGAATGAGATTCGCTTAGATAGGACTACTCCAGGGACGCCGCAGCAGAACGACATTGCAGAGGGGATGAACATGACCTTAACAGAGCGTGCGCGGAGCATGCGACTACATGCAGGTCTGCCTAAGACATTTTGGGCGGATGCGGTGCATACGACAGCCTACCTGATTAATCACGGGCCATTAGTTCCATTAGATTTTGGGATTCCAGAGGAGGTTTGGAGTAGAAAGAAGATAAATCTCTCACACTTACGGGTATTTGGTTGCGTGGCTTATGTTCATATCAGTGACCATGTCAGGGACAAGCTAGAAGCTAAGTCACAGAAGTGCACATTCATTGGATACGGCATTGATGAGTTCGGGTATCGCATTTGGGATGAAAAGAATAGGAAGATCATCAGGAGTCGGGATGTGATATTCAATGAGGAGGTGATGTACAAGGACAGGGACAATGCCAAGGATAGCCAAAGCAGTAGGAGCAGCACTACGGATACAGGTGGATCCGAGTACATGGATTTGGAGGAACTTCCAGATGGGGACGACGATGTCAGTTCTGACTGTAGAACGGAGGAGACTACAGGTGCAGAAGCTACTACCCAGGGCGTGGAGCTTAGGAGGTCATCCAGGGTACCCAAACCAAATCCCAAATACCTCTCGTCACTTGATTATCTACTCTTAACAGATAGCGGAGAGCCGGAGTGTTATGAAGAGGCAGTGCAAGTAAGTGAATCTCAGCAGTGGGAGCATGCGATGCAGGAGGAGATGGATTCTCTACTCACTAATGAGACATGAGAGTTAGCCCAGCTACCTGCACAGAAGAAAACCTTGCACAATAAATGGGTCTACCGGATCAAGCAGGAGAGTGATGGAAGCAAGAGATTCAAGACCAGATTAGTCGTGAAGGGGTTTCAACAGCGGGAAGGAGTAGACTACACAGAGATATTTTCCCCTGTTGTGAAACTCACAACCATCAGAGTGGTGTTGAGTTTGGTAGCTGCAGAAGACCTCTTCCTTGAGTAGTTAGATGTGAAGACTGCCTTTCTTCATAGTGACTTGAATGAAGAAATCTACATGAAGCAGCATGTTGGCTTCATTGAAGAAGGAAAGGAAGACATGGTGTGCAAGCTCAAGAAGAGCTTATATGGTTTGAAACAGGCTCCGAGACAGTGGTATAAGAAGTTTGATAACTTCATGCAGAACAATGGCTACAGAAGATGCAATTCGGATCATTGCTGTTATTTCAAAAGGTTAGAGTCCAGCTTCATTATTTTGTTATTATATGTTGATGACATGTTGGTAGCAGGACCGTGTTTAGAAGAGATAAACAGTTTGAAGAGGCAGCTAGCAAAGGAATCTGGGTGCAGCGAAGCAGATTCTAGGGATGCGAATCAGTAGGGATGAAGCTGAAGGGACATTGAGTTTGAGCCAAGCTGAATACATTGAGAAGGTACTTCAGAGGTTCAACATGCAGAATGCTAAAGTTGTTAGCACACCCCTTGGAAGTCAATTCAAGCTATATGAGGAGCAATCGCCTAAGACAGATGCAGATAGAGAGTATATGAGCAGGGTGCCAAATTCTTCGGCCATTGGGAGTCTCATGTACGCGATGGTTTGCACAAGGCCGGACATCGCCCATGCAGTGGGAGTTGTGAGCAGATTTGTAAGCAATCCAGGAAAGCAGCATTGGGAGGCCGTAAAGTGGATAATGCGGTACTTGAGGGGAACAACGAACAAGCCACTATGTTTCAGGAGGAAGGAGTTGGTACTGCAGGGATACCGGGGTATGTTTATACCTTAGCGTCGACAACAGTGAGTTGGGTCTCACGTCTGCAGAAGATTGTGACTTATCTACAACCGAGGCTGAGTATGTCGCGATGACTGAAGCAAGCAAGGAGATGATCTGGTTGAACGGGTGCTTGGAAGAGTTGGATCTGAAGCAAGGGAGAGGAGTTCTTTATTGTGATAACCAGAGCGCTATACATCTTGCTAAGAATCCAGTATATCATGCCAGAATGAAGCACATCGACGTCAAATATCATTTTATACGCTCGCTAGTTGAAGACGAAAAGTTGCATTTGATAAAGATTTTGGGGAGTCAAAATCCGACGGACATGTTGACAAAGACAGTCACCATTGAGAAACTGAAGTTATGCGCAACTTTAGTTGGCCTTCACGAGTAGAAGACGAAGGCGGAGCCACACTATGAGGATCGGCGAGATCGCCGGGATGTTAATGATTAAAGAATGAATTTTTCAAGTAGGAGAAGATGCTTGCGAGAAGGCGGAGTTCGAGAGAGCTCATTGATGATGGTTTGATCTCCAAGTGGGAGATTGTTGGTCTTAAAAGTGGAGACCCAAACCTAGAATCAAAATCAACAATAACATAAAAATTCAAGACAGACCATGGGTGTGGTCTGCACCACACCCTGGTGTGGCAGAATCTGACCTGTCTGCTATGGGTGTGGTCTGCGCCACACCAGGGTGTGGCAGAGTCTGCCCTGTCTGCCATGGGTGTGGTCTGCGCCACACCAGGGTGTGGCAGACTCGTTTTAGAATCCTAATCTGTTTGGGATTGTGTTTTGTTATAAATAGAAACACGTCCCTTTAGATTTTAAGAGAGAAAAAGAGCACGAAAAAAGAGGGTTTTGAGGGCTCTTTGAGGTTAGAAATCTTAGAGAGAGAGAGGCCAATTGCAAGCATTGTAATCTTCTTCAAGTAATCAAAGAATTGTGTGGTGTGGCTCCCGAGGACGTAGGCACGTTGCCGAACCTCGTTAAATCTGGTGTGTTCTTTCTTGTTTACTTTCCTATAAGTTTTTATCTTTGATTTGTGGTGAATTTCCTTCTTGCTCAACTCTCAAACACAAGATCCGGAAGGGTACGGATTTGATTTGATTATTTCGAATCCCCAACAGTAGTATCTATTTAAAGGAGAGTGTGGGGGTAAATCGGTAGTCCGACCCAATTGGTAGAGTTGATATTTTACTTTTGCTTTACACGTGTTAAAAAGCCGGTAAGGCGAACTTGAGGGGCCGCTCTCATCACATTTAATGTGATAGCGACCGGATGGTGGAGTATGGGCGATGTCCGAGGAGTTATTATAACGTCTAGCCATGCATTTAACGCGAAGGCAACAAGGTGGCGGAGTATGAGTACCATCCGATGAGACATCATGACGTCTGGGCGCACATTTAATGCGAGCGCTGCTGATGAGGCTGTGTCAAACATTCATTGCCTTAGGACTTATACTCGCTGGTATAGTTCAATCTGAAGATGCTTTTCTATTCAAACTTTGACTATTCGAGGTGTCGGCTGGGTTGGTTGAGCTGTGTCTATATTCAGATCAGGGTCTTCTGGTCACATGATCCAAACCATTCGACTGAAAAGTGGCCAATTCTTAAGGTCCCGTTCGGCAACGGGTTGAGGGGTTAAGAGGGTTTAACCTCCCTTTAACCTTCAAAACACTAGAAAATTGTATTTGAGCTTAAAAAAATCAGGCAGGAGGGTTAAGTCCTAGTTAACCCGTCATGAGACGGCTTAACTATTGCGCCAGAGGCGGAGGACTGCCTGCTGGGTAGAAAAAGTAATTTTGACATATATCCACAGTAACAAGATCGTTCGGTTATCTACAGTAACCGTATACCGACAAAGGAACTTCTCGTACACATCAACAGTAACAATATAAGAAAATATAAATAATGAATCCATGTGAAATATTGTACGGTTAGCTAAGTGCTAGCTAACAGGTACCCCACATGCTCTTGTTTATGGGGATTCATGAGAAGATAACTAATAAACCAAGTTTGTTACCGAAATGCATGTTGCGTCTCGTTTTTTAAAAAAATCATATATAAATATAAGATATATTTGATTAGTAAATTGACGATGTACACTCTATTATTTTTTTTTCTGATTTAAATTGATTTTTCTTTGCCTTCCAACAATCATTTATTTAATAATATAGAAATGACAATATTTTCATAGTTCAGGTGAATGTAAACTCTGGTAGAATTTGTCTTAATATAATAAATTAATGTTAGTATATTTAATGTTAGTATATTTTCTTACTTTTAATGTGGTCAAAGTTAATTATTTTTAAAAAAAATAGAGGACATGATCCATTTAACCTTTTATTTTTCGCAAAATACAAAAGAGAAAAACATTCAAGTCAACTATCTAATCCAAATGAAACTAAATTATTTTTAGCCCCCCATGATGGGTAAACTAAGTTAACCCTTCTCGTCAACACTCCACTGTTAAATCCTTGTCAAAAGGCAGGGTTTATCAAACTTGTAGGTGTTGTTTGGCAAAGGGTTGAGTGAGGGTTAATATACTTAACTCATTTTTAACCCGGGGAACATAAAAAAAAAATCTATACAATGGTTAAAGTAAGTTAACTCTTCATAATCAACCAAACATAAAAAATATAGAAGAGTTAAGCTAACATCTCTAGAGAAGTTAAAATAAGTTAACCCCTCAAAATGATTGGTTCACTAATACTCCTATTTAGAAAAATTAATAGTTAACACCTCTAATTATAAAGAAAATAATCAAGATTATTGTTATTACCAAGCATTATAAATAATCACAATAGCTAAAATAAAACTTATATAACAAATTAATATATAATTTAACCCTTTGAATTATCGAATAGACAAACTATATCAATCATTCTTCTTAATTATTCTTCCTAAACCCTTTGACAAACGAGGTAGTAAGTTTTAGGATGTAACAAGTATCAATTGTCTCTTCAGATACATATTCAAATCATTAAAGTACTGCAGTACTTAACAACTTTTAATATGCTTTAATCATTCAACATCATATTATTGTACTATTATCTAAATGATCGAGTTGACAATGTTTACACAGTTCCTAAGTGTTGTGACACTTCTTTGTTTTGAGCGTTGTTGCGATGACATAATAGAGATCCAACTCCAGACAATCAAATACCCATTTTTGTTTTTTTGTTTTTTTTGATGAAGTGGAGACTGCAAAAGTAGTGTAGCAACAAATAACTGAATGTACCTCGCTTGGCCTGATTTGATTAAACCCGCATAGGATGGGGGTGTCCCAAATAATAAGCGGGTTGCCGGTTTGGAAAACATAAAAAGGAAAAAAGAAATTTGGGAAAAATGTTTCTAGGCCCCAAAAATAAAAATTGGATGTGAGTAGCCCCTGTATTTTTTTCGGTGTGACAAAGCCCCCAAAACTCAACTTAATAATAATTCAGCCATTTTTTCATTTCCAAGACAACTTTAAGAGAAAAGTTGAGGCGATAAGACCAAAATACCCTTTTTTACCCGTTCCCCCCGATACTGTCCGCCTTCTCTCTCTCTCTTCTCTCTCTCTCTATCTTCTTCACCGCAAACCTCCATTAGCTTGCGAACCCATTTTCAAAACCCTAGTTTCACTCAAGCAACAGACTGAAATCTATTTTGAAAATGCCCCAAAAAAATTAAGTAAAATGGCTAAGAACCGTAAGCGTAGCAAGTATGAAGTGGACAACACTCAAACGGAACGGGACGTTCGTCACCGGCGTCGGTCGGCACGATTGGCGCAGGAGGAAATGCCAAACTTATGTTTATCGGCCTCCGCCTCTGCCTTGATATCGCCCGCCGGCAATTCTGCTCCGACATCCTCTGAGGATGAGGAGAGTAACGAGGCGACGGAAACCCTATTGAGCATGAAAAGTCTGGATATTCGCGAAAGCAAGAGGAGACGCTCGCTGGAGGATGTGTCCATCTCAAAGAAGAAGTAAGTTCCCAAGCAATTGAGGGTTTATGAATTTAATTAGTTTAAATGAGTGATTTTGATTTTAATTGAGGTTTATAGGTTCTTTTTTTGAATAAAATGGTGGTGAGAGACTGGTTATTGTAGTGTAGAACCAGTTTTGTAATTTTGGAGTAAGATCTGAACAATACGAAGTGTTATCAGTTTGGAACAAATGCATGTAAATAATTCTCATTTGTTGATAGCTAGTTGCAATGCATGTCAATAAATCTTGGTTGTTGTTAACGTTTATGCATAAGTGTCAAGTATTAGCTATTCATGTTAATAAAACGAAATTTTGACTCAGATAATGCCTTTACGGTTAATTGTTACCTACTTTGGAGTTGAATGACTTGTTAAGAGTAAATAGTTGTTTATGCAGGAAAGCTACAGCCGAAGGTGATATACGGCCTAGTGCCTGTCTTGGATCATATTGTACTTTCATGCAAAGACTTCAACCAAAACTGAAGCAGTGGCATTGGGATGCCTACAAGGGCAGTAACTTTGAGCACTATGTATTCTTCGGACCTCCAGCACGTGATCGACGGGCACTAGAGCATGTGCTCAGCCATTATGTTGGCGAAACTGATGAATTCTCTTTTCCTGATCCCATAAACGGGACTATATTTTCAGTCCAATTTGATAAAGAGTGGGTGCAAACTCACACGGGCTTCCCTATTGATGGGGAATTGATCTACGGGAATAGAGACCCTCACAACCGGCTTTGGAGGGAATATTTTGAAGAGAAGAAAGAAATGCTAAAGGCAAAGTCAAAGGCGAAGGCCAAGGCCTCACAAGAAGCTGGTAGCATGAGGAGATATGTTGAGGAGTTACTGGAAACACTGGTTGAGTCTTCTGATAATAAGGACATTGAGGATTTTGTGCTGCTTCAGATCTTGTACCAGTGTGCAATGATTTGGTGCCCCAACAGCTCACAAGGCATTCCAAGACAGTTGTTTCAATATGTAGATAGTATTGAGAGAGTGAAGAACATTGCGTGGGGTAAAATTATTTTTGATGAGACGAAGAGAGGCATTCAAATTGCCGTTGAAGGGTTGAGGAAGCCAGGGGTTACATACGTACCTGGATGCATGCCGCTCATCCCTGTAAGTTGCATGACCAACTGGTCTGACATTTGTTTTAGTTAACATTAGTCTTGGTAACAGGCATTAGAAAACATGTACAATATTAAATGTTTACAGAATATGGTTAAAATTAACATGTTAACATGAACTTTAACATATAAAAATTAAAGTTAACATTAATAGGTGAAAGTTAACATGTTAACATGAACTTTAACATATAATTATTAAAGCTAACATTAATAGGTGAAAGTTAACATGTACTCATTAATGTTAACATGTTTTGGTGAAAGGTAGCTATTTAGAGTGTAGTTGAAGAATGAGTTCTGAAATTTAACTATTTTGATATTCGTTCCTTCGATTCTGACAGCTATGGTACTATAAGATGACTGGCATTAAAAAACCAGCCCTAAACTTGAGATGGAAGCCTCCGATGACCAATTGGGTAAGGGTTGGAGGGACCACTATGGTACTATAAGATGACTGGCATTAAAAAACCAGCCCTAAACTTGAGATGGAAGCATCCGATGACCAATTGGGTAAGGGTTGGAGGGACCGCTGGATCGTTGAGGATGGAGATAATTGTCTCTAAGGCCAAGAAAGCAAGCATTAAAATCATGGAGAAACCAATTACGCACAGCAATGACTGGGGTGAAAAATACCCTTAACGGGAGCCTAGCAGGAAGAAGATTGAAATCGCTCGCTTTGGGAAAAAAAGAAGCCCATTTGTCTCATATAGGAGTAAGGTTATGGAGCAAACTAGGGTGAGAAAGAAGAATGAGGAAGAAAAGGTAAAGGATGAGAAGCAAGATAAGGTGAAGGGCAGGACAAAGAGCTCATCCATAGGTTACGTAAGCATCAATGACTCTTTACACATTCTTGCATATTTATATTGAGTTAAATTTTCTATCTTTATCATTAATTAATTTTTCCATGTACTCATTGTTTCATGTTAACATGTTTTGGGTAAGAAAATTACATTGTGGATTCTCATAACTATTTTTTTTAATATTGTGGATACATATGGGTAATGGGTATATGGTTTACTTTTCAGATTTTGGCCCAGCATATCAGAGATGCTTTTGAGAGTGAAGATGAAATAGAGAAGTTGACAACCGAAGATCAAATTCAATTTTGGAGGAATACGGCCAAAATTAATTGGAAACTGCTCCACACTGTCAAGCGTAGTAAGCGCCTTCAATGGGAGGAATGCTCTAAGGAGATACATAGGCTGAACAAGAAATTGGAGCGTTATGAAGGGACCGCTGACTTGATTGACCCCGAATACCTAAAGAAGAATGTGAAGGGGATTATGTCACAGAAAGAGGGGCATACAGGGTCTGCACAAAAGAAAATAAGGAGGAGTATTGATTCTGAGGACAGAGGTGATGATGGAATTTTCTTCGATTATGACGATGTAACCAATATTGGCAAGGAAGCAGAGAAGGAGGTAGAGAAAGGTGAATGGAAAGAGATGGAGGATGATAATTTGGAGAAAGCTGTAGAGAGTGAGGAGGATAAGAAAGAGGAAGCGAGAGAGGATGAGAAGAAAGAGGAAGAGCGAGAGCAGGAGAAGAATGAGGAAGAGGAAGAGGAAGAGGAGGAAGAAAGGATGGAAAGTCTGGAAGAGGAAAAAGGAAAGAAGAAAGATGAAGAAAAAGTGGTGGAAAACAGAGAGGGAGAATGTGCTGAGGAGAAACTGGATGAAGAAAGGATGGAGGATGGAAAACAGGTGCAAGTTTATCAGAAGAGAATGAAGAGATTAGCGTCAAAGGGGACTAGGGGACCAAGTACCAGAAGGCGGACGCGCTCACAACTAGTCCGCACCCCTTTCACTCAAGAAAAGAAGAAGGAAGTTCATCAAGAGATAATTAACATATCACACCACAAGGAGGAAGAGAGGGAAAAAATCAGGTTCTATTGTAAGCCTGATGAATGCACTTGGGATTTTTTGGGGAAGAGGAAAATCAAGAAGAAGGAGGAGGCTCTTTTGAAGTTGCTGAACGAGGATATTCCTAACATTGATGATTTTAGCATACGTTTGATTGATAGTAAAGGAACCTTCGTTCACAACTTTAGAGTACCTCAACACGTATTATCAAAGCTCACACCAGATGAGAACAGAAGGATCTCTGAGTTTTGCAATCAAAAAGCCCATCAGTAAGTTTAGTCATTCTGAATAACGTTTGCTAGGACATGTTAGCTTTCATCGTTACGTGTTAACATTTCCAGATTTATGTTAATTATTACCCATTTATGCTAACGTTTGCTATAAAATGTTAGCTTTCATCGTTACGTGTTAACGTTTCCATATTTATGTTAACTTATACCCATTTATGCTAACCTTTGCTAAATCATGTTAATATTTCCATATTTTTCTATAGTAAGTGGTTGAACGAGGTTTGGATCTTATTGTTATGTTTCAGGTCACGTGTTATTGTTAACACATTCAACAGTAGTGTCGATTCATTGGAACTTCTTAATCTTCTACGTGGCGACTGTATCGATGACCATGCAAGTTTGATATGTTAATCTCTTACGCATTTTATGAGATGACTGGGTGTTGTGTAATTTAATTTGTATCTGCTCCATGGTAAATTTACAGGTGATGGAAGCTCTTGTGGATAGGCTCGTCACATATCTAGAGAGGCCAGATGTGGAGTCCATGGGCAACCAATATGGGGTTGTATCGACATTCTTCTGCGTGCCACTGGAATGTTAGTATTTCATGCATTTAAACATGTGTTAGTATGTTAACTAAATCTAAACATTTTCATTTTATTACGCATGCCCAGATTTTCCACATCTATACACCTCTTTCATACAAAAGCATGTTGCCGCAAGGAAGAATGTACTCCTTATCCCGCTTGTGCGTCATGACCACTGGCATGTGGCTGAAGTAAGGTTGGATGAGGACGTTGTCAAGCATTATAGCTCGGCTGGCCATAGTGCATACGTTGAGCCAGTAAATAAAGTAATTGCATTCATGGACCATATGAAGTCTGGTTTCGATCCGAATAATATTTGGAGAAAGTTCCGATATGAAGCCGTCCCTTGTGAGCAACAGACTGGAATGTTAGTATTTCATGCATTTAAACATGTCTTAGTATGTTAACTAAATTTAAACATTTTCATTTTATTCAGCATGTTATATCTAACTATCTGCTCCATCTTATATCATGCAGCTTTGATTGTGGTCTTTTCGTTCCTTTATATATAAAGGCTATAATTCATGGTGTAGATACCACTCAAGTAACTAATCACTCTGACGAGTCTGAAGTCATCCGTGCCAGGCTTGCAGCTGAACTCCTAATAGAAGGATGGGAACAGAAAAATCAAGGGGAGACAGTGGAAAAGGATGGGTGAATGATATCCTAAAAAGTGAAGAATGTACTCCTTATCCCGCTTGTGCGTCATGACCACTGGCATGTGGCTGAAGTAAGGTTGGATGAGGACGTTGTCAAGCATTATAGCTCGGCTGGCCATAGTGCATATGTTGAGCCAGTAAATAAAGTAATTGCATTTATGGACCATATGAAGTCTGGTTTCGATCCGAATAATATTTGGAGAAAGTTCCGATATGAAGCCGTCCCTTGTGAGCAACAGACTGGAATGTTAGTATTTCATGCATTTAAACATGTGTTAGTATGTTAACTAAATTTAAACATTTTCATTTTATTCAGCATGTTATATCTAACTATCTTTCCATCTTATATCATGCAGCTTTGATTGTGGTCTTTTCGTTCCTTTATATATAAAGGCTATAATTCATGGGGTAGATACCACTCAAGTAACTAATCACTCTGACGAGTCTGAAGTCATCCGTGCCAGGCTTGCAGCTGAACTCCTAATAGAAGGATGGGAACAGAAAAATCAAGGGGAGACAGTGGAAAAGGATGGGTGATTGATATCCTAAAAAGTGTTGTGTACGAACAGATTGAATTGGGAACAAAACTAACTGGCATTTTAATTTAGTTAACATTATTGCAGCTTTGTATCATTCTCTTTGACAGTTATTCTACTGTTTGTGTAACTGGTTGATAGTGTGGATGAGAAGATGCACATATCTGGTTGTGAAACTGGTTGCTATTGTAATCATTGCCCCACTTTCAGTAAAAGTTAACGTATAACTCTGATAGTTAACCACTTTCAGTAAAAGTTAACATATAACTCGAGAACATAACCACTTTCAGAAAATGTTAACATATAAGTGAGATAAATAATCACTTTCTACGAATTCATTGAATTGGGAACAAAACTAACTGGCATTTTAATTTAGTTAACATTATTGCAGCTTTGTATCATTCTCTTTGACAGTTATTCTACTGTTTGTGTAACTGGTTGATAGTGTGGATGAGAAGATGCACATATCTGGTTGTGAAACTGCCAAAAAATTGGTAAAAAAACCCACTTTCAGTAAAAGTTAACGTATAACTCTGATAGTTAACCACTTTCAGTAAAAGTTAACATATAACTCGAGAACATAACCACTTTCAGAAAATGTTAACATATAAGTGAGATAAATAATCACTTAACGTATAACTCTGATACATCACCCCTTTCAGTTGGGAAATTAACATAAATGTCACTAAAATTGACTACTTTTAGTGAAAGTTGACACATAATATTTAACCACTTACAGCAAAAGCATAACAAACTGAAGTTTCTTCATTTGATTTTCATCTTACAGATCACAATGTTAAAGAAAATTAGTACCATACAAAAACAACATAGGAAGAATGA
Organism: Asparagus officinalis; assembly: GCF_001876935.1. Taxonomy (NCBI): domain Eukaryota; kingdom Viridiplantae; phylum Streptophyta; class Magnoliopsida; order Asparagales; family Asparagaceae; genus Asparagus; species Asparagus officinalis. The sequence continues at coordinate 140,045,045 of NC_033800.1, read as the reverse complement.
GCAAAGTTTCCATTTTTCGACTTCACGGTTCGATTGCTTCAGTGCTTTCTTCAATTGCTTTGTTTTGGTCGCTATCTCATCTTCAACGGGGACTTCTGGGCAAAATGGAATAATCTTACTGGGCATTGCATTCTCTTTGTGAGCCCAAGCAAAAAAATTGCATTGCATATTTGGGAAATTTGCACATCCCCAGAAGTATATTCCTTTATTCTTTCCATTTTTGCACTGCCTCATGGGTGTTAACACCTCTTCTTGTGACTGAGATATCTCTGATGTTCTCATCTCACACTCTCAAACTGGGAACGCAGGGAAGATAGAACATACATTTAAATTTAGCTTTGCTTTGGGCACATTATATATTGCATAAGGAACAATAAACTAGCCGTTGTAATATAGCTGTTAGCACAGTATGATGGGCAGTTAGCCGTTAGAACAGTGAATGAGATGTTGGACATTTGGCCAATTTAAACTCAAAATCTTTTAATAAAATCTAAGATGAACAAGCACAAATCTGAAAACATCTTTCAGCCTTGCTTTTAGATATTGCTAGCATGAACAAAATGATTAGTCGATCATTATCACAAATTACAAAAGTCCACCACTATATACTTAACCACTTGAAAACAAGCTTTGCTGTCTCATACAAAAGTATTGTTGTAAGAAGCAGAAACACACTAGTCACCAGATGGGCTCGTTACAGGTTGCTCGATTGTGACCAACAACTTTGCACCGAGAACATTTGACTGGCCGTTTGTAAATGGTTCTGTTGTTTATGCGTCTTGTTTTATTTCTTCCCCTCCTCTTAGTGGTAATTGGTGGCAAAATCTGTATTTTATCCCTGGACACACTCCGCTTCTCATAATCTGGGATGGGATATAATATTTCGTCGTAGTTCTTCTTAAACGCTTCTACGGACATGAACCAATCACAATATTGATATACGTCTCTTTTCATATAAGTAATGACTGCACAAGCATGCACACAAGGAATACGGGTTACGTCCCAAGCTCGGCAAGTGCACGTCCTCTTCTCCAAATCAACGTGAGTAGTTCTATGTGACTGCACTTCGAATATATCATCTCTTGATTGTTTAATCTCTAAAGTACGTCCTCTTTCCATATTTTCTCTAACAATCTGCTCAGCTTTAGGGCACAAATAGCTTGTCCACTTATCAGCCATAATCCGTCTATTGTTCAGGCGACTCATAATTTGTTTTCGGATATGCTCTACCATTTGCAGGATACGTAACAATCGAGCTTCACATATCCAGCTGTTAAAGGATTTTGCAACATTAGAGGTTACATGACCATATCTGCAAAGCACACAATAATTAATAGTATGATGGGCATCCAATATGTAATAAAATTAATAAAATTAACACGTAACCACAAAACTTAACCTTTACTGCTCAAAGTTAACATAAAAACATCAGTGTTAACATATATTGCTGAAAGTTAACATATATCAGACAAAGTTAACCTATAGAAAGAAAAATTCACATATATGTAGAATAGTTAACATCAACTGCAAAACGTCATAATCTAAGATGAATGCATTACCTGATGCCAGGGAAGAATGCATTCGCCCAATTCTCTGGCGAATAACAGAGTACAATCTCATATGCGACTGGAGCCATCTCATAAATTTCCTTCATGTAGTCGTTCCATTCCGCTATAGTGTATTTATAGCAAGCAGATTGGAGCAAACTCCCCAAAACTTGTGTGTCCTTTGCTTTCAATCCCAAATCCTTTAGCTTTGTTCTAAAATTTTCAACTAGGTGCAGAACACATCGTGAGTGGATTGCTTCAGAAATATTCTCGAACGGCTTCTCGAATCCCCTTGTCGGCATCAGAAATAATTACCAATTGGTGGGGAGGATTGTACGGGTCTAACCTTTCATACAGTATGGACCACAAGCCTTGAAGGAACCATCTCCAATTATCAACATTTTCCTGATCACATATACAATACGTAACCGGAAATATCCCTTGGTCTCCGTCATATGCTATGGCGCTCAGGAGCATGCCTTTGTATCTGTCTTTCAAAAAGGTCCCATCCAAAAATAATAGGGGTCTACACCCATTTAAGAAACCAACGATGCAAGCGGCATAACATATAAACAGTCTTTTGAACCTTCCTTCATTCTGGTCAATGCATATGTAGCTTCCTGGATTCGTTTCCTTCACCTTTTGCTCATACCTGTACAACAATGTAGCTTCTGCTCAAGCATATATAATACATTGGAACATTAGGATAATATATTAACATAAAAGCTCACAAGTTTTCATAAAACATAACATTCCACAATGACAGTTGGAACATATCAATGAAAACTAACATGAAACATCTAAGGATAAGATATTGCATGATAAATCAACAACTAACAATTGTACTATAAGCAGCTATGATAAAAATTTGTACACTTAATAAAATAACTGTAAAATTTACCATCTTAATTGATCATAAGCCTCATAACTATCACCATACATATCCTCCTGCGCTCTTTCTTTGCCCCACCATATCTTACTGTATTCAAGTCTCAATCCATATCGAGTGAGGAACTCCTTTTGCACATCAATTGGTCGGATTTCAGGTCGCGCCTTTTATACCGGTCGCAATTGGGCTGCTATGAATTTACGAGATGCCCGTGATTGCCCTGCCAAGTTAGCATGTTGTCCACAACTGTGTTCATTCACAAACCTTTTGATTTCAATTCTTTTACCATACTTAACAGGAGATGCAAAGAGCATCCAAGGGCATCCATATGTCTCCTTATATCGACAACATACTCGGATACGTTTGGGTTCATTCTTTACAAATTCATAGTCAAATTTTTTCGCCATGGAATATTACTGCAAAACAAGTCTCAATTCGTTTACAGTCTCAAATTGTTGCCCCTTTTCAGTTAATGTTGTGTGCCACCATTGAGGAATGCTGGAAGTGTTGTTGAGAATATCATCAGCTCTCATTACAACCTCACCAGATGGGAAATCATTTTGGATTCTCTCTGAATTGGATGCATTTCCTGGAGGAGGACGACTATATTCTACATTCAAAGAGGCATCACTACTGCACAAATTAATCAACCAGTGAGATATCATGCACAATATGTTATATTATCTTCTGATAATTTAAGTTAACAGCAGTAGGACCAAAGGTAACATAGTACAACAAAAGTTAACTAACTGGGTGTAAAATTAACCATTTTCCGTAAACCTTAACATAGTACAACAAAAGTTAACTAACTGGGTGTAAAATTAACCATGTTCCCACGACAATTAACATGTTCATGTAAAGGTTAACATATCTCTTGGAAAATTAACCTATAAGATGAAGAGTTAACATCTAACCATCAGAGATGACAACTATTTTTTCCCAAGTTACCATCGAAACCTGAAATCACAATTGGCTTATCATCACACATAGACCTATTCCTGACAGAGTTCATTGTTTACTTACAAATCAATAATAACTTACATTGAGGGATTTAATGCCCATAAGGGATGGTTGAAAGTTGAAGAAAAAAATAACAATGTTTACATCACACAAAGCCCAATGTTATAAAGAGTTCATTAATTACTTACATTCCCCTAATAACTTTCTGATTTTTCCCTGAAGTGGAACACTCTACATTAACAGCAGCTTGCATGTGAATCTCCGTACAACCAATATTTCGATTGTGATCCAACATGCACTTCAAATCATCATTGTTGTCAACTGAAAAACTGAGGTTGGGGTGCCTCTCAGATTTAAATATAAAGGATAAAGCTTCTTTAGGTACTTTCAATCTTTCAGACACATCAAATTGGAGTTCATAAAAGCTTGTTGTCGAACTTAGCTTCACGAATATGGCATTCTCGCCTAAAGACACCATGCAAATCAAGTCATTGGCGGCCATTAGGGGTGGTTGAAAGTTATGAGGGCAGTTATGAAGGCAATTATGAGGAGTTGAGGAGTAATTGAGGGGATTTCATGTGCAAAAGGGTTGTTGACAGTTGAAGAAAAAAACCCTAATTTCATTAATGAGAGAGTGAGAGATAAAACTAACCAATTTATAACAAAGGATGAGAAGCAGACCGTAAAATGGCGGGAGCCCGCGCTTTTTCCCCCGCTTTCCCCCCGTCGCTTCGCCATAAATGCGTTGGGAGAGATCAGGGAAGAAGAGAACCCATTCAGCCGGTTTCCTGTGAGAGGGATAATGGTATTTTAGGCAGGTAGCAACAAAATACACCCACTAGATGTATACGTATGGGCTTTTGGGTCTGGACCACAATTTTCATATTTTTTTGGGGCTGAAGGCTAAGGAAGATAATTGGTGGGGCTGGGCCACATCCAATTTTTATTTTTGGGGCCTTGAAACATTTTTCCCAAGAAATTTAATAAAAAAAAATATTGTTTTCCTTTTCAAGAAAACAACTGACTGTTTAAAACTAATTAGACAAATATCAATCCCACAAAGGACAGATGTTATTGACGAACCGAAACTCTTAATTTGGTTTTTAAAGTACTTAGCTCAAAGTATTTTGAGAATGATGATGTTCTCACACCAAGGTTGGGAGCGAGGTAGGCCTGTCCATCCTGGCCGGCCCGGCCCGGAAATCCGGGCCCGGGCCGAGCAAAACCAGAGCCCGGACCCGGGTACCCCGGGTCGGGTCCGGGCCCGACCAGGCCGAGTTCCGGGCCGGCCCGTTTTTTTTTAAATTTTTTTATCAATTATTTTTACATTTATTTAAATTATAAAAAAACAAAAAAATTAATAAAAATAATAATTTTATTAATCACTTAAAATGACATAAATTATAAAAAAAAAATATAAAAATAAATTCTTTATTAATAATTAATAAATTATTTATAAATTACAAGTATAAATTTATTTTGGAATTCATCGAATCACAATAGATAAGTACATCCCAATTAGGTTTTTTTAAATTTCTTTTCTTTTCTTTTCTTTTCTTTTTTTGATAAAAAATTGCTAAAAAATAGTTTAATATTATTATATTTTATATAATTATGTATTAGTATATACTTACAAATTATTATGTAACTATATATTATATATACATATATTATATGTAAATATATTGTATATATTTATAAGTTATAACTTGAGAGAGAAAGCCCAATTTCGCATTAAGTAGCCGTTGCCCGTTGGGCCGCAAATGCGGGAACAAAAGTAGCCATTGTAATATTACTATACTATATATTATATACTTATATACATAAGAGAGAGAGGATACACACACACACACACATATTATACTATATAAGGAGAGAGTTATATACTTATATAAGAGACGAGTATACACTATTATAAGAAGGTATACTTATATATACTAAGAGAGAGAATTATATATATTATTATATATAATATTATATATATATATATACTATATATAGGTGACTCCTACGGATATCCTCTAGTTATGGATATAGTATATTATATATTATATGATAGATATATAATATATTTACATATATAAGAGAGAGTATTCTTATATATACTTATATAAGAGAAAGTATACTTATATATACTTATACATATATATACTTATATAAGAGAGTGTATACTTATATATACACATATATAAGAGAGTGTATACTTATATATACTTATATAAGAGAGAGTATACACTTATATATACTTATATAAGAGAGAGTATACTTATATATACTTATATACTAAGAGAGAGTATATATATACACACATATGACATATTATACATATATAGAAATATATTATATATACATATATTATATATATATATATTATACATATATAATACATATAAAAAAAATTCACTATTCCAGATCGAGCCGGGCACCAAAAATCCGGCCCGGGCCCGGCCCGGAGCCCGGACTTGACCTGGGTTCCCGGGCCGAGGCCGGGCCGGTGAGCTTTTTGGACACTCTAGAGCGAGGCCATCATTTGCTTGGAGAAGCGTTTATAGTATATAGTTACGATCTGTTATCCCGATTATCTTTTTTTTTTTCTTTCTTCTTCGCAGTTGATGCTCAGAAAGCGAAGGGTATAGTTATCCCTAACATCTATAATTAAATCATGCATTTTTGTCAAATTTTCTTTAGTTTTTGCTAATTTATCCAAGTATAAAATATGTCAGTAGTTGAAAATTAATCAATCCACAATTAACTGTAGTTATTTTTAAAATTAAGTTATAAATGGCAATTTTATATAGCTATAACAATCAGTAACCATACCATATTACTTGCATTCTTTTAATAATAACAAATTTAAGTTAAAATATCAAATTAATAAAGAACATTAATCATAACATATTAATTCACTCTTGTATCCTCAAGTTACCAAGAAATCCCAAATAAATTATCAACTTACAAACCAAAAGTTTCCTTCGTAGGAGTACCCTTTTGTGAAGCTATTTTTCCTATTTAAAAATTATTTACCTGATATGAAGAATTTCAATCAATTTATTATATTAATATATTTGGCCACTTTGTTTAAAAATCATCGATCAACACTATCAATCAATACGTTACTTATAAACTAAAAAATTTAGTTGCATGTTTTTGCCACTTGGCAAATCTTAAGGGTTTTAATATTTAATGACAAATAATCTCTTTTTTTCCCAACAATTTCTTATTAATCAGCTATCACCTACATCGTGGAAATGACTATTCTTTGTCTTTCAATTTCCTATAAATTATTGATTTTCTTCTCTCTTTCTTAAAAAAAATCTTAACTTTATATTCTCACTTTCCCTAAAAGTCTAACATACATATGCGAATATTAATTTAAATTCCATGCATCACATTGAAACAACTATTAAATTAAAAATTGGTAAATAATCTGAATAAAAGTAGAAAAACATAATATTATATTTCATTCCTTTCAACACTCCTAAAAACAGTGGAGCATCTGTAGCAAAATTTCCATTTTCGATGCCCAGTCAAACTGTCACTTATTAAGTTGGTGAAAGTCACATACCTATCTTTTTCATACGAGTCTCAGAACATTATTTAATTTTATATGCAAATTTGGATTAAAAAAAATCACCCTTCACAATTACCACATTGGTGAGATCTACTATCCATTTAAATCCAAAACAATCCTTTAATCTCACTTATAAACTGTCGCTTTCCCACAAAAAAATAAAAAAGTAAAATTCACGGGACTTTTATTACTTTACACAACTTTTCCCAACTGCACACTTCATCCTCTCATTAATTAAAACCAAATCAAACTTTAATAAGTGATCGTCAAATATTAACGAAATATGCATAAATATTCTCCTCTCCCATGTGAGTCACCACAAAAATCACAGATATATATTATTATACAAGTGATCGTCAAATATTTATGCGACGCGTCACCTCGATCAGCAGCCAGCCAGCCATTCGCTGCCCAATCGACGGAGTCTGCTTCTTTCAAAATTAAAAAAATGTATGGTTTTTTATATTATTCCCTTAAACCTTGAAACTTTTCGAATCAGTCCTTCAAATGATTAAAGTTGGTATGGTGTCCTCCAATTCTATAACTTAGCCACTCAAATCATTGAAATTGGTATTATATCCCCCAATTTCTACATGGCAATAGTAAGATATACGCATCTTGAGCTTACAAATAAATTGTTTGTTGCTGAAAATAATGGATTGGTAATAATATGTCATAAATTGTTTTAAAAAATAGTTAAGACATTTATTGCATAAAGATCATTATGTGTGAAAATAATTAAAATAGATATAACTTTAGCTATCAATAGACGAGATAATTTTAGGACATATAAGATAATATTATTAAAAAACCAAAGCGTATATATTATAAAAACTATTAAAATATAAGCTGTTATCAGATCCATCCCCAAGTAATCAAGTTGCTTCTAAAATAAGTTTTTAAAAAATAAACATACAATATTTTTTACCAAACATACCAAATTGGTCGTTAAAGCAATTTTGATGATTCAAGGGAAGAATTTCAAAATACTAAAGATGTAAGGGACTTATACAAAAAACCCAAAACTATATTAAAAAAGAAAAATATCCCCTAAATAAAGGGAGAAAAAGGAGAAGGGCAATTGCTTTAGCTGGCTGCTGCTGCTTCTCGTTGAAGCTTCTCGAGAAAGGAGAGAAAAGGAGTTGAAAACGAGGAAAAAAAGTAACTTTTGGGATCTCTTTCGCTCGAGGAATCCTGTGGCTGAGCTGGCGGCGGTTGAATCGGCGACCTCCGATCTCTTTCATCCCTCTCTCCGGCGAAGTTTCCGGTGGCGGGAACGAGCGAGGTATTATTTGAATCCTTTTCCCTTTTTATTGTAGTTTGAGTTCTTGATTTGAGAATTTAGTGGTGAATTTTGGGAGAGAGTAGTTGAGGTAAGGGTCCGGGTTGACTTGAGCTGAGCTCACTGGATCTTGTTCCTTTTGGGATCAATTTCAGCGATCTGTAGTTGTAATTTGTTGTTGAGATTTCTGAATGCTTAGTTATCTATTATTTCGATTTATATGATATTAGGAAAGTTGCAGAGATTATTGAATAGAGATAAATGCTAGAATAACTTGTTAATTATTAATCATATTGCTTTATTTCAGATAGGGAAATTTATCAAGATTATTGAATAGAATACTTGCTGAGCTAGGCAGTGATTAATGTGAAAATAAGTTCTTATTAACTTCTATTTCCTTTTAAAATTTCGTGGTGAATTTGTTTGTTGCAGGTGATTGCTCGTGACTGGAGCTAAATTAGTACTGTGAATAACTGGGAGATTTATTAGCAGGATACAAGGCTTTTTTTGTTCTTTTTAGGAGTAATTATTGTTGAATCTCGGAGTCTTGCTTGCTTCATATCAAGGAGAAAAAAGAGTATCTAACAGATTGCTAGAGGAATTAGCAGTTGCAAATTATTTCTCTTCCATGCCGACATATATATATTTGGACAACCCTGTTACTAAATTAAGCTTCTAGGATCGAGTCCTTCAGATTTGGAACTGGGCAATGACTTTGATGTCAAGATTTTTGGCTATGTGCTATTTCTGGAAGATAGTCGATAATTAACATTGGAAGCCTCGAGATGGTAAATGACCAGTAAATAGAGCAGTTGTCACTGTTAGCTGTACATCAGATATTATTTAATCAGTTGGCATCAGTTCATAGGCTTCATCAGAACCATCTTTATACTAGCTTTTCCCAAGATATCTGCAACTAAGATTCTAGCAATGGCATCTCAGGCCTCTGGAGGCATGATGAGTCATCTTTTTCCATCACTTGGACCTGCACTTATGATTTCCATGGGGTATATTGATCTTGGGAAGTGGGTGGCAGCGGTTGAGGGTGGGGCACGTTTTGGCTTTGACCTTGTGTTCGTGGTTATGCTCTTCAATTGCTTCGCCATCTTGTGTCAATACCTCTCAACTTGTATTGGTACAGCTACTGGAAAGAATCTTGCAGAGGTATTGTTATTATTTTTTTAATTTTCAATCATCACTAATGTTTAGTTTTTATTCTGTGCTGGAATCCTGGAACTCTTACTGTTTCTTAATGGAGCATTTACTTCTAGCTGATTGCATTTCCAATGATAGAACTTCCATGAATAGATGAGGAGAAATTCTGGCTTGGACTAGATGTAACTGATTCTTTTGAATGTGCAGTTACACTTGTTCAGCATGTTAATTGACAATGTTGTTAAATTTCTTTTGTGGTATAGTAATGTCTAAATTGGTTGGTTGGTGCATGAAAATTCTCTTAAACATGCCTAAAATGTGGTATACTGTTATGTGAAAGGACACTATCCTGCAGATCTGCGAGCCCTCTGAAGGCATGCCCCGTAATTTTGTTATAACCTCATGTGGATGATAAACTGAAATTCTACACGGTTTAATCCATCTATGACTATTTCTCAAATGCATTGTTGATTGATTCTCTCCGTCAGTTTAAGCTACGTGTTGGTGGCCTTCCTTGTGCATCAAAGTCTGGTTGAGTAGAATTTTATGAATGGTCCAGCACAACCATCAATTTGGGCACAATGGTTATCTCACAGGTTGAACTACTAACATTACCCAGATGCCCAGTTTAACTTTTAGGCTGTAATGACTGAGAGTACTTCTCCGAACTATTTGTTGGTTGTTTTCGAAGAAACATCAGATGCATCCTAATGGTTGTTTAATTATGATTTAGATTGGTGTGGGAAGGATGTAGAGGGTGGTTTAGGTAGCATGTTCTGCTAATGACGTCGTCAAATTGCTGTAAAAATCTAGAATTCATCCTACAAGCCAAGTTCCGGGGACGGTCAAACATATCATGTTACCCAAAAAACAAATATTTTTAGTGATGATGGTGGAACAACTGTATACGTACTTCTAACATTCAATATTCTCCTCACATGAAAATAATACGTATTTCTTTCACATGGATGATAAGATACACTGAAAGGACATACTTCTCGATTATGAGGTTTGAATACATAATCTTTTTCACTCATGGTGTTTTAATAGCAACAGCCATGTGGATGATCAATTTTACCTGAAAGCTTTAGCAAATCCACCAAGGATTAAATATAACATTTTCTGTAATACTCAACAAAGACCAATTATCTACAAGCTTAAATAATTGGAAAGAAACAAATATCTGTTGTTTATCGTTATTCTAATTCTTTCTTTTGCACGTTTCAGTACTTCGTGATTCAAATTACTCCCGACATATTTTAGCATTTATTCTTTGATAGCTCAAGTATCATGGGCCCTATGAATGTTCAATACATGACTCTCTCTTTGTATGCTAAATTTGTATATCATTTGTTCAAAAGATTTGCAGTGAGGAGTATTGCAGGTTCACATGCATGTCACTGGGAGTGCAAGCAGAACTGTCTATGATTATATCAGATATAACCATGGTATGCTTCATTTAACATTATGGTCATATAACTGCAGCTTTGCATTTTCACATGAATGCAAATGTGAAATGAAAAGTGCAGAGAGGCAAAGCTATAGTTGTTCTAATAAATGCCAAGGATTGAATTGCTCTTGTGTTGAAACTCCAGATTCTGGGAATAGGGCATGGGCTTGGTCTTCTTTTTGGGATGGATCTATATGCATCTATCTTCTATGCCACAATTGGCATTGTCTTGCTTCCCTTATTTCTTGCACTCTTGGTAAAATTTTCATTCACTTTGTTTTGTCTGTCAATACTAGTATGTTACCAGAAATACGCCAACTACAATGTCAATACTAATTGGACTGCAGGACAATTTCAAGGCAGAAGCACTGTATATAGGGATAGCTGCCTTCGCGCTTCTCTTTTATGTGCTTGGGGTTTTAATTAGTCAACCAGAGGTTCCACTTATGACTAGTGGCATTTTTCCTAAGTTGAGTGGTGAGAGTGCATATTCATTGATGGCCCTTCTAGGTGCAAACATAATGGTGCACAACTTTTATATTCATTCTTCTATTGTAAAGGTAATCCGGTTATATTTTCCTGTAACATTTATTACTTGTTTACCTTTTAACTTGTCAACTGTTTCATCATCAACTGTACTTGTTGCTGGCTGATCTTTGAATATGAATTTGAATACCTTGTAAGCTCATGCGACCTGCAATCTGTTTTAATGCATCTGTAATCATTTCAAGTTTCAGTGCACGACATGAAACAGTTCCATTCTCATCAAAGATATGATTTCACCCAACTGCTCTTCTCCTTTTTTGGTTTGAATTGCAATGGTCACGACCTAATTAAAAATGGGGTTGTGTGGAACTGAATTGTTCACAGACTAATTTTTCTAAAACTAATATGAAATATCTTCCTAAATGATGTTCTAAAGGACTGAATTATGGAAATTTCCTTAGCAAAGTGCTAATCGCGACCGTTGAAATAAGTTAGTTTTATATGTAAATCGTTCTGGGATGTCATGTTGGCATTTAATACAACCAATCGAATTGATTGCATGCTGCAAGTTATTGTCTCCCCTTTCACAGCAATCCTTAGCACATGTTTGCAATTTTCTAATTTCATAGTTCTTATGCTTACCAGTACTATGTAGTTTTCAAGAAGTTTTCAAGATGGACCTCTTATTCATTAACTTACTACTAGCCACCTCATCCTGGATTATATCCCCTAGATCTTGTTTGTCTCTTTTTGAGTTTTTGAATGCATGGTTTCTTAATTGTGGGTGCAAACTATTTTTTTCATGCATTCATCTCTCATCTTATGCATAACAGCCTTGTTTCTATCAATTTATTTGTAACGGGTTACTTTCATTTTTATGCTGCAGCAGAAGAGACAACAAAATGTTGCTATTGGTGCCTTATTTCATGACCATTTTTTTGCTATCCTCTTCATCTTTACTGGCATTTTCTTGGCAAATTACGTGCTGATGAACTCAGCAGCAGCAGTGCTCGGTAGTACAGATGTTGCCTTCAGCTTCCCAGATGTTTCCATGTTAATGGACCAGGTTTGTATTATTCTCTTCTTTTTGAATCAGGCTCTGGCAGATATTTGTGGTTTGTGGTTTGTGTTTGCTTGTCATATGGTTTCTTTTACTTGATTGCCTTTTACTCCTAATATATGTTGCCTGATTGGTCCAGGTGTCTTGTATTAAGCTAAAGGCTGCATTAATCTGACCTGTATACTGATAGGCTAACCTTCCTAAATCTTTACTAATGGTTGTTAGTACCTACTCTGATTTTGTCTTTTTATTCTATGGACGTTTGTGCTTCTCATATGTTACTGATAACCTTGTTTCAGTTGATGTGTTGTCTTGTTTGATTGAAAATGGGATCCTTCATATAGAAGTTGTTCAATCTTCACAGCTATTGCCACTGCGATGTTGATATGCCTTTCAATAGGATGAATACTTTTGATGGGTATAAGATTATTTTGACAAAAGCAACATATGGACAGTAGAAATTAACTATAGGACATATTTTCTATATTAGTGCCCCACAATGTAATCATATTGTATAGGCTTCAAATCAACATGTATAACAAAAGTGGGAAGAAAGGCAATGCAAACTGGGACACTCCATTCTGAGTGAATAACAAGTTTTGGACCCAACCACTTACTTTCCCAAACACTGAAATATGTGCATCTAGAAATAAATTACTGGTAACTACCTCAGCACAAAAGGATGGATTGCGTGAAGAAAGAAGGGATTCTTTTGCTTCTTGGGTGGTGGGCATGGGGGAGGGGGTCTCTCCTTTTTTATCTATAACTGGACATATAGACGGTATGGAGAAGTCATGTTTTTGCGGTTAATTTGGTATTACTCTGTTATTTTGAGTTTAAGCAAATGATCAAGGGTTGATCCACTGTTCAGAAGTTCTGTTAAGTGGATACCCCTGTTTCCTATCACCTACCGATGCAAATTTTAGCTTCTGCTTCAGTTTTGTTGTTGGATGTTCACAGAAAACTTGTTTCATCTAGTCAAACAGGCACATGCTGGCCTATCTACCCAACAAGAATAGAAGTGCATGAAGTTGTGGTAATCCCTGCTGTGATTGTTCAACCTTTGCCAGACATCTTCTAGGGCAGTCTGAAATTTATTGAGTTTCAGTTTCTCACTTTTAAAATGTGCTGCCATCTTCTCTTATTTGAAAAGTTTGGAAATTCCAGTTGTATTTCCAGCCTATTATAACACCATTTCTTCTTATATTTTAGTATGCTTTTCGAGGTATTGGTGTTATCTGTCTGGTAATATCTCATATATTATCCTGCATGCACGATCTAACTGTAAATGCATTTAGCTAACACATTGTTCCTTATCCTTTTACAGATATTTAGAAGTCCAGTTGCACCTCTTGCATTTTTTCTGGTCCTTTTCTTCTCTAGTCAGATTACTGCTTTAACTCGGAATATTGGTAGACAAGTGATTTTCCCATGTTTCTTTGGTATTAACCTATCTGAGGTCCATCATGCAATAGTTAAGATCATCATGATCATTCCAGCTCTTTACTGTGCCAAGAGTGCTGGTGCTGAAGGGATATATCAATTGCTAATTTTATGTCAGGTTATTCTGGCGATGCTGCTTCCGTCTTCAGTGATTCCCCTTTTTCGTGTGGCATCATCAAGATTTGTCATGCGTGCTTTCAAAATTTCTTGGCATTTGGAAATCCTCTCTCTGGTTGCATTCCTTGTGATGTTTGCGTCTAACATTTTCTTTGTAATAGAAATGTTATTTGGAAATAACAGTTGGATGATAAATCTGATGGGAAGCACAGAGAACAATCTGATAATTTCCTACTCTGTTCTTCTCATTGCTTGTGCATCCATAGCATTCACATTACATCTTGCTGTTACACCACTGAAATCTGCAAGCAATAGGCCGGAAGCAGATATCTGGACTGGTACTTTGCAAAAAGATCAGTCAGAGCTGCTTGAAGATGCAGAAGATAATAATGTCGATGTGGATAAATATGATGAAAATCAGGAGTCTATTGTAGAAAATGCCTTCGAGAAGTCTGCGGAGAGTCAATATGAGAAATCAATGCTGGACTCCAACCCTGATCTCCCTGAGACAGCTATCGATTCTGACCATGAATCTCACCATTCTACTCAGAGTTCCAGTATAACTGTGGCTTCTATGCCCCTGAAGAGCGACCAAGAAGAACCAAAGTCTGCAGTTGAAGTTGACTTGTTAGACACTGCAGATAAGGCATCTGTTGGATGCTTGTTGAGTGCCAACAGTTATGAAAGGATTGATTATAGGGAACCAAGCCTGAAAGATGAAGGATCACTGACATACATCCCCAAAGATAGAGAGAGTGAAGGTTTTACTGTGGACGCAGAGGAGTCCTTCAAAGGATTTCCACTTTCTTCAACTCCTGAGGTCCTTGAATCTTTCAATAGTGTCAAGTCAAAAGGTCTGGATGGTTTGAATGGTAGTGGGAGCTTGTCAAGGTTGTCAGGGTTGGGACGAGCAGCACGACGCCAATTAGCTTCCGTTCTAGATGAGTTCTGGGGTAATTTATTTGATTTTCATGGGAAACTAACACAAGAAGCAGTGACGAACAGACTGGATGTCCTTCTTGGATTGGGATCAGATCTAAGACCAGTTGGTTCAGCTGTAAAATCAGATGCCATTGGAACAGAAGCCTCCAAGAATTTCTTTCCAGATACTGATATGGGATCCACTTTTCCTACAACCACAAGAGATTATGGTTCCCAGATACAAATGAAGAATCATAATGTAGACTTACCTTTTGGAGTTCAGATGGGTTCCTCGTCGTGGTCTCAGAATATGCAACCATTGACTTCACATGTGCAAAGCTCATCTAACAACTTGGTTGATCCTAGTGAAAGGCTTTATTCTAGTTTGCGGCTGCCACAATATTCTGATAACAAGGATCATCAACCGGCTACAATACATGGTTATCAGATGGCCTCTTATCTCAGAGAACTTGGTGCAACAAGAGCTCCTTATTCCTCAACCATCTCACAAAATCTGCCACCAACTCCCAACTCTGCATCTTCTATGTCAGCTTTAAGGGATCAAATTTTGTATAACCATGCACAAAATGAACTTGGTGCATTGGGAACTTCTAGTTTACAAAATCCAGTTTTGTCTAGCATGAACAGATTACAGACTGCAGCGACTTACTATGAATCATCATTTGGTGAAGCTAGTGACAGTGTTAATTCTTCTGCCTATACAAAGAAATATCACAGTTCACCTGACATTTCGGCTATTATTGCTTTAGGAAGAAATGCATATTTGAATGAAGCAAAAAGAGGTGCTCCAATTGGCCCTCGCCCATCCTCAGGTAGGTGGGCATCCGATCAATCGCAATATTTGAACCCTGCTTCAAGAGCTGGAGTTCCTTTAGCATTTGATCAGCTTTCTCCACCCAAGATGCATAGAGATATTTTTGGTTTAAATCCAGACACCAAATCGCTTTGGTCTAGGCAACCTTTCGAGCAATTTTTTGGTGTGGCAGGTAAAAGTCAGATGGGAAGTGATGGAGCTTTTGGAAGATCCAGTATTCCTCCCAAAGAGACCTTTCCTTATGCAGAATCCGGTGCCAAGCTGCTTCTATCTCTAAGGGTTTGCATCATGAAGCTGCTGAAATTGGAGGGCTCAGAGTGGTTATTTAAACAGAATGGTGGGTTTGACGAGGAGCTAATTGATCAGATTGCTTCCTCGGAGAAATACAGAGCAGATAAAGAAGATGTAGATATCTCTTGCTTCCAGTCAATTCCTAGTTGTGGAGATGCGTGTGTATGGCAAGTGGCCCTAATTGTAAGCTTTGGTGTGTGGTGCATTCGCCGTATTTTAGAATTATCGCTTGTAGAGAGTCGGCCAGAGTTATGGGGAAAATACACATACGTTCTAAACCGTCTTCAGGTACAATTTACTCATCACGCTATATTTATTTTTTGCTTATATATAATTAGTGTTGGACATATAACATATGCAATGCCAACTTAGATAATAAGTGCAGCTTAGTAACACATGGATATGGCTCCTAGTGATACAATGAGGGGTTTTGGTTGAATTTAGAATACAGCACATGGTACGAACAAACTCCTTAACCGTTTGTAGAACGGAGCATCTGAAATGTGTGGGTCCTCAATGAACATGATCTGAGAGCTCCCTCTAATTATCTCTAAACACTCATGTTTGGCAATGACCACTAAAAGAGAACATGACGAGTAAGTGGAAATTTTATCAATCGTGCAAGCTTAAGAGTGCATGGTTCAGCTCCTGTTTCAGTTTGAAGCTTAACCAACAATGGAATTTAGGAGCGGGCTAATAAGGCTGAGCTAATTGCACCTCACCTGCTCTTGACTGAGATATGCTTACTTACTCTTACTGTACTGAGCGAAAAAAAAACAAAGTTTTAAGAATTCAAGCCTAGTTCTAGCATTTACAAACCACATCTTCCTCAAACCTCAGTGACCATGGGTTGGATTTGGGTTTTATTCATTCATGAAGCCGTGTGCGTATGATATTACAAGATTGAAATGATATAGGAAAAAGAAGCAAAGGGAGATCCAATCAATTTACGTACTCTGGTAAATGTTCACGTCCCCAAGGAAGGCTATAGTGTTGGGATTGTGTCTTTGATTCTTTGTATAACTTCATGAGAATTAGATAGGATTAGAGATTTATCATGATTAGGAGATTGAGTCTCATCATAATTAGGAGTTTGAATCCTATTCTAATTAGGAAGTTAGGTTAGAGATAAGATTTTGATTTTCCTATATATATTCTTCTATTGTTGGAGGAAAAACTAAGGAGAGGAGAGATGACCAACATTCTTATACTCTTAAGGTTAGCAGAGAGCGTAGCCTGATTCAAGAATATTGTGTGAGAGGCGAGGGTTTCGCAGTCTTTGTCCGTTAAAAAGATTGTAAGGAAAGGGCTTTGGAGAGAATATGAGAGCTGATTATGTATGTGAGGTTGAGAGATTGAGAGACGAGAGTTGAGTGGTTCCTCTTGTAGTTCTTCCTGATACATAGTGGATTTCTCGTATTGTTGCCTCGTGGATGTAGGTCGAAGTTGGTCGACCGAACCACATAAATCTTGGTGTTATTTCTTCTTGATTGTGGTTTTTTTTCTATCTTGTTGATTGTGGGTTGGTTTTCAAGTTGCGCATATTGTAGTAGGTGGGGAGAGTAAAATTCCCCAACATATAGTAATTCCACTGTTGAAAACCAGGATAAATAATTATATTACTCGAAGTTTTGCAGTCTTTTATCTACATTGCAGTTGCAACGTGAAGCATCATCCTAATAATCACCACCTGGCCTTGTATTTTCTTTGTAGCCAGCATCTAGGAGATTTGACCTTTTATGCATTGGATGGTTTATGTGATCTTTTTCCTTTTAGTTACAATCTTCTGTATACATTTGATTATTACAAGATTTTTCATGTTCATGTAACATCTAAAACTTTCTCCTCATTGAGATGTCTCATCCAATACAGGGAATAATTGAACCTGCATTTTCCAAGCCTCGACAACCTCTCCCTCCTTGTTTCTGTGTTGAAAAAGCAACAGAAGCAGCAAGAAATTTCACTGCATCTTCACAAAATGGGTTTCTAAGATCCACAGAGAAACCCCCAAGTAAACCCTTAACCAGCACAAGCATGGTCCTTGAAATCATCAAAGATGTAGAGATTGCAGTTTCAGGACGAAAAGGACGAACTGGCACTGCAGCAGGAGATGTTGCGTTTCCCAAAGGGAAAGAAAACTTGGCTTCTGTACTCAAAAGATACAAACGCCGGCTGTCAAATAAATCCTCTGGTAGCCATGAAAGTCCTTCAAGTTCTCGAAGGATTCCTTCATCGTCATCTTCCTCTGTTTTATAGCTTCGAGAACAAGAATATCACTACCCTGAGCTCATGGGTCATGGTTTTTATCGTTTGAAGAACGGTTTAGGGTTCAAGGTTCATGTCGATCTTTGTCCCTCTCCAAGTCTCATTGCTATGTATGTTGTATAAGATTTACAGGGAAACACTAAGCAGAAAGGAGGCTGAAGGAGATGCAGAAAGCACTGTTTTTTAGTGGTCTTTCTAATATTTTCCCCTTTCTGATCTTAATCGACCCTTCACATTTCATTTGGAAAGAAAATGTGTCTTTTGTTTTGTTTTGTTTTGTTATTTTGCCTGCTGCCTCTGTACAGTATTATCTTTGCGAAATGCAAACCTTTTTTCCCACTCTATCAGTTAACAGTGCAGACTGTTTTTCATTTTCTGTTTTCCATTATCAGTAATCTACCGTACGTTCCCGCTTACTTCATTCATATCTATATAATTCTTTACTTGCTCAATGTCGCTAGGGAATAGGGAATGCATATTCTCTCATTCCTTTGATAATATAAAATATTTGATTATTTTAGATGTGACAAAGAGATTCCTAATTGATGCATAATTAGAAAATCTCTTGGAGATGAATATTTCATGCTATTCGCTATTGTTATTGTACATTTGTTTTCTTTTTCTTTTCTTATTTGCTGCAAAGTAACTTCCTCTGATAATGAGCTCGTGATTATTGCTAGAATACGCTTCTCTACTTTTCTATAAGCACTGTTGATTCTTTTTGTAGTATTGACATTTCCCAGCCGTGACCAATATCAGCTTCTGCAGTAGTGGCCAGGAAAGAGGCACGGGAAATATGATTTTAAGGAGTCAACTTAGATTGAATCTGGGGATACACCTTCAAAATTAGATTATACGCAATTAATTCACTTGATCCACTCCGTTTATTTTGATCTATATGATTTGGATGACATGAAAACAAAAAATTAGGCATATTCGGTTTTATTTACTAATGCATCAAGTGATAGTAAAATTAACGGTTTTATGACAACGCAACCAAAGAGACGATGAAAAATATGTGTTGGAAATATTCAAATGTCATGATTTTTATTTTGTAGGTGTTTTAAGACATCTAGATCATGATAAATGGAGCGGATCGTCCGTTGAAATAGCTCAATCCATACATTGAGAGAAAAACTTTCGAAGTTCGTAGGACTGCTTAATTATTATTGGAATTTCATTTGCTTTTGCGAATCCATGAAAGCCCATATAAAGTCCATGAGTTGCATCAACGTGTCCTTGTCTCGTTCAAGTGAAATTATAGAAATGAGATTCACACGGTTTGTGAGTGAATTTCAAGCGGACAAGCAATCTCAAATTGCAATTATGAAGATGGTGAAGTCAACGTTCACAACAAAATATAAAGTAACAAGATGGATTCTTTAATACAATTTCAAGTATATATAATTGTTCAATTATAACTCTCTAAGTTTACACCACATGGAGAGTAGACTAGATAGGTTGAGCCACCCTAAAGAAAGTAACACGAGCCTACATGTCATAAATAAAAGTATAAAAATCTAAGTAATTCTCCTGCGATGCATGTGGATCATGAGAATTTTTTTTTAATGAGAGTCTTTTTGAAACTATGCTATTTTTTTGAATTTGGATCCTCTTCCCTACAAAAAAGTAGTGGAGAGAAACTTTTAATTTCAATCGTTGATTACTTAATAGGTGGTTATGATACAATCTAAATCTAACACTTACCATACCACCGTGTATTGCACTCATTCCTAATTTGCACTAAAAAAATCACAACCACCAACTAGATAATCAATTATTGTGATTATATAGTGGTCCATCCACTACATTTTAGATAGTGAAGAGGATCTGAATCCTATTTTTTTTCTCTGTAAGGAGAGAAGTTACCGGTGTTGGACTTTAGTGGTAATAGAGTAACTCTAGATCTCTTTGTACACCATGATAAGTATGAAAGTATCCCCAACTTATGCGCGCTGCTCTCATCACGTAGAAACTAGAAGGAAAGATAGTAGTCAATGATTTGAAAGCTAAGCAGAAATTTCCATAAGAAAACAAAATGAGATTAGGAAAATTCTACATGTAAAAGTGTAAAATATTGTCTAACTTAAAAGAGTTAATTGCAAAAGCATATTCTTTACTACAGTTATAGCTATTTATTCACTCCAAAGTATTTTATTAACACTTCAACTCTTCAACTCCAAACAATATTGTTTTACAAGATAGTTAAAGATATCATGTGCGAATCGTGTAATGATAAATTAATGTCCTATTTTATTAACATTTAAACTCTTCAACTCCAAACAATATTGTTTTACAAGATAGTTAACGATATCATGTGGGAATCTAAATTAATTTGTCCTTCGCTAAAAAAAAAATACTGAATTGCCCTCCAAATTGAGGGTAAAATTAAGATTGTTTGAGATTCAGAAAACATAGATGCTAACAAAAGGTTATACATGATTTAAGTGGCTACATCATCATAGTACAGGCGAAGTATTTGCAATTAACTCACTTAAAAAGCCAGAACAAATTAAAAAAATGCTCAAACTCCAAGCAATATCATTGAGGTGGGTCACCAAACAAAGAAGCTTAGGATATTTAAAACGGAAATGCTTTTTGGCTTGCGGGGGCCCACCGTAAAACTGAGTAAATTTATGATGAAATTAGCAACATAGAAAAGGTCCTACTCCTTTTCACAAGTCTTTATGATTCTCTCCCCCAAACACTTTGATTATTATATTGCCAACTTGCTTTCCAGAAGCACGACATCACTTGAAACCTCCTTCCTGTAGTCTATCCTTTCCCCGTGAGTAGGGGTGTCCAAAAAGCCCACCGGCCCGGGCCCGGCCGGGCCGTGGCCCGGCCCGGCCCGGCCTCGGCCCGGAAACCCGGGCCAAGTCCGGGCTCCGGGCCGGGCCCGGGCCGCCTTTTTTGTGCCCGGCCCGGCCCGGAATAGTATTTTTTTTATTTTTTTTTATTTTTTATATGTATTATATATGTATAATATATGTATATATAATATATTTTTATATATGTATAATATATGTATATATATATATATATATATATATAATAATATATGTATATATAATATATTTCTATATATTATAGATAGTCTGTATATATACTCTCTGCTTATATATATAATTATGTATGATGTATGTAATATATACTCTTCTTATACTATACATGTAATCAATAAGTATACACTCTCTCTTATATATGTTTATACTCTCTCTATATACAAGTATATATAGGTATACACTCTCTATATATGTATAATATAGATGTGTGTTATATCTTACTCTCTTAGTAATATATGTATTAATAAAGTATATCTCTCTTATATATGTATAATATGATGTGTTGTGTGTATACTCTCCTCTCAGTATATATGTATAATATAGAGTAATACTCATCTATATATATGTAAGTCTCTCTATTATAAGTATATATAAGTATACACTCTCTTAATATATGTATAGATATAATGTGTGTGTATATATATACTCTCCTCTCTAAGTATATATGTTATATATAAGTATACTCTCTCTTATATTATGTATAATAGTTTGTGTGTATACTCTCTCTCCTTAGTATATATATATATATATAAACTCTCCTATCTTGTATACTCTTTACTTCTTATATGACAGTATATATAGGTATAGCACCTGCTTATTTATATATGAATAATATGTATTACTCCCTAACTTATAAAGGTATACTCTCTCTTATATACCTGTACTACTCCTCATAATATAGTATACTCTCAATGCTTATATGTGTAAACTATGCTGTGTGTAATATCTCTTCTCTTAGTATATAAGTATAGTATATGTACAAAAACAGCTGTACTGTGCTCTCTCTATTGCGCCCAACGGACAATGCTACTTAAATTCATTTTCTCATCTCTTTACATATAGATTATAAATATATATAAATATTTTACATATAATATATGTTATAAATAATATATAATAATATTAGTGTACATAATATTTATAAGTATAAACTATACATAATTATATAAAATATAATAAATTAAACTAATTTTTAGTATTTTTATGCAAAAAAAAAGAAAAGGAAACATAATGAAAAAAATCGCGGCGCCCGACGCCGTGAGCCCGGCCCGTGGGCCCGGCGCGCGCCCGGACCCGGCGCCTCGGGTACCGGTCCGGCTCCGTTTCTGCCCGGTCCACGGGCACCGTGATTTCTGCCGGGCCGCCCGGGCCGGCCCGGATGGAACAGGCCTACCCGTGAGGCCGTGACAAAGAAAAGGGGTCGCGCTTCATATACACCAAGAGAATCATCTTAATTTCGAATAAAATTCATTAATTTTTCCTTCTTTTCTCAAAAAAATAAATGTTTTCTTGTAAAAATCCTACAGAAACCAAGTGTTCTCATTTTTGTTTGAATCGCAAGACTTAGTACAGCATCCGCCTGCCACTAAAGTTAAATAATTTCCGTATGACAAAACGAAGTACGCAGAAAATATGCGTCACTTTTTATTTTATTTTTATATAATCAAGTTCATTTGATCTATACTAATCAAGTTTTGCTTGCTTACCTGATGTTTTTTTCTCAAATGGTAGCCTTATTTTTTTTGTTGACCGAAAACGCTCTTATATATGTATAATATGTGTGTATATACTCTCTCTCTTAGTATATATGTATATATAAGTATACTCTCTCTTATATATGTATACTCTCTCTTATATAAGTATATATAGGTATACACTCTCTTATTTATATATGTATAATATGTATACTCCCTCTTATAAAGGTATACTCTCTCTTATATATGTATACTCCCTCTTATATAAGTATACTCTCTCTTATATATGTATAATATGTGTGTGTATACTCTCTCTCTTAGTATATAAGTATAGTATATTACAACGGCTACTTCTTCCCCATTGGCCCAACGGACAATGGCTACTTATGCGATTTTCTCTCTCTTAAGTTATAGATTATAAATATATATAATATATTTACATATAATATATGTATATATAATATATATAATATATGTATATATAATATATATAATATATGTATATATAATATATATAATATATGTATATATAATATATATAATATATAGTTACATAATAATTTATAAGTATATACTAATACATAATTATATAAAATATAATAAATTTAAACTAATTTTTAGTATTTTTTATCAAAAAAAAAGAAAAGGAAAAAATTGAAAAAAATCCGGGCCGACCCGGAGCCCGGCCCGGTTGGGCCCGGGCCCGGGCCCGGACCCGGCCCGGGGTACCCGGGTCCGGGCTCCGGTTTTGCCCGGCCCGGGCCCGGATTTCTGGGCCGGGCCGGCCCGGGCCGGCCCGGATGGACAGGCCTACCCGTGAGGCCGTGACAAAGAAAGGGTCCGCTTTCAATTATACACCAAGAGAATCAATCTTAATTTGAATAAAATTATTATTATTTTTTCCTTCTTTTCTCAAAAAAAATAATTGTTTTCTTGTGAAAAATCCTAAGAAACAAGTTGTTCATTTGTGTTTGACCAGACTTAGTACAGCATCCGCCTGCCACTAAATTAAATAATTTCCGTATTTGACAAAACGGAAGTACGCAGAAAATATTCCGTCACTTTTTATTTTATTTTTATAACTCAAGTTCATTTGATCTATACTAATCAGTTGCTTGCTTACCTGATCTTTTTTTTCTCTAAATGTACCTTTTTTCTTTTGTTGAGAAAACCCTTAATTTGTATAAGCAGTTGTTCATCCAATCAATTGATAGTATAATAATGACAAATACAAATAGGCCTGAGTTCCTATGTATTCCCTAAACTATTAGATTTGTCTCTTCTTCTCTCCTAAACTATTAAATTCGTTCCGTGCTTGCCGCCCAACGTATTTTGGTCCCACATTGCCCTCTAAACTATAACTTACTTCTCATAATTTTATTGAAAACACCCATAAAGTAATAAATCAGTTGTGATTATTAATTAGATATTGAATTTGATAGTTTGGAAGTAAGCATGGATGAACTCAATAGTTTGGAAGGATAAGGTGGGCTGAAAATAGTTTAGGAGATAAACATGAACCTAATGTAATAATATTTGAGGGAGCAAAGTGAGATAAAAAAATAGTTCAAAGAATATCAAGGGAAAAGTCAATAGTTTGGATCCTTTGGGGACAAGTAGAGGCTGAAACCATAGCATTATGGCATGTGCAAACACACATGAGGACAAGTAGAGGTAGAAACCATAGCATTATCGCATGTGCAAATGCACGTGCAATTAACATAAAAACTTAATTATTTTAAATTTTATGTAGATGGACTATTTTAATATCCTAAAGTATCGTAGATATATCTTAGATCATTTTATGATATTTATTTATTTATTTGGCGATATTTTATTTTATCTTATTCAAAATTCGCAATGACATATATTTCAATTTGAGTAGTGACATAATTTTCCTAGATGTGTCACTAAAAAGAGGTCTTTGTCATATTATATCTTTAGGGGTTTTTTTATTTAATGATTTTTAACTAAGTATATAGGTATATTTTTTGATAATATTTATAGTGGATATATTAAAATTATAATTGTTGTTTTTATTATATTTATTTACATGGAAAAGAACTTTATCAATTTATATTTATATCTTTTTATCATATATAATATAATAATATTTAATTAGTGATCTCTATTATATGTTATAGAAAGTTATAAAAATAAACAAAGAGAAAGAAAAAATAAAAAATTTATGTGAAATGACCAAATTGTCCTCGTATCCTTAGTGAGATGAAGGTCAACTTTCTCAATTCCTTCAAAGTTTTCCTACCTCATTATAGCCCATCAAATTATATTTTTAGCACATAAATAGTATAGAATGCATGGTAGCAATCTCAAAGGAGCTCCTTGAGGGAGGGGGGGCGGGAGGGGG
>NC_033800.1:139934347-140019644 GCF_001876935.1 Asparagus officinalis | reverse complement strand
CAATAAAAATCTCCAAAAAGAAATATTGTCTTTGTTTATTTATTGATTTATTTACATTCCAAATGTCTGTCTGGTATACATATCAAACATAGCGAGCTTACCTGAACTATAGTAACATTTATACTTGTATTTTAAGTCGTTTTCAAACGATGCTTATACCAGTATACTCCTGTAAATCAATTCAAAACTAAAATATTCGAACTCAAACTGATCATATACCTTCGGAACTCAAGTACTTAACAACATTAGTTGCTATTAAATTGAACAGCGATGGGAATGTAAAGGATGTTATGATCAAAAAGAACGCCAAAGAATATAAAGCCATGCTCAGTGTTCGCAACGCCTCAGAGATTTCCCAAGTTGTTACGTACCTTCAGATAGCCATCCCCGGCCCTGATGATATTCACTTGACGGATGGCTCAGTTTAGCTTAGGGTTGTGGGTAAACCCCTTGTTGTGTGCGGCGGAAGTTTCGAGGAGCGACACGAACAATCCAAGAGAAACCACAACCAATAAGCAAATCACAACCACAACAAGAACAAACGATTTACTTGGTTCGGCAAGTTGCCTACGTCCACGGGGCAAGGAGGGGGGAGTTCTTACTATTAGAAATCAAGAGAATACAAATAGAGTTACAAATCTCACCGATTAAACCCTAAAACAAAACTCTAGATCTCTCACAAATCTCCAACAATTGGATGCAGCAATCCTCTCCAAAAGACTGCTCAAAATCATCATTGCTTAACCCTAATTAATCAGGTTTAGGGTTATATATCAACTCAGAAACGAACCGGGTCAAAAACCAAGCCCAGCCTAAAATCAGTCTGCGGTCGACCGAATCTCATCCCGAGACCAAAAAACACCTACAGGGTCCTCACGGTCGACCGTCACGGCCGACCGCCTTCAGCTCCGAGTCCTAGCGACCGTGACGGTCGACCGTCAGTCTGTCTGGCTGATTCTTCTGCTGTTTTCCTGTACTCTCTTGCCATTTCTTTAATTCTCCACCTCGGCGAATGTTTCTACCAAAACTGAGCCGACACCAAATCATCCAAAAGTTTCACAACAAGCCCGGGAACCAAAACTAGAGCTGAAACACGATCTCCCCCCAATCTGAATCAATAAAACCGGCTGCATCTGAAAGACCACCTACGTATTCTCTTGCCCAAGGAATCAAGCCGAATGTAGTTCTCCCAAATGGCCTCCAAAGGCCTCAACACTGAAGAATATTTAAAAGCTTTAAACAATAACCAAATTTCACTCCTGAAACAACTTTGGTCAAAATATCTGCAGGGTTGTCGTTCGTGTGGACCTTCTCCAATATGACGTCTCCATCATCCAAAACGTCACGAACAAAGTAGAATCTGTTATCAATGTGCTTCGTGCGCGCATGATAAACCTGGTTCTTCACCAAATAGATAGCCGATATGCTATCACAATATACCCGAATGGTCTTCTGTGCAATCCCCAAGTCCTCCAATAATCCATGCAACCACAAAGCCTCCTTCACAGCTTCAGTCACCGCCATATACTCCGCCTCTGTAGTAGAGAGAGTCACTATGGACTGAACTGTACATCGCCAACATACATGTGCACCTGCCAATGTAAAAGCATAACCTGAAGTGGACCGGCGCTTGTCAAGATCTTCAGCATAATCTGAATCAACGTAACCAATACAATCCTGCTGATTCTTCTCATCCTTCTGGAATATCAAACCAACATCCATGGTGCCTCGAACATACCGTAGAATCCACTTCACAGCCTCCCAATGACCCTTCCCGGGGTCGTGCATGTATCTCGATACCATGCTCACGGCCTGTGATAAATCTAGCCTCGTACACACCATCGCATACATCAAGCTACCTACCGTACTGGCATATGGGACATTCGATATGTAATCTCTGTCCTCAACTGAAACATGTGACATCTACGCTGAAAACTTGAAGTGGGGAGCCAATGGAGTGCTAACTACTTTTGCATTTCTATCAAAGCTGAATTTCTTCAACATCTTCTGCAAGTAGCTTTTCTGTGTAAGTTTTAAACTCCCTTTCACCCTGTCTCTCTCGATCTCCATACCCAATATCTTCCTTGCCTCTCCAAGATCCTTCATCTCGAACTCAAATGACAGCTCCTCTTTCAACTTTCGAATAGCCGAAGAATTTCTGGAAGCAATAAGCATATCGTCAACATATAAAAGCAAATATATATGCTCACCATCCTTTAGCTTGTGCATATAAACACATGGGTCATATGGGCTCTTTGTGTACCCTCGGCCAATCATAAAGCCATCAAATCTCTTATACCACTGTCTTAGTGACTGCTTCAAACCATAAAGAGACTTCTTCAGCTTGCAAACCAAATCTTCCTTTCCTGCAGCTTTGAATCCAAAGGGTTGTATCATGTAGATCTCCTCATCTAAATCACCGTGTAGAAATGTTATCTTTACATCTATCTGGACCAAATCTAAATCCAACTATGCCACCAACGTCAATAAAATCTGTATCGACGAATGCTTCATAACGGGTGAAAATACCTCGTCGTAGTCAATGCCCTCAAGCTGTGCATATCCCTTGGCAACCAATCTGGCTTTGAATCGAATGTCCCCAATAGAAGATCCCTCCTTCTTCGCATATACCCACTTGCAACCAATAGCTTTCTTACCCTTAGGTAGATGTGCAAGTGTCTAAGTGTCGTTCTTCTGAAGAGACTGCATCTCCTCCTCCATAGCTTCCTCCACCTGATCGAATCGGGGCTAGACTCTGCCTCCCTGAATGTGGATGGAACCATATCATCAACGACCTCTACTGATAAAGCATATGTGATCATGACATCATTATACCTAGCTGGCCGACGAATTACTCTCCTCGGTCTATCTGCTGCAATGGGCCCCTGAACATGACCCTGCTCCTGAGTCCCATAATCCACTATATCCTCTATCTGCCCGGCTGTCATCTCATCTCCTCCTAGTATCACCTCTGTAAGAGCCTCGATGGATACAATACTCTTTTGAGTGGGTGGAGTCATATCATCCTCCACCTGCTGTGATATCTCTCATGTCTGGTCTCCCTCCACCTGCTGAGGGACTCGAGGACTCATCATGTACGCCTTATCAAATGTGACATCTCTGCTAATAACTATCTTCATGTCCTGTGGATCCCATAACTTGAAGCCTTTGACTCAATATCTAAATCCCACAAAGACTGCTTTTCTCGCTTTCAGATTTAATTTACCATCACTGACATGGTAATAAGCTGGACACCCAAATATCCGAAGCAACTCATAGTCACTAGCTACCGAACCAAACCAACGCTCCAAAAGAGTCTTTTCGTCTATCGCAATGCATGGCAACCTATTCACGAGATGACTCGCATAAACCAACGTCTCGGCCCAAAAGGATCTTGGCAATCCACTCTGCGTCATCATACATCGTACCTTCTCTAGTAAGGTACGGTTCAATCTCTTAGCCACCCCGTTCTATTGCGGTGTCTCTCGAACTGTGAAGTATCTTCTAATGCCGTGATCTCGACAAAACTGCAGAAAAGGATCACTTTTGTACTCTCCACCGTTATCTGAACGTAGAGTCTTCACCTTTCTACCTGTCTGCAGCTCTATTTTCTTCTTCCACTCCACAAAGATATCCAGGACCTGATGTTTATGCTTCATAGGGTATACCCAATTTCTCCTGGAATAGTCATCAATGAAAGTGACAAAATAGTTAGCATCACCAAGAGATGTGTTCTTCGAAGGACCCCAAACATCTGTGTGAATGTAATCCAATGTACCTCGGGTGTTATGAACAGCTAGCGGTGTCAAACTTCACTCTAGTCTTCTTCCCAAGTACACAATGCTCGCACAGCTCCATCTTGCAGGTCTTAGCATCTTTCAATAGCCCATGTTTAGCCAATGAATATAGGGACTTATCTCCTGTGTGTCCACGTCTCATGTGCCATAAAGTGGTAGTGTCCTTCTCTGTAGTGATAGAAGCTGCCAGACCCCCTGTAACTATCTTGCTCTTTAAGTAGTATAGGTTATTTTCCCTGACACCTCACATCACCATCATAGAGCCATTCATGACATTCACTGTAGTATCTTCTAAGATCACTCGATATCCTGCTGCCTCCAAAGTCCCAAGAGAAATAATATTCTTCGTTAATTGCGACACGAACCTCACTTCCTTCAACTCCCTCACTAGACCGTCATGCATCCTAATCCGGACTGAACCAATATCACCAATAGGGCATACATGGTCATTACCCATAAGTATTGTTTTTGGAAAAAGTTGCCTTCGTTGTTGAATTCATTATAATCTGGACCGCTTACAAAGAATTCAAAATATTCAATAAAAAGAATAACGAAAATGAAAGATTACAACTTTTCAAAAATAACGCAAGATCCGTTCGTCGTTTCTTGCTTGTGTGGGTCTTTAGCCGGTGACGGGGACGTCGATATCCGTGGACTACCTGGCAATTAGATCAGGTTCAGAACTCCGTCGATCCGCGAAGGAATCTAGAAGTAGAAGCGCTTATCTCGACAACAGCGAGATAATTGCTCTTCTTAGAATTACCACAACAGGATAATACTAAGGATTGGATGCAGGTGATGCAGATCTGATGACTCTCGATCTCTTGCGTTAAAGAACTCGATCACTCTTCAGTTCGACAGGGCTTCGCCAATTCTCCAAAACTCCAGATCTGAAAAAATGAGGACCCGGGGCTGTATTTATAGGCTCCAGGGGATCTCGGGCGGTTAAAACCACCTAAAAGGCCACTTCTGCATTGGAGACACCCCAGGGTGTCTCGGCCTTGGCCGAGACCCCCAGGGTGTCTCAAACTGGGCCGAGACACCCTAGGGTGTCTCGGGTGGGCCGAGACACCTCGGGGTGTCTCATTCAAGCTGAGACGCTGTGTTATGCCTGTTTGATTGTTTCCGCTGTAAATTCTTCGTCCGAACTCGAATTTGAGTGATTCAAAGTGCGTTGGAAAGCCGACGGGGAGTTCTATAAGCTCCAATGATTAAATCATCCGCAGAATAAATGAGACACGAAGGGTATTTTACCGTTTGTGAACGATACGAGGTTCCCGATCGGTTCATATCTTCATCATTCCGAAGTTCCGTTGTTTCATGTAATTCGCCGGTTTACTTCAAGCGTTCACCGACATCACTCAAGCTTCTTTGAACCAGATGGTGACGTTCATCGTCATTTCCTAACATTGAGCTGTTCGTGGAGACCTATAGGTAGTTTTCGATGCCTACAGATACCCCCTCCAAAGCGTTCCAGACTCGTTTCTTTTATAGAAGAGCCTGAAATACTTTGGATGTGATTGGTCCAGCCTTCAGTCGGCATAAAGGACCTGTAGTTAGCTTCGATTCTTGACTCCTTTGATTTTCAGTCTACTCGACGCTTTGATGAATAGCTGAAATCCTTCCGGCGCTGCGTTTATTGTCTGGCCGTCGTCAAAGTCTCAAATCTACAACTGATGAGTTGAGTTTGGCTCATGTCATTGAGTTGACCTTTTGATCGCAATGCGTTGACTGGCGTTGACCTAGGGTTACGCGTTGACCGGCGTTGACCCTAGGGTTTCGAACGTCGTACGTTAACTTTTTGATCGCAACACGTTGACTGGCGTTGACCTAGGGTTACGCGTTGACCGGCGTTGACCATAGGGTTTTGAACCTCGTACGTTGACTTTTTGATCGCAACGCGTTGACTGAGGGTTTTGAACCTCGTACGTTGACTTTTTGATCGCAACGCGTTGACTGGCGTTGACCTAGGGTTACGCATTGATCATCGTTGACCCTAGGGTTTCGAACGTCGTATGTTGACTTTTTGATCGCAACGCATTGATTGGCGTTGACCTAGGGTTACGCGTTGACCGGCATTGACCCTAGGGTTTCGAACGTCGTACGTTGACTTTTGATCGTAACGCGTTGACTGGTGTTGACCTAGGGTTACGCGTTGACCGGTGTTGACCTTAGGGTTTTGAACCGTCGTACGTTGACTTTTGATCGCAACGCGTTGACTGGCGTTGACCTAGGGTTACGCGTTGACCGGCGTTGACCCTAGGGTTTCGAACGGCGTACGCTGACTTTTTGATCGCAACGCATTGACTGGAGTTGACCTAGGGTTACGTGTTGACCGGCGTTGACCCTAGAGTTTCGAACGTCGTACGTTGACTTTTGATCGCAACGTGTTGACTGGTGTTGACCTAGGGTTACGCGTTGACCGGCGTTGACCTTAGGGTTTTGAACCGTCGTACGTTGACTTTTGATCGCAACGCGTTGACTGGCGTTGACCTAGGGTTACGCATTGACAGGCGTTGACCCTAGGGTTTCGAACGTCGTACGTTGACTTTTGATCGCAACGCGTTGACTGGCATTGACCTAGGGTTACGCATTGACCGACATTGACCTTAGGGTTTTGAACCGTCGTACGTTGATTTTTGATCGCAACGCGTTGACTGGCGTTGACCTAGGGTTACGCGTTGACCAGCGTCAACCCTAGGGTTACGCGTTGACCAGCGTTGACCCTAGGGTTTTGAACCGTCCGGTGTTGATTAGTGTTGATCTTGTTGAAACATCCAAACAACCGACGAAAACGGGCGAAATCGGACTTCAAAAAGGATCCGGGGGGCTCGAACTGGGTTGAGACACCCGAGGGTGTCTCAACCTTGGCCGAGACACCCTTGGGTGTCTCGGCCAAAACCGAGACACCCTAGGGTGTCTCGGTTCAAGAGCCGAGACCCCCCCCTTTTGTTTTCTCTCTTTTCCTTTTTTGTTTTGTTTCCATTCTTGTTTTGATTTTGGTTTCCTCTTTTGTTTTCCCCCTCTTTCCAAATTCAAAAGAGTCCTATCCCTCTCAAACTCTCTCTCTTCTTCCACCTCTTATCCATCCACCATTGTTTCCCTCTAAGAACTCCAAACCCATTAAAATTCTCCTCTTTAAAACCCCTTAAACTCCATACAACAAAATTTCGGATTTTGGTGCTCCCTCCTTGGCCGAAATTCTTCTCTCCTCAAAGCTAGGGTTTTTTCTTCATCCTCAAGCTCAAGGGAGGCCTCTTGATTTGGGTAAGCTTCTCCTCCAAAAACTCTCTCATTTTTTGATAAAGATTAAAACTTTATGCTTGTAATGAGGGTATGCCACGAATTTGTATGCAAAGATCATAGCTTTTTGTTCTCATGAGTTAGAAGATAGGCCCTTTGATGATGGGTTGTGTATGCACAAAATTTTTGGGGGGTCTTATGCAAAAAATGTAATATGGCCGAAATTAAGGGGCTTTTGTGCAAAAGTGGACTGAAATTTGAGGGTTTTTATGCAAAGTGGGCTGACATATAGGACTGAAATTTTAACCCCATTTGGCCGAATTTGAAAGGTGCTTTTATGCAAAAGAATCGACATTGTTTGAGAGGTTTATTTGCAAAAAGCAATTCAAAACTTGTAGAAGGGTATATTTGCAAAAGGACTAAAATTTCAGGGCTGAAATTTTAGGGCTGAAATTCTAAAAGTTTAGACCACAAACCCATGACTAAAGTTTTGAGAAAGGTATGCGACAACTAAACCGAGATTTGTGGAGGGGTTTATTTGCAAAATTGGCTAAATTTTACAAAAGAGTTTATTTGTAAAATTAACCAAAATGGTGGGATATTGGGGGTGTTAGATGAACAAACATGATGACCATGATCCAATTCGAGCGTGTCCTTGACCTGAATTTAGCCTTGAACACAAGGGGTATTTTGGGTATTTCACCAAAATTTATCATGAGGGCTTACACCGCAAAATGACAATCATTGTTTTGTATGCACGAAATTTGTAGGTTTAATTAGACTTCAACTATAAAACCCTACTTATTTTATAGGACTTTAGTTCAAGTTCTTAATTTTCCTTTTAAATTTTGTGTATACATATTTTAGATTGTACCTGACCTGCTGATTTTCATTGCAGATTCTCGATGTCTCCGCGTCGACCTCGACTTCATAGGAGTCGCTCCCTTTCGCAGCATAGCGAGGGAGAGGTTCCCACGGCATCCTCTCCAGCGGCATCCTTTTTTGGGGGTGAGCATTTATACTTTGTATATCCCTGATTGATCCCTTCGCGGGTCATTCAGGAAGAACCGACATCCTCCTTCACGGGGATCGAGGTTTCAGGATATTCGTGGTTCCAGTATACCCTCGTTTGGCCCCTTCGCGGGTCATTCGGGAAGGACCGACACCCTCCTTCGCGGGGGTCGAGGTTTTAGGAAATTCGCGGTTCTGTCACACCCTCGTCTGGCCCCTTCGCGGGTCATTCGGGAAGAGCCGACACCCTCCTTCGCGGGGGTCGAGGTTTCGGACTTGTTTTGCTTGGCCAATTCAAGTCTTCCGGTATATTGGGGCGATTTTGTGTCATCTTACACTTTGTAGGTCAGTGTATGTTACCACGTTATTTACGTGATGATGCATACCGTTCTTCCAGTGTAAGACACTCAAAGTCGTCTCTCCAATTACCCCGTGGATGATCTTATCTCGCTCTCTCATGAGATGGATTTAATTCATGGATAATTTTCTGACTCTATCCTTGTTTTGTTGCAGCCGAGTTCCCCACGGGCAGTCTCTCTCCTCATGCTACTACCGGTTGTAGTGGGGAGGTTTTCTCTTCGGTTTCCGTCAGGCAGGCTATTGGTCCGCTTCCTCAGTTCGATAGAGATCGTTCCGATGAATCTTGTAGTTTGATACGAGATGGGGGATGTCATTGCTTACGCCAGCTGATCACGGATGCTCCTTTTACTGCAGACTCTACTTCTACTCAGGCTTTAAAGAAGCCCAGTTTTCTGTTCGGAGATCACATTGAGGATCCAGCTAGGTTGATTCTTACTGATGAGCATTGGCTGAATAATGATGAAGGAGCCCTCCTGTATATTCCTTCCATTCCTCGTCAGCATTCTTTCACTCATTTAAAGGGACAGGCCGTAGAGCGACAGATATCCTGGTATCTTACCAAAGATGCTGATCGAGTTCATTGTGGATATACCTCCCAACATAAGACTCCTGGTTCCGTTGGGTATCATTATATTCACGGTCTTCGACCAGGGATTGTGGGTCTTGATACTGCACCCCCCGGCGAGGTATCAGCAGCCGTTCCTACTATGAAGAATCGTCTGGCTAAGCTTGGGAGGAGGTTACCTCCACAAGATTTCAGATGCTTTGGTTGGGCTTTCTCGCAACCCAAAGGATGGTGGACGCGTATGACCAGTTATGTGTTGGGACGTTGGGAGAATGATCTGAAGAGCAGTGGGTTGTACGCACCTATACGAGCCACTATGTACGGACCCCCGGTCAGCTGTCGCCACTTCTTAGCATTGTTAGAGACATACATCCCTTATAGTAACACATTCCTGACTAGCGGCGGAGAGTTAGGGTTGGCTTTGCATGAGATACACCAAGTTTCTGGCCTTCCAATGGGGATTGTCCGTACCAGGAGTACTTTCCCTTGAACCAGCAATTGGAGTGGCTGAAGAAGGATACTCCCGATATGTACGATACTCTTTGGGACCTCACCTGGGTTACCACTCAAGCGAAGAGGAAGAAGCAGATCAGCTTGAAGCAGTTCGCTGTTTATTTGTTCCAGCACTTGGATGGTAATTCTGGTGAGACCATATGTGAATTAGACGTTCTGACACCTTCTGCCATTAATGAGTTGATGGAGAAGGCTGAGGCTTGCTCTTACACCATTGCCAGTGTTGAGGGAGCTTTTCCTGCAGGAACCAAGTTTCGGACATTCCTTTGTCATGCGCAGAAGTCCATTGAGCCCAGAACCCTGTTAGCAGGTTATCTTGCCCTCTGGTTGAAGAAATGTGTCGTTCCATATCAGCTTTCAGACGCCTTACCCCTCGAGGTGATCTTCCCCGTAGTTCAGCTAGCTTATGGGAGGGAACTTTCCCTGCTCCCAGCGATGGTTGCTGGTATCCATTGTGGGCTTAGGCGCAGGTGGGCTCTGAACCGCCAGCCGAGCTTATTTGTGTGAAGGTCGAGCTTCCGTATGCATATCTGATGGCGTGGCTTGTTCTTCATCGTCCTGACCTGATGTCGGCGCCCAGCACTGTTGATATCCCTGTTCCTTTCGTGCAGCTGTTGGAGAAGAGCGGATGGCTCGGGAAAACATTCAGTGATGTACAACGAGAGCTTCAAGTTCGTAAGAGCTGGGAGTTCTTCAAGTGTTTTCCTCGTTTTTCGGGTCGCTATGGTGATGTGCTGATTGATGAGGAGAAACCCAGAACGGGTCGAACTTCTCTCGATGTTGGTTGTTTCCGTTGGTTGGTGAAGATCCGCGTTGGGTATCTCGTTCTTCGGGTGAAGAATCATTGTCACATAGAGCCTTACCTTCCCTGCCGTTTTGCTCGTCAGTTTGGCTACGACCAACTATATGTTGGGAATCCGAGCCGTGGTTTGAAGGTTGAGGGAGGGCTTATTGACGGCGTTCGGGCATGGCTATGGACTATGGTGGGCTGCACTGGAGCTCATTTTGCTCTTCCTTCATATAGGCGTAGTTTATTACCTTCCTCAGCTGCAAGTGGTTCCTTTCTGCCAATGAGTTTATAGGTGTGAGGAGCCTTTCAGAGTTGCAGGCTGAACACTTGGTTCAAGTCACTATGATGGCTGCTAGTAAGGCTGAGCTTGCTAAGAAATAGGGGAAGAAGCCTGCCAAACCTTCCCTCTCGAGCAGAGATAGGATGGAGGATGATGAAGAGCTCCTTCCTACTGGCGATGAGGACGAGACTTCTGAGGAGGAGTATGTGGATACAGATACTGACAAGGAAGAACCTAACGCAGGTTTGTCAGACTCTTTCTTTTCAGAATTAACTGACCTGGCCTTCTTTCGTTGGCATCAACGTCATATCCTTTCTCGATCTCAATTGGCTTTTCAAAAACCAGAGCGAAAGGTTTTATTCACTTATCCTAACAAGATGACTCTTATCACCCCAGGTAGGACAGTCGATGAGCATGAGTCGCTTGCTTCTCGCTATGCGAGATCTCGGCCTAGCGGCAGAGCTCCTGCACAGGTCGAGATGCGTAGCAAGTTCATGCATGAACGGCCTGTTGATACTGTGAGGGTTGGTATTCCGAAACGGAAGAAGACCGCTCATAAACCATTTGTTGGTCGGCGCCCTTATGGAGTGGAGTTAGGAGACATCGCCGGTGAAGAGGAAGGTAATACTTTATTGTCTTTATTGCTTTAAGATGACTTGCCTTCTAGGATTCATTAAGCGTAATCATGTTTTATGTTCCAGGAAACTATGAAGAGGGCGAACTTCCACAGGATTCTGTATTCCCTGATTCTGATCGTCTGGATAGCTTCATGCAGCAGATGTGTGATGCCATTCGCGGCAAGCCCATGGATGTTGACACGAACATTGATACTGAGTAGGTTAATAGTGTTGAGCCCACAATTCTATGCTCAGGTATATCTAAATCCGATGATGCCCTACTCGAGTAGCATTTGGAAGAGTTAGGGAATTCAGGACTCATTATTTTCGTGCTTTACTCTCTTTCAGGTAACTTGAAGAATCCAAGCATGGACATCGGGGAAAAAGAATCTTCTGTTCCTACTGCAGGTATCTCTGAGCTTTTCCTTCTTTCCTCATTTTCTTGTATATATCCAACACTTAAATTATTCTGCAGATGTCGTATTAGAGAGGCCAATTGAGGATGAGGCCTTTCATGATACAGGTCTTGAGGAACAGGGGTATGTCTCTGCACCAAGTTTCTTAGGATCCGATATTGGACTATTAGTCGACATGCTGGCTGAGCAGGCCACCAGAGGAGCTGCAGGACCATCCTTTGAGAATGATTCATCTATATGTATATATCTAATTCCCTTCATTTTGCCTGATCCTTTGTCCGACTAACGAAGAATTATCATTACAGTACCAGTCATTGGGACTGATTCAGTCATGATTCCCAGCATCTCTAGTTTACCTGAGGGTAACGGCTCTGCAGGTACGTATATAATCTTCTTCACCGTAATCCTTTTCATTTTTATTTGACTAATAGAAGAGTGTAATCATAGGACCATCCACTGGGACTGATACTTTTATGACTCATGGCGTCTCCCGTGTGCCTGAGGATGATGGACTTGCAGGTATGCAGACGATCCTATCACCCCGATTCTCCTTATTTGTCTAAATTTCTATTTGGTTAATAAAGAAGTGTAACTATAGGACCAGCCATTATGACTGATGCCACTACAGTTTCTGGGATCGATAGCTTGCATAGCAGGGGTGTCTCCCCGCCACAGCCGGGAGGTACTACCGATTTACCTACAGGGGTTGATATACCCTCAATGACCACCCCTGTTGTTACCTCGGAGCCTGTTGAGACTAGACTGGCAGAACCAGCCGTAGGACTCCAACCTGTGGGGACCTCTATCGGTACTGGTAGCTTGCAACTTGCTTTTAAATTCTCTTATCATGTTCGATGATCTCTTACCTTTCCATACTATTGCTTGTAGGATCTCGATCATCTCTATATGAGTGTGTCCGCGCCCTTTTGGCCGATACCGATCCCATCAAAGACATTTTTCGCACGGACCTCGGCCTTTTCACCGTCTTTTTTAATAGCATGATCGAGAAACTTCTTCATCGAGGATATTGTTTCGATCAGTTCAGGCGTTCCCTTTCTCGCTACATGACAATGATCAGAGAAGAAGGGTATCCAGAATTGGCCGATTCCTTCATCGCCGATTTTACTGTTTTGGAGTCTGAGATCCGAGAGTTGGAGGAATTGAAGGCTAATGGAGCTTCTTTCTTCGTTTCCTCTCAGATGGAGCATAGGCTGGCACAGTGGCGCGACCTGAGATCTTCCATCGGCAGCGAGCTTCAGTCACATGAGAATTCTGTTGCGCAACTGATGGCTACTGTGGCGAGGAAGGATATGGATAGAGCCGAGTTACTCAGCTCTTTGAATTCCAACCGCGAGGAAGTGGATAGGTTGAAGAAGGCCTTGAAGCACGCCGAGGAGTTCGGTGCTATCATTGCAGAAGAACTGGCTGGATTAGAGGGTTCTCGTGGACAGGAACTCGAGAGGTTAGGATCTACACAGGAGAGATTGATGAAGCTGAAGAATGAAGCCGTGAAGATCTTGAGCAGTTCTGAAGAATCTGTCCGAGTGGACCTACAAGCAGAACTTGAGCAGAGTTATACAGATAGGCTTTCTAAGTTAGAATCTCATGTTCTTAGCTGCCGTCTGCCTTCGGGCTGACGAGTTTTTTTTATTATATGTTCTAACTTGATCTATTAATAGAAACTCAGTATTTGATTCCTTTTTGATATTTCTTTGTTGATTACGAACCCAGCGGTCATAAAATTTACATGATTTTTGGCAAACCCCCAGCCATCAACGGGTTTGATATGCCTTTACCGATTATCGTTTGAATCGGGCTAGCATGTGAATTATTAAAACCCGTCTCACATGTAACGTTGTGCTAAGAGTATTACCGTTTGAA
Source organism: Asparagus officinalis (assembly GCF_001876935.1). Lineage (NCBI taxonomy): Eukaryota > Viridiplantae > Streptophyta > Magnoliopsida > Asparagales > Asparagaceae > Asparagus > Asparagus officinalis. Next base: position 140,006,171 of record NC_033800.1, on the reverse strand, counting down.
TCGGGCTAGCATGTGAATTATTAAAACCCGTCTCACATGTAACGTTGTGCTAAGAGTATTAATTCACTTAGACTTGATGCTATGATTTTGAATACATAGACTTCACCATTTCTTATGGGAAAAGGTACTCAGCAACGCGTGTTAGGCGATGACTTATCCTTTCTTAGGTTTCAGGATAAAATTCTCCAGACTTAAACTCTGGTGTCTTTTTTCCATCGGTGAAAGACTAAACTGGCCATGTGTGTTAGACATAGACTTTAGGATTTTTGGCAAACCCCCAGCCTTCAACGGGTTTGGTGTGCCTTTACCGATTACCGTTTGAATCGGGCTAGCATTTGAATTTTAAACCCGTCTCATATGTAACGTTGCGCTAAAAGAATTACTTCTCTTAGACTTTATGCTATGATTTTGAATACATAGACTTCACCACATCTTATGGGAAAAGGTACCCAGCAACGCGTGTTAGGCGATGACTTATCCCTACTTAGAATTCGGGATAAAAGTCCCCAGAATTAAACTCTAGTATCTTTTTCAATCGGTGAAAGACTAAATCAGCCACGCGTGTTAGGCGTAGGCTTATCTCTATTTAGGAGTTGGGATAAAACTCCCCGTGCACAAAGTGCACGGATTGGAAGTTGGGAATTGTGTCTTTTCTCAGGGTAAAGATGGACTGGAAAATGGAAGAGGAAGAATTTTATATTCTATCTCTCAGTACTGAAGAGGAAGAATTTTATATTCTATCTACAGTTTGGAAAGGAAACTCAAGGTGGGATCTCTACCCCCAGAATCCGAAGAGATAAAACTAAGAGTGGGATCTCCACTCCGAGAATCGGAAAGATTCAAACGACCCTAACTTTTATAGGATTGGCCATTTGATTCAAAAAGAATCCCTCATTTATTGAGGAGAAAGCCCAATTTCGACCTTAACTTTTATAGGTTTGGTGGAAAAAGGAACAAATGCAGACTTTCGTTTATCGAAAAGGAATGACTCGGTCTTAGTCCTAACTATTTGTAGGCTTGACTAAGTGAGATTGGGAACAATCCTAACTTTTATAGATTTGATTGTTCGAATTGAAAGTGGACCTCTCGTTCATGGAAGGAATCGAGAGAGGAATTTGGCTTTGGCCCTAACTTTTATAGGTTTGACCTGAAAGCAAAGAGAGTGGAATACAGGTAGCAATGAAAATACCAACTCGTATCATCACTCAAAGGAGGACTTTAATGCTAGGTGATTAGGACCTAGCATGTTGAGTCTGAAAATTGCCAATGACTGGCGGATAGAAATTTTGGTGGATCCACCGTCGATTAATTTGATCAGCGGATGGTTTGGTGAGGAAAGATTAACCTGTCAAAGGATTGAATCTCGTCTTACAACAATAACTCATGAGAGTTAGAGAATTTGACAATAATAAGAAGAAACATTCCGACATTCAGAGTTCGAACGTGGATTTCTTATTCATCACTTCTACAGTGACTGTGTTATCCCTAAGAATACCACATGTGGTATTCTTTCGGGAACTTCCCGATACATTATTTATCCTGAAGATACTAAGGATAGTATTTTTTCAGGAACTTGCCGTTTATCGGCATCATAAGCCGGTCGCCGTCCTTGGTGACTAGGCGATATGCGCCACTCGAGTAGACTGTCTCTACTAGGAATGGTCCCTCCCATTTGGGTTCAAATTTGTCTTTCTTCTTGGAGTTAAGGATCATAGGCCGCCTCTCAGCTAAAACCAACTCCCCTTCTTTGAAACTCCGTTGTCGAACCTTTTTGTCGAAAGCTCGAGAGATTCTGGCTTGGTAGAATTCGATATGCTGTTGAGCTTCTAAACGCTTCTCATCTAGCCTTTCAAGTTCTTCAAGGCGCTTCTGATGTTGCTCTTCGGTCGTCATTTGAGTCGCGAGGGCGATTCGAAGTGACAGGATTTGAATCTCCAATGGAAGAACGGCTTCACATCCGTATACCAGTGAATATGGGGTCGCTCCCGTCGTGTGCGCACCGTGGTACGATAGGCCTATAGAGTCGCGCCAAGCTTGTCTTCCCAGTCTCGTTAATTAGTTTTCACGAGTTTTGACAAAAGCTTTATGATAGTCTTATTGAAGGCTTCGGCCAATCCATTTGCTGTGGGATTGTAAGCTGTTGACGAGATGTCCTGAATTTTGAACTTTTCGCAAAACCTGATTAATGCATTACTGACGAATTGAGGACCGTTGTCATGTATGATTCGTCTTGGGACACCATGCTGGTAGATGATATGGTGCTTGATGAATGCAATGACGTTGCTCGTTTTAACTTCTCTGAGCGGAACCGCTTCAGCCCATTTGGAGAAGTAGTCGGTAATTGATAGGATAAACCGGTCACCTTTGACTGACGGGGGATTTATAGGACCAACAATATCTATTCCCCAGGTCTCAAACGACCATGACGTAACCGAAGAATGCAGATGCTCCGGAGGTTGGTGCATATAATTCGCATGTATTTGACATGCATTACACTTTCGGGCATACGCTACTGCATCACTCATCATAAAAGGCCAAAAATATCTCATTCTTCTGATGCGGTCATAAAGCTTGGGGCCGGGTTGGTGCGCGTCACACTCTCCTTCGTGTGCCTCTTTAAGGACTTCTTCAGCTTCTTTAGTCAATAAGCAACGTGCTAGCAATCCATCGTACCCCCTGCGGTATAGCGTTCGATTCTCCGTATTATAGTAGAATCTCGGCGCTCTTCGTTGGATTGAATCTCTTTCTTTCACATCTTCTGGAAGGATTCCATGCAAGATGTAATCGATGATAGGGAAACGCCAATCTCGTGGCTCAAACTCAACTTGAGTTGAATGTGTTTCCTTAATATCTTCTTCTTCGCCATCTTCATCATAGATCGGAACTAAGAGTTGGTGTTGGTGAGTCCTTACTATAACAAACTGTTCTGTTCCGGGAGGCTGCGCCAGAGATACGGTTAATGCTGTTAATGCATCTGCGTAGGTATTCTGTAACCATGGAATATGTTCGATAAAGAATCATTCGAATGATTCTGCCATCTCCACTGCCATCTTATGGTATGGTATTAAATCCTGACTTCGGACTTCGTACTCTCCCTGAACTTGTTTAACTATCAGTTGAGAATCACCGAAGGCTTCGAGATACTCAACCCCCAGTTCTTTGGCGAAACTGAGTCCTATGAGTAATGCATTATAATCGGCTACGTTATTTGAGCACGGTTCGGTCAACGAGTAAGCTCGAGGCATCACGTGTTTTCCTCGGGAAACTAAGACAACTCCAACTCCGGAAGAAATCTTAGAACCTCCAGGAGCACTCGCTACATTAGCTGCTCGTGAAGCACCGCTGAAGTACAAACGCCACACTTGTTGGTGCGAAGTTGCGTTGACTCCGTGGGTTTCATCAGGTAGGTCGTCATATATCTCGGCGGTATCCGTAGTTGGATTAGATGCCAGGAGATCACATATGGCCTGTCCTTTTACTGACTTTTATTGTTTAAAATGTATGTCGTATTGGGACAAGAGTAAGGCCCATTTTTCTAATCGCCAATTCATGAAAGCTGGTTGAGTCATGAATACTCGGACTGGGTTAACTTTAGAGATGACATAAATGGTTTGTCCAACCAGGTAATGCCGCATCTTCTGAATAGCGAACACTAAAGCGAGGCATTCTCTCTCAATCATAGGATATCGAGATTCAACGCCTACCATGGTTCGGCTTAAATAATATACCGCCTGCTCATGACCGTTATCATCATCTTGTGCAAGTAATGCACTTAATGAGTGGCTCGTCGCCTTGACATAAATCAAGAACAGTTTGCCTGATTTCGGAGCGACGAGTACGGGAGGTTTTGAGAGATATTCTTTAATACTCTCGAATGCCTTTTGACAAGCGTCGTTCCATACGAATGACACGCCCTTCTTTGTGAGCTTGGAGAATGGTTGGCATTTTCCTGAAAGGTTCGAGATGAACCGACGGATATAAGCTAACCGCCCTTGCAATCCTCTGAGCTCCTTGAGGTTTCTCGGAGGTTGCAATTCATTAATTGCCTTTACTTTATCAGGGTCGATGTGAATACCTTTGGTGGTGACGACGAACCCAATCCAAGGAATTTACCACTGGACATTCCGAGGAAAGACTTGGTAGGATTCATTTTCAATTGGTGGGTTCGCATCAGATCGAACATGGTCTTCAAGTCTTTAATATGATCGTTCTTGTCACGACTTTTCACGACCAAATCATCCACGTGACATTCAACAGTCTTTCAGAGATGTTCCTGAAAAATCTTCGACATGGCTCTTTGATAAGTGGCACCTGCATTCTTTAAGCCGAAGGGCATGACCGTGTAGCAGAAAACGCCGAGGGGGTGTTCTAAACGTAGTATGCTTTTCATCATCTAGGTGCATCTTTATTTGATTATAACCAGAGAAACCATCCATGAAAGACATCCTCTCGAACCCGCACGTATTGTCGATGATGACATCTGTGATGGGAAGGGGGAAATCATCTTTTGGGCAGGAGCGTTGAGGTCTCTAAAGTCGATACAAACCCTGATTTTCCCGTTCTTCTTAAGGACCGGGACAATATTAGCAAGCCACTCTGGATGTTGCTCTTCCCTAACGAAGCCCGAGTCAATAAGCTTTTTAACTTCGGCCTCGATTGCCTCCATCATTTGCGGACGAAACCGTCTTTGTTGTTGTTTGACAGGCTTGAATCCGGCTTAATATTAAGACGATACACCGCTACATTTGGGTCGAGTCCTGGCATATCTTCATAATTCCAGGCGAACACATCGATGTACTCCCTGATAAGAGAGATTAACTCTTCTTTCTCATCGGGCGGGAGGCTATCGCTAATGAATATCGGCTTCGGATTTTCCTCGCTTCCCATATTCACTTGAACCACTTGATCCTCGGTAGGAGGTTCTCTCTGTTCAAACCTATCGCCATACTGCATGTTTAGGTGATGAACCCAAGGATCTTCCCAAGTCAGCATCTGATCGTCTTCCTCTATTGTGGCAGGATCGACCGTAACCATGTTTGACATCAACTTTTTGAACATTTCACCGATACTAGTGTCGGAATCCCAAGCTGAAGAATCAGAAGAATATCTGTTTTTAGCTTTGTTAGCAATTTGATCAATGACCTGCTAGCAACATTCATCATCGGATGAGGAGACATAACCTAAACCTCTTTTATGGCGATAATAATCATCGGGTTTTCCTTTTGGTACATAGGCCATTCAAGGCGGAACTCGTGGACCTCAACCAAAGCAAAGACCTTCTCCGATTGTGAAGTCATATCCATACTTCTCCATTAGATCGCGCGCTTTTGTGTTATACCTAAATAGGTGAGGAGCAGGTTTATCATCATCGTCTTCCTTTTCCAAGAAGTGGTCGGGTATCGGAGATTCCCTTCCTTTACCGTAGACGACTTCCTTTTCACCCCCTGTCCCTACGAGGATGACAAGTGTAGTTCCGCATGGATCTTGTACCTGCTTTTTCGTCATGCAAAATGATTGAAGTGGCATATACAAGTCAGGGTTGTCATACAATTCTTTGGTGATATTATCAAGACACATCGAGTACTCTAAATCATCGTTTATTGATAGTTCTTCGGCAAGTTGCCAATTACAACTACTTTCCGATGATTCATCATCGTCAAGATTGATTACAATGGGTACAATGTCATTAAGTACAAAACCACCATCTCAAACAAACCCAGCTTCGGTATCAGCTTCATCTCCGCTGTCCGTTCCTTGGGCCGATGGTTCAGTATCGGATTCGGCACCGTATAAAAGAGAATCGGTGAAATAGTTCTCCAATCCCTTAAACGATTGCTTATCCGCGACCACCGTCTTGACTTCATTATTTGTGTCGACATATTTGAGGCACTGATGAAGAGTTGACGGGACTATAAGATTACCGTGGATCCAGGGTCGACCCAACAGTAAATTATAGGATGTTTCCGCGTCAATCACGTAACAAGTGACTTCTGACTTTAAATCCTCGATCTGACATTTTACCCGAATCTTCCCCAATGGTCTGGACCCACTGGTGTTGAATCCGTAGATCGTAGTGCCCATGGATGCTAGCTTACTTGCTGGTATTCCGAGATTATGCATCAATCGGAATGGCATAATGCTGACAGCGGAACCCGGATCGACTTGGATCCGGTTGACAACGCTGGAGCCAATGTGCCCTGTGAAGTACAAGGGCCGATCATGTTTTGAGTTCTTCGTCTGTATGTCTTCCTTAGTAAAAGAAATGCATGGGAAATGGTGTGCCGCGAGATTGCAGTGTTGAACCGACGGCTCTGGTTCTTCCGGAGATGGCTTGATTCTGGTCAGAAAAACTTCAGAGTTGCTCAAAGCTTCTTGTAATGCTTCCCTCGTGTCTTTTGAGAGACGCAACAACTCATACAACGTTATCCTGGCCAGTATATTAGCTAGTTGTGCCATGATATCGAAGCGATGCGGAGTACTCGAGCTCCCTGGTTTATCTCTTCCAATCGGATGATTGAATCGAGACTGCCTCGGGTTTTGGACTTTCTGGTGTAGAGGCTCTTTCTTTCTCCGTAGCTATAGGTGTTGGGGGAGTTGTGACAATTCCCAGTTCTGCTAACGTCTTGGAGGGAACGGCTTTGGTTACCCCCTGCTTAGCCAGTTGCTCGGAAGCATCCGGATATTTGTAGTGATATTCATTCCCGCTCCTAGTAGCAAAGGCCTCTTGTTCATCTTCAGAAAGCGGGAAGGCTGGAATTTCATCGTCGTCTTCTCCTGGAATAGCAAAAGCTCCATAACAAGACTTACCTTTTCCTTTTGACCTTTTCTTGGAAGAGGCTCCAGTCCATTGTTCATCTTCAATCAAATCTGGATGAACCCAAAGAATCTCACCATTCGGGGCTGTGTGTGGTACAAGTCCTTTCTGGCGCTGTTTGTGAGGATCATCGTTCACGGTCTTCACTGCTGCATTTATTACCGGCTCATGCTGGAACCAGTTCAAGGGAACAGAACCGAAGCTAATCGATACTGCATTTGCACCCACCTTCTTCTCCTTAGGTTGCTTTATAGTAATGACCCCGACGTCGATTAGAGCTTGGATCTTATCTTTAAGGGCATAGGACGCCTTGGTAGGATGCTGCACCGCTCTATGAAATGCGTAGTATTTTGGATCGCTAATTCTTTTAGCATCTTCCTGATCCTGGACCGGAGGCAACTTGATTTTGTTGTTCTCTATAAGGTATTTAAAAATACCGAGAACTTCATCCTCTTTGAACGAATAGACCTTTGGGAATTTCGGCTACGAGGCCTTTTGCTTCTGAGGCTGTTGTTGCCACCTCGATTGTTGAGGCGTCTTCTGCTATTGTTGTTGCGGTTGTGCTTGCACTTCGAATGTTTGGTTCGCATCCACTGTATTCGCTTGTGCTTTTCCTTTACCCTTAGGGACAAAGTTCTGTTGCGGAGCATTATTCGCCGTTTGACCTCTTTCTGCTTTCTTCCTTTTAAGGAATCGCTCGGCTCGTTCTCCTCGCACTTTTAAATCCTTCCAGATCTTTGGTGGTGCCATTCCCATAGCTTCGAGGATGTCTAATGAAAGATTATTGTGACAAGTCTCGAGGATAAAGTCTTCGCTGACCGGATCCCTACAGTTCATTTCTTTATTTCGGAATCTCTTCACGAAGTTTTCGACCGTCTCACCATTTTTCTGTTTCTCGTCAAATAGTGTGCCGATTGAAATCTCGGTGTCGTCATCGAAGAAGTTTGTCAGAAACATGTCCTCCATGTCATCCTAACTGCTGATACTCCTCGGCTTGAGGCGGCGATACCAATCGAAGGCTGCTCCGCGAAGAGTGCTAACGAATGACCGCACCATTAAGGGTTCATTCCCGGAGATTATTCCTAAATAGGACTTAAAATATATCAAGTGTTGGGTTGGGGAACCCTTCCCATCAAACGGTGTAAAATTGATCAAGTTGAATTTCACCGGGTATGGAATTGATTCCCACTCCCTTGGATATGGACATGGTATCCCAGACCTTTTCACTTCTTGAGCACTCATCAATGCGTTAATCTTGCTCTCTAAGTCCCTCATTTTCTTATTCTCACTCGTATCTGTTTTCGAGTGATTTCTGGGAGAAGTAACGTGATCCTCCTTTGTGTTGTTATCATCTGAAGGGCCACCCCCATTATTGTTGTTGACGGGAGGGGTGTTCATGTTTGCATTATCCTCTTCCTGCTCGTTATCATCTTGATTCGGGTTGTTGCGACGACTAGACTCTCCTTGATGAGTTGTCAGTGCCGCGATCTGTTGGTCATGCATTTCTCTCATCTGCTGCATGGCCATCTCCATTTCAAACTTCAAATTTTCCTTCTGCTTAGTCAGAGCGTCCTCGAGCAACTTAGCCACCTGTTCGGCGCTAATCATAAGCGACTCGTAGGGTTGTCCTGCACTCGATGCGGTGTCATCGGAAGCCATTGCTGAGCAAGCATCCGAGCCGGCATCCGAGCAAGCCTCCGAAGTTTCATCTTCTGAAGGAAGTCCCTTCTGTATTCTTTGGTAGTTCTTTCGCCTACTGGTCCCTGATCGTAATCGAGTCATACGTTGGGACACCTCGGTGAACTGATCCGGACTAAAGCGTCACGTTGACTTTCCTCTTCCGGTCATATTGACGGACACTTCTGGAAATTCATCCTTTTGAAGAGTAGGTTTCCTTCTACGGAAGTGTCTTGGTCTGGCCTCGGATGTTCTGGTGGATATTCTCTCAAACACAGAAACTCTTCTTGGGGCTTTAGAACAGCAGCATTCTGATAGCACTGCCTTGATTATGTTGGAACACGGACAACAAGAATCCGTGTCTTGGATGTTTCTCTTTCGAGACTTATTCGTACCCCCGGCCCTATAGTACAACTCGTCAGTTTGATAACTGGAGCAACCCATAGAGTGTTGGCACGACTTCCCAGGTATAACACTATCGTCATCAGACGAATATGTTTCCCTCTGGGGATACGACGCTTTATTGGCGTCTTCAAAAGTCGCTCGTTCAAGTTTACGCTTTTGCGAGCATGAAAACCTAACGGGCTCTTGAACTTCAACCCGCAATCCAATGCGGTCGGTAACAGAGGCTTTCCCTTTGCTATCTTTCTTAGGGGGATTGGTACGACCCCCAGTTTGGTTTGTTACTTGGGGACCTTTCAACGGTCCCAATCGCTCCTTGACAGGTGCTTTACCTCGATCTTCCGGTAAAGGACCGAGGCGACCTTTCAAAGGAACTCTGGATCTTGCAGGACCCACGTTCTTACCTAGCTCCGCCGGATGTGCGGGGACAGGGGAAACGGGATCTGAATTTGAAGAAGGTTGGACAGTAACTCCGTCCATTTTTGTCTTAGGTGTCGGTTTTGTCTTTGGCACCCAAACCTGCTTATGTCTAGGCGGCTTCTTGACCGTCTCTTCTTTCTGTATTTCTTCCGCTTTCTACAGAAGGACTCGGGCATGCGCGAGCAATGCGCGATGTTTCTTGATTCGCTCCTCGAGAGTGGAGCGATTCTTCTTGACGCAGACCCATTCGTTTGTCTCCGCCTTAGAGGAGAGATTGGCGGTTCGCCGTTGCTGTTCTTGGCGCTGCCTTGATTTCAGATCCTCCATATAGCGGATCCCGTCCATCGACTCTGCGGCCTTGGCCAATTGTCGCGCAAGGCGTTGACGTCGTCTTTGGCGCGCCCTCTTCGACAAAGCTGGAGCACTTTCAGCAGTTACCTTCACGGCGGAGGGGAGGTCCGGATCTGCAGCTTTGACCTCTTTGGATGCTGCAGGGACGCCACGGGGCACGGGTGCAGCAACGGCGAGGGGATCTTGGATCTTTAATCCTGAGGTCCCACGAGCATTCTTGGAAGAGGAGGTCTTCCTGCGCCTGTTTGGAGAGGCGGATCTGGAGGAGGAGGAAGAGAGGTACTCTTCAAACTTTTGTTGATCGAATTCGTATTCGATCTCCTCATTCACCCGGATCTTGAATGCCGGTTGCGTCACGACAGCCTCGGCAGCGAGGCTGTTGGCTCCCACTGTGGTCGTCAGTTTGTTTTCGGAAAAAGTTGCCTTCGTTGTTGAATTCATTATAATCTGGATCACTTATAAAGAATTCAAAATATTCAATAAAAAGAATAACGAAAATGAAAGATTACAACTTTTCAAAAATAACGCAAGATCCGTTCGTCGTTTCTTTCTTGCGTGGGTCTTTAGCCGGTGATGGGGACGTCGATATCCGTGGACTACCTGGCAATTAGATCAGGTTCAGAACTCCGTTGATCCACGAAGGAATCTAGAAGCAGAAGCGCTTATCTCGACAACAGCGAGATAATTGCTCTTCTTAGAATTACCACAACGGGATAATACTAAGGATTGGATGCGGGTGATGCAGATCTGACGACTCTCGATCTCTTGCGTTGAAGAACTCGATCACTCTTCAGTCCGGTAGGGCTTCGCCAATTCTCCAAAACTCCAGATCTGAAAAAATAAGGACCCGGGGCTGTATTTATAGGCTCCAGGGGATCTCAGGCGGTTAAAACCACCTAAAAGGCCACTTCTGCGTTGGAGACACCACAGGGTGTCTCAACCTTGGCCGAGACACCCTAGGGTGTCTCGGGTGGGCCGAGACACCTCGGGGTGTCTCGGGTGAGACCCCCTAGGGTGTCTCGGGTGGGCCGAGACACCTCGGGGTGTCTCGGGTGGGCCGAGACACCTCGGGGTGTCTTATTCAAGCTGAGACGCCGTGTTATGCATGTTTGATTATTTCCGCTGTAAATTCTTCGTCCGAACTCGGATTTGAGTGATTCAAAGTGCGTTGGAAAGCCGACGGGGATTTCTATAAGCTCCAATGATTAAATCATCCGCAAAATAAATGAGACACGAAGGGTATTTCACCGTTTGTGAACGATACGAGGTTCCCGATCGGTTCATATCTTCATCATTCCGAAGTTCCGTTGTTTCATGTAATTCGCCGGTTTACTTCAAGCATTCACCGACATCACTCAAGCTTCTGTGAACCAGATGATGACGTTCATCATCATTTCCTAACACTGAGCTGTTCGTGGAGACCTATAGGTAGTTTTCGATGCCTACAAGTATGACATCCCCTCTTTCCAGCTCCTCAAAGCTAGAGAACCACTCTCTTAGGACAGATGTGATATGTAGCTCCCAGATCCATCGTTCACTCCGTGGAATCCGCATAGCAAACTGACGGTAATGCAGGGCATGAATAGCCTGAAGAATCTGAATCTGAATGCTCACCAATAGATTTTACAACATTCACTTCTGAAGCTTGTACAACTTTTTCCTTATTCTTCCCAGCTTTTTTTTCCACTTTGGGCAGTCAATCTTCCAATATCCTTCTTCTTTACAATACCGACATTGATTTCTACCAACACTCTTATAGGCACTCCTATTTCTTTGACTTTGAGCGGTTGAACTGACGACGGTTTGGATCTCAGCCTCGAACTACTAATGCATCTCCCGATGCCTTCTCGGAGGGTTCACCATCACTCTTCCTCAACTCATAATTCACCAAAACTGAAGTCACCTCTTTATAGCTAACTGTAGTTCTTTCATTAATCATAGTTAGAACAAACGTACCATAATCATCCTCGGGCAACGAACACATTAGTCATATCTATAAGTAGCTTAGTGAAATTGTTAACATGCTCCCTGATGAAAACTCCTCTCTTCATCTTGAACTGGTAAAACCTCTTCTTCAAGTGAAGCCGATTCTCAATGATTTTCGTAAGATACTTCTCATTGAGTGTTTCCCACATCTTCTTCGCCGACGTCTCGTTCATAACATCATAAATAAGATCCGGCGTCAAGCATGACCTAATAACACCACAAGCTCTACTATTTATCTTTCTCCAAACCTTGTCCTTCATATCAGCGGGTTTCTTTTTTAACTCAAGAGTCTCCTCTAAATTCTATGCATCCAAGGCATCCATCACTTGACACCTCCACAATCTAAAATTGATCTTGTCGTCGAACTTCGAAACATCAATCTTCGTGTTATTGATGCTCAGACTCTGTATCGCCTTCGTAAGAGACGAACCTGATGTGCTTGCATCTCCCATGTTGTCGATCTAACTCTTCAGATAGTAATCTTTACCAAATCCTTCGAACAAACCTGGCTCTGATACCAATTGTTGTACGTGGCGGAAGCTTCGAGGAGCGACACGAACAATCCAAGAGATAAACCATAACTAATAAGCAAATCACAACCACAACAAGAATAAACGATTTACATGGTTCGACAAGTTGCCTACATTCACGGGGTAAGGAGGGGGGAGTTCTTACTGTAGGCGTCAAAAAATACTGAAAGATATCCAAATACAGCTCAGGAGGAGATCATCCAAAGATCAAAAGAACACAAGGAACAGTGTAGACTGTCTCGGCACGCGAGACAGTGTTTACTGTCTCGCACGCGAGATAGTGTTTACTGTTTCGCACATAAGACAACTCTCGAAGGATCGGAAACCGTTTTGTATAACTGCCGACACGTGTCTATTAACTGTCAAAGAACATGGGGAACGTCGTGGGCGAGAATCACGTGGATAACTATCAAAATAACGGAGTTTGGAACGTGGGAAGGCAGTTACGGCAGAAACTATCGGGCAGTTGGGTTTTCCGAGACAGTGTTTACTGTCTCGGAACCCGAGACAGTAAACTTTGTCTCGGCCGCCGAGACAGCAAACACTGTCTCGGCCGCCGAGACAGCAAATGCTGTCTCACGGGCACGTTTCCTCTAACTGTTCCTGGAGGCTATAAATACCCCCCCTAGGATCATTACTGAAAGGGGCGGAGCATTTTGGAGCAGACAGAGCAGAGTACTTGAGCTTCTGGCGATTCCTTGAGATTCGAGCTTTAACTTGATCTTAAGAAGAACGATCGTCTTACTTTGATAAGATCTTCGTTTCAAATTCTTACTTCGATAAACGAAGGAAGAATCATTAAACCCCTCACGATCTGTGATTTGGTGGTCCACGAGTCAAAGCGCTCCCGGCATAGGCAAAGATCCCACGCAAGCAGCGATCCAAACAACGATCATGCGTTTGTTTCTAAAAAGTTATAATTTTTATTTTATTGTGTAAAAGAAGTCTTATAAAAAGGCTATCTATTTCGAATTTGTTGTAATCGATCGAAGATATAATGAATTCCATAACAAAATCAACTTTTGACGAAAACACTTACTATTAGAAATCAAGAGAATACAAATAGAGTTACAAATCTCACCGATCAAACCCTAAAACAAAGCTCTAGATCTCTTACAAATCTCCCACAATTGGATGCAGCAATCCTCTCCAAAAGACTACTCAAAATCATTCTTACTTAACCCTAATTAATCAGGTTTAGGGTTATATATCAACTCAGAAACGAACCAGGTCAAAAACCAAGCCCAGCCCAAAATCAGTCTACCGCAGCGGTCGACCGTGGCGGTCGACCGAACCAAAAACCCGAGAGCAGAATCGATTACAATCATGGTACGGTCGACCGTGGCAGTCGACCGCGACAGTCGATCGAATCTCATCCCGAGACCAAAAAACACCTACAGTGTCATTGCAGTCGACCGCCACGGTCGACCGCCTTCAGCTCCGAGTCCTAGTGGCCTTTGTGCATGTTCGCGGTTGACCATCAGTCTACCTGGCTGATTCTTCTGCTGTTTTTCTGTACTCTCTCTCCATTTCTTCATCCCTCACTGAAAGGAAAGGGAGATGCATTGAATATTTTGAGCACGTTGTCCGAAAGGAGGGAGTTTCATCCACTTCATCGGATGACCCCCCTTGGACCCCACGAAGAATCCATCATCTACAGAAGCTAATCAGATAGTGTCAGCTCCTCCTCTCAGGCCGGACCCCAAAGGAAAACTACCTATGGATGTTGTGGGGGGCCCTCTCCCTCCCAGCCCCCACAAATCTCTCCACCTCTCTCCCCTCCTGTGGATCATGTTCAAGCTGAGCCAGAGCTTATGGATGTCATTTTCAAGGGAATCTAAATTAAAATCACTAAAGACTCATGGGACCATCTCTCAACTGCCTTCCCATCCCAAGCAGAAGTCTCTCCTCTTCCCCTCAGCCCTAGCCTTAAAGATCCAGTCATCCCCCTCAGCTCTTGGGAGTCCATGGACATCGCTTCATCGTCCGACCCTCCTCCAGGCTGCGAAAATGTTAAAAGACGGGCAAGGAAGAAATCCTCTCGCAGAATGTTGTCCCTCCTACCTCACAGAAGATACCTCTCTTTGAGAAAAAGGGGACTCCCCCCAGATAGTTCCAAGGGTAAATCCTCTTCCTTTGATTCCACGCTACCTATTAATTCTTTAAACTTAGATCAACTGGGCGAGATATCTATCAACTGTGGCATTCAAGATCCTATTGACCCCTTAGGATTGATTGAGATCTGTAGGCTGTCTAAAAATCATAACAGATAGCTGATCCCCATCAAACACCGATGACGGAAGTTATAATCCGACGACTTCCAGAAGGCTACAATTTGAGGACTTTCACATAGATCGCTGAAGGTTACAATCTGATGACCTTCACGACAACTGATGAAAGCTCTAATTCAACAGCCGCTAAGGCGAAGGTTACAAGGTGACGATCTTTGCAACGCTCTAGCAAAAGAGACTACAAATTGACAGTATCTTCATATTAAAACGCAGATACCTCTCAAACCGTAAGGAATTTGGTGAAACGGAAGAAGCGAACCAAAGCCTTTGGCTAGTTTCGGATGGCTCTATCTCGTCGAGATAGCCGATTTTCATATATAATTTGTCTAATTCCGACGTACGGTTTGAAAGTTATGACCTGTTCTTCGCAGCAAGTTATGTTCTGAAGTCCGTCTGCAAGACCGGACTTCGTCAGAACATTAGACTTAGCCTGAAGCTCACCAAGCCCGCCTAAGGTTCGCCTCTGCATTACAGAGTCAAAACACATAGGTCGAACCAGCGCTATAACCTCAAAACGCAGAGGTTATCCTCGTGATATAACATCAAAACACAGAGTTACGGCCCAACTGTCGTTTTCAGCCTAAAACAGGCCCAACTCTGCGTTTTCAGCCTAAAACGCAGAGTTCATCTCTAAAACAGCACGACCTGTGCGTTTTCAGCCTAAAACAGGCCCAACTCTGCGTTTTCAGCCAAAAACGCAGAGTTCATCTCTAAAACAGCACGACCTGTGCGTTCTCAGCCTAAAACAGGCCCAACTCTGCGTTTTCAGCCTAAAACGCAGAGTTCATCTCTAAAAACAGCACGGCCTGTGCGTTTCAACTCCCATCGAGCGCCCAACTCTGCGTCTCATCTCCACGACACAGAGTTAAGGTCCGAAACGCAAGCGGCCTGTGCGTTTCAACTCCCAGCGAGCACCCAACTCTGCGTCTCATCTCTAAGACGCAGAGTTAAGGTCCAGAACGCCAATTTAGGCGTTTGACTCGTTCAAACACGAACTGAACAGTTCCAGGAACTGTTTTTCCCCACGATTTGAGGGATTCCGCCCCACTTAGGAGCAGATTAAAGGGGCAGTTACCACCCTTAATCCCCTATAAATATGAGAAACTCAATTGAGTTAAGGGATCGGATTTTGTCCACCCTTAATCCCCTATAAATATGAGAAACTCAATTGAGTTAAGGGATCGGATTTTGTCTCATCAACAAGGGAGATTCGGTCAAGAGCAAGCTTGGTAGCAAAGAAGAGCCTTCATCCTTCGGTTGGGATTTTGGAGATCGACAATAGGAGCTTCTTCATCCTTGGCTTATAACCGACTTTCGATTAAATCAACTCTTCCATAGAGTTTCAAACTCGTTCAGAGTTATCAACTCGACCAGAGTTCAAAACTTGCTTTGCAAGTTCTTCTAAAACTCGCTCTGAGTTATCAACTCGTTAAGAGTTATTTTCAAACTTGCCACGCAAGTTCTCCACAACGTCAAATCGTGAGGAGAAAATTACGTTCCAGTAAATCAAGACGTGCGAATCGTCAACGGAGAGCAAACTCGACGCGAACATTCGAGGGAGGCACTCCATCGCCACCGTGAAGAACCCAGATTTAAACAAAGGGGAGAATCAAATTCATTCTCCTCTCTTTTGTAATCGGAATCCAAATTGTAATCGATTTTGAGAGAATACAAGTCAATTTTTCTTTCACTGTCTTTTTACTGCAAATTTCCAACAAACAAGATCCAAGCCATAGAAAAAGAGGAAGTTAATCCTGCATGGCGTTTCCCCCCAGTCAAGTTGTTAAGTTGTTCTATTCCAATCCATTGATGAAGATTAGATCTTGGAATGTTAGAGGATTAAACAACCCCGCCAAACGTAGGCTGGTGATGGATTGCATTCAGCTGGCCAAAGTTGACCTTGTGGGTTTACAAGAAACTAAACTTAATTCCATTAGACCTAACACTCTTAAGAACTTGGGAGGTGGAAGTATTTCATCTTGGGTCTCTTTAGAAGCCACTGAATCGAGGGGGTATTCTCCTAGGTTGGAATGAATCTATCTTCTCATGCTCTTCCTCATCCACTGGTATCTTCTCGGATACTGCTATTCTTACTCATATTCCATCCAATTGGAAGTTCGTAGCCACTTCAGTTTATGCCCCTTGTGCCAGAGATGATCGAGAGGTTTGTTGGTGGGAACTTGAAAGGATTAAATCTTCTCATTCCCTGCCTTGGGTTGTCTTCGGGGATTTTAATATGACCCTCGGTCTAGATGAGAGAAGTGGCCGATCAGGCTCTCTTCGTGACATTTCCCTCTTCAAAAACCCCATAGACTCCATCCATCTCATTGACCTCCCTCTCAGCGGCAGGAAATTCACTTGGTCTAAACTTAGATCTTCTCATGTCCTTGCCAGGTTAGACAGGTTCCTTGTGTCTCTGGACTTTGAATCTCATTTTTCTTTCCTTATCCAATTCACATTCCAATCCCCCTGCTCAGATCACTGTCCTATCATCTTGGACTCTAACTCCCCTCAGTAACCGCCTATATTCAGTTTTGAAAAGTCTTGGCTTACCTTACATTCCTTCATTCCATTCATCCTATCCTGCTGGAATTCTTTCACTTCTCATGGTGACCAGCAAATCTTCCTCCCTCTAAAACTCAAACTCATCAAGAAGAGAATCAAATGGTAGAAAAAAACTTACTTGGATCAACTAAACATATTTTCATCAGCACCTTGTCTTCCTTAGACTCCCTCAATCGGATTGAAGAGTCTAGAGCCCTTTCTAACCATGAGTTCCTTCTTAGACTCAGCCTGAAAGACCATCTTCTTCAGTTAGCTAGGGCAGAAGAAATTAAATAGAAACAGAGATCTAGAATCTAATTGTTAAAAGAGGGTGACAACAATACTTCTTTCTTCCATAGATCAGCCTCCTTCCATAGAAGAAAATTCTTCATCCCTCACCTTTTAATCAATAACACCATCATCTCATCTAACTCAGACATGAAACAAGCCTTTTTCGATTACTTTTCAAGCCTCTTTCATCAATCACCTATTTCTAGGCTTGCTCTAAACCGGAATCAGCTTTACCCCCTAATCTCCTGGACCTCTCTCCACTATACTCTCCCTTCTCTCCATAAGAAGTTAAAACAACTGTTTTTTATCTTCATCCTGATAAATCCCTAGGTCTAGATGACCTTCCTATTATTTTCTTCCAAAACTTCTGGTCTGCTATTCAACATGATATAGTGTCCTTCATCCAATCCCTTCACTCCCAGCCCTAGCTTCTCCACAACATTAATTACTCATTCATTTGTGTCATCCCCAAGAAGGATGGTGCAGTCAATCCAATAGATTTTAGGCCCATCAGTCTTATTAATAGTTCCTTCAAAATTTTCACTAAGATTTTGGCAAACAGACTCTGTAGATTCATCACTTTTCTTGTAGATGGCTCTCAGGCAGTCTTTCAAAGTGGCAAATCATCCCTCGACTCCATTCTCCTTGCTCATGAAATGATCAACCATTATTCCACTGGCAAGAAGGAGATTTGCGCAATCAAAGTGGACTTTTTCAAAGCTTTCGATTGTGTTAACTGGAACTTCCTCCTTTCCCTTCTCAAAGCCAGGGGATTCAGCCCTAAGTTGTGTTCCTGGATCCATCACATTCTATCTTCTTCTAAATCGAATGTCCTAGTCAACGGTTCCCCAACTCCGTTCTTCAAATGTCATAGATGTCTTAAGCAGGGAGACCTTATTTCCCTCATGCTATTCTTATTGGTTGTGGACGTCCTCAGCAAAATGATTAGCAATAGTGTAGCGTCGGGTGACCTCTCTCTCCAGCCATTATCTTAAAGGTGAGCTCAACTCCACCAGGTCTCTTCAATTTACTGACAATACTCTTATTTTTAGTAAGGCCTCCTCCTCAGACATCATCACTCTCAAAATCATTCCCCTCATCTTTGCCAACATCTCAGGTCTAAAAGTCAATTATTCTAAAACCAACCTTTTTTATCTTGGCAAAATCCCCCTCAAAGCTTCTCGTTTGGCTAATACCCTTAACTGCTCTGTTGGTTCCCTCCCCTTCTCCTATCTTGGTCTCCCGCTGAAGAAAGACTCTCTCTCTAGAAGAGAATGACAACCGTATTGGATTCATTCTCTAAAAAACTTGCTCTATGAAAAAATAAATCTCTTTCCATTGGAGGTCGTCTTGCATTACTCAACTCAGTCCTCTCCTCCCTCCTCCTTTACTACATGTCTTTTTTCAAATTACCAGTTTGGGTTACCAAGTCCATTGATAAAATTAGGAGGAATTTCCTTAGGAGTGGTAACCATCACCCCTCTAGTTCCAAATGTCTCGTTAAGTGAGGAATAGTTTGTAAAGCTAAAAGAGAAGGTGGATTAGGAGTCATTGATAGCTCTTCTTTCAACATAGCCCTCCTTTCTAAATGGATGTGGAAAATCCTAGATAGGACATCATTAGTGAGCAAAGTCTTTTTCTCCTTATACTCAAATGATAACTCCAACCCCATAGTTCAACCCCTTAAAGGCTCAGCTTCTAAATTTTTTCATGATTTACACTCTATTCACCATACTTTCTTTGGTAACATTAGATGGAAGATAGGTAATGGCAAATCATGCAGATTTTGGCAAGACAAATGGTCTTGTGCTACCTCCCTCAGCAGTTTATTCCCAAGAGCTCACCAGTTAGCATTCTCTCATTTAAGGCATCATTCTCCAAAACTCCTGGAACTGGCATCCTATCCTCAGAAGAGGGATCACTCAAGAGGACAGATCTGATATCACGACTCTTCTCTCCCACTTGGAGTCTTTCTCGCTTGTAGGAACCGCTATCCATGATAGCATTTGGTGGCCTCACCACCCTTAAAGAGTTTATTCAGTCAAATCATTCTATTCTACCACCAATTTTGGAGGCATGACCTCCCCTCTTTACAACTTCATTTGGAAATCTCATATTCCCCTTAAAGTCAAGGTTTTTTTTTTGGATCCTCAGTAAACGGAAGCTGCAAACTAGAGAGAACCTAGCTAATAAAGGATGGAACGAAGACAACAATTGTCCCTTATGCAATCAAAGCATTGAGTCCCATGATCATCTGTTCATTAGTTGTTCATTTTCATCATCAATGTGGACTATTCTTCTCCCTCAAGTGCCTATAGACCAGTGACCTTAGAATCTGGATCTCTTCATCTCTATCAAAAACAATACATGTTTCAGTTACAACATTAAAGTTCTTTGGAAAGTCATGCTCCCTTGTTTTTGTTGGTGGATATGGAACAACCGCAATAACCTTATTTTTAATGATATTCAAGTCAACAATCAGCAACTAGCTTCTAATGTAGCAAGATACATTTTGTTCTGGACAGGAACATCAGCTAATAGAGCTTCCAGTAGACTCCACAAGGCTGCCATCAACTTGGGACTGGAAGAAATTGCTAAAACAGGTGTGCATGATGCAGTTGGAGATAATTTCTAGGCGGACCATTGATCCTAGAGTTTCTTCAGTGTTTCACACAATCTACACCTCTGTTTTCACTTTCTCTCCTCTAATGTTTTGGTTGTTTTTCTTCAGTGATGGTTTTTCTTTTGGTTTGTTTTCATATAGCTGACAGTTTAGCAGTGATACTCTCAGTTTTTGTATATTCTCTATTTTCCTTTTAATGTATATATGAACAGGGTAGCTTACTCTGTTTCTTTTCCTTCAAAAAAAACAATGATGGGAATGGGACTAACAAAAAAAGTAATATTTATAAAATAAAACAATAGTTGTTTCTTTTAAAAGGGTTTTTCTTAAAACCACATTAAAATAAGATAATTATATAAAAATCATATTTTAAACCTAATTTATACATAAACTATCTTTAAAGCGGATTTTTATTACAACCAACTACATCTAGAGTGTTTAAGAACACAAAAGAATATCTGATTGATTGGGTTCTAGTTGATAATGAGCATTTTTAAATGCCCGTTTACTTTGCTAAAGGTTTACTCTCTGAAGGCAGGTATCAATATTATCAGGAGACTACTCTCCGGATGGGTAAAGTTTGGCTTCTAATACAAGAATTATCTTAGCAATTGTTGCACATCTGATTTCAGAACTTTCCAAATGGATGTTCAAGACTGCAATTCCTCACAAAGCCGCGAATAGAGAGTGAAGGAAGTAAATATAGAATCAACGCTGATGGATTCAGTTGAAGGACAAGAACAAAGTAAATAAATTAAAGAAATCTTTATATGGTTTAAAACAGTATCTAGACAATGGTATCTCAAATTTCACATACTGTTATCCAGTTGCGAGAGCGTGGCTTCGTTGGCAAAAAATTGATAACTGTGTATATTCTTGAAGAGTGGCAGCAGTTTTAACAATAATTATCCTTGTATGTGGATGATATTTTGCTGCGCGTGGAGATAACATAGAAGTGCTGAACAGAATCAAGTCTGGCAACATAGTAGTGAATTGAGATTGAAAGACATGCGGAGATGCATCCTATGTTCTTGGGTATAATCAGACTTAGGGATAGAAAGCAGAATGTTAAGTTTAAACGCAAAGAAAGGCCTATTTGCATACCAATACTTAGAAAGGTTTGGGATGAGAATTGTAACCCTGCGGCAACACCTTTGGTTATGAAAGATTTGTGTAAAGAACAATGTCCATGGAGAATGGCAGAAACCGCTTAGTGTCCCATAGCAAAAGCTGTTGGAAGCTATGAATGTATCAATGTTGTGTACGTAAGACAGACCTGGCTATAGTCCGGTGAGTTGGTTAGTAGATATCAAGTATCTTGGTCCAGCAATTGGGAGGCTGTTAAAGATTTGAGTACCTGAAAAGTACCTAGTGCACCATAAATTAGTTTATCAAACGAGACTCGCTTGAGTTCATTGGTTATCTGAGCTTGATTTCGGGAGGTGACAAAGATGAGAAGTCCACTTCCGGACTATTTTGTTCATCTTTGTGTGCCAGCTGTTTCTTGGGGTAGTAAGAAACAGGGATTGGGCAAGATACACACGATAGAAGCTGAATACATAGGCCTGTAGTATGACCACTACTCATGCAGTCTCGGATAAGACGGTTCCTAAAGGACTTGGATCTGCAATTGTTGGGAGATGGGGGCGCTTGTTGTGCCACGTTTTGTGATGACACAAAGTTTAGCTTGACTAGATGTTGATGTTTTCAAATAAAAAATTTTGTGTCAACTACCAGTGCTATCAATATTTTAAAAAATTCGGCTTTTGTATTTTAGAACCATTGGACCAAGCATATTGAGATACCGATGCCAGACCCCGATTGAGATATACTGTCGATAATCAAGCAGGCCATCAGCTTGACAACAGCTGGGTTAGCAAACAGTTCTAAAGAAAATCAATATTGAGATACAATATGCATTATTACTTTCGTGATATGTTGGAAAAGGAAGAATCATGTTGTTTACAGTACTATTCGCTACTAAGTGAACTGATTGCTGATGCCCGCGATTGACAAAAGGTAATCGCCCAGGCGGTACATTTCATCAAACATGTTGGTTTATTGGGAACTTAGAAAATGTCTAAGCAAGGTAAACTTTTCTATGAAAATGAAAGAGACGCTCATGGATTATGTTATGGCTTATTCATCACATTAGAGTCGGAAAAAATGCCATATAGCTCACGATAGTGGGAGTATGGAATTACATCTTGAGTCTACATCCACGGATAGTGGGAAGGGCCAAGTCCTTGAAAAGAAATTTGGCCGCATTTCGGCCAAGTGGGAAAGAAAAAAAAAAATGTAAGCTGGTTTTGGCGCTCATAGGCAAATCTGTAAACCGCGAATCCGTTAAGAATCCAACCCGGTTGTGGGAATCATCCCACGTTCTGGGATTTCTTTCGCAGTTAGAGAACGGGCCTTACGGAGAAAGTGGTTTAGAGAGATAATTGGGGCAGATATTTTGGGGACGCAGGTGTTGGAGGAATGCCTATATTGAGAGGATTCTTCTCCTCTAAACACACAGAAAAAATAATCTCATCGGAGTCCGCAAAAATATCAAATTTGCTTACCTCCCCGCCTGCATATACTACGCATAGAATGCATCATTCTATCAGCCAATTTCTTAGTATGCTATTTTAGAACTAGTTCCAGGTAGAAATTTACAAATTGATAAAACTGGTTGACGAATTTTCCATCTCCAGAGAAAAACACTATCTATCTCCTGCAAATAAATACCTAAATTCTCGCTTTCGGGGGCGCCTCTAACTCTCAGCTAACAGTTACTTATTATTTAAGGCAATTCCAAAAAAAAAAAAGATTATAAAATTTGCAGACCGTAGTCAGGGATGACCCTAGAATTGTTCGACTGGGGCTCGATCGGGTAAAGAAAGTCAAAACTTGTTATCAGATGCAATCATGACTTTCATTTTGTTGAATATTTCACAGTCCTTCGCTATTGATGAAACCACCTCTGTGATACTGAAATTTCGACGTATGTTTCGCAGTGGCTTATCTTATCCATTTCAATGAATAGTAGTAGAGGGTATTGATTGGAGGGTTAATTGAACTTCGTCTCTAATTACCCATCTAATTAGAAATGATCGCGACTTCAATATTTCTTATTATAGTAAACTTATCGAACAAAATATACAATATTTTTAATTATCACTCTATGTTAGTGGGTCGAAAGAAGCTAGAATGGCTGTTCAATAGAGTTTACGGTTAATTTATCAAAATTTTAATAGTCGCACAAGAGATACACGTTTAACTTTTTTTTCTTTTTATGATTTTAATCTAGTAAAAGAATATAGTTTATTTGATATTATCAAATATCCCTAAATCATAATCTAATATTCAGTAATAGTCCCTCAAATCATTGAACTGTTAATAGCTCACACCAGTTATTTGTAAGCCTGTTTCCAAAATAGTCCTCTTAAATTATTAAATTGCTATTAGGTTCCCAATTCTTATACAGTGTACCAGAAATAGATAGCCTTCATTTCTAGAGTGCATGAAAGCAGCAGATAACCTAATTGCAAGTTTAATATATGATAGGGACAATTGTAATATAATATTAAAGATGGGGACTAAATGATCTAATAATAGAAAAAGCCCCTTATTTCTAAGGGATTTTCCAGAAATAGAATGTTAGCTCATTCCTAACCCAAATGAGGAGCGGTCCCATGGTCGTGGCTGATCGTTACCTGTTGAATTTTTGAAGCTCGATCAACTTAATTAATACACCGTGGAAATTGGAACGGCACAATGTCTGAATTCTTTCAAAATTTCACATAATTCTTTATTAATATAATAGGGCTTAGGGGTGTTTATATATATATAGTATACTATATATTATATATATATATATATATATATACTATATATATATATATATAGTTTAATATAAGATTTAGAATATATATATATTATATACTAAATTAAAAAAATTCTTGGGGTATGCACTGTATTGTCCTGCTCGGCTTCCCGATTTAAAGTCTCGTACGATGATCCTATGACCTCAGAAAAGAGAGCTGTCGCTCAGTGCGCAACTAGGACAATAAGGCCTAAAAGCCTGATCGTTAATGTTTCATGGGATGGATATTGAAGTCAAATTTTGTGAAAACATAGTAATACTAGCTAAGGAATGTGGCTTGCAGTTGAGGAAAGTTATGACACTATTCCTGAGGTGAACATAAACTCTTATGCATAGGTTGAATTCATGTTCGTATGCAAGGTGACATGTTCGAGACATGTGAACAAGACTGATTGTCATTGGCTAAGGAACTAGGCTTAGCAGGATCTAAATTCCTGAGAATTACAGTGTGTCAACTATTTTTGAATAGCCGCCACCGTCACTAGATATGGCTGCAACCTTAGGCTTAATGGAACATTAAACGTGTTACTGACCTGCCAGCGTCAGCTAGCAATGAACAATTTACTAGCTAGGCGGAAAGGTTAGAATGTGAACCTTGTGCAGCAAGAAGAGAGCAATGCAGCTTCATTGACACAAGGCAGCAAGGAAGTCCATTGGACCTGTCAAGCTTCTTCAAAGGCCTCGGCCAGACAACGTAGCTCGCCGGTAAAGAAGGACCTCCTGGCATCATGCTATATTCTGTAGGAAGTTCGGCCATTTCAAAGCCAACTGTCCACAGGCGAGAATAAGGGCTGTCCATCAACACCCAGACAAGGAGGATCCGGTAGCCGGGAGTTCATCGGCGTCATGAGTGCAATGCTGCAACTACTGACGCTGGTGGCTGGATGGATTGATTCGGAGCTACCCGACATATTGCAAAGACGAAGGAACGGGATATGCGACTTCAAAGGACTGAAGAAGGCGAGATCAAAGGATTTACATGGGCAATACCCTACCTAGATGTTGAAGGTATTGGTTTGTACAGATTGAATCTTGGGGAAAACATCATGGTTCTCAAGGAAGTGTTTTATGCACCTGGCATAAGACGTAATCTGATTTCCGTCCCAGCCCTCTAAAGAAATGCTTGAAGTTAGGTTTAAAACAATAGGGTCTCTATTCGGCGAAAGACAAGAAAGTGTTTGCTATGGCAAATTGTACCTGAACATGATTTGTTCTGTCTTCTGTTGTAAAACCTAAATTTACAATAAGAATTCTGATTTGCTTTATTCCTCGGTGTCTTTATCTGATTTGATCTATGGCATATGAGACTAGGACACCCTGGCTAATAGAAGATTAGATCAGATAATTAAAATGGATTTGTTACCAAATCTGACAGGTGTAAGGACATTACCCTGGTGAACACTCTGCTTAACAGGGAAATGACTAGAAAAGCTCCTTTCTGAAGGTCAGAGGGCAAGTGAACTTTTAGAGTTAGTTCATTCTGACATTTGGTCCGTTAAGCGTAAAGACACGGTGGTAATAAGAGTATTTTATAACTTTCATAGATGATTATTCCAAGTATACTTTTGTGTATCTTTTAAACAAATCAGAAGCATTTGAATGTTTTAAAAGATACAAGACAGAAGTAGAAAGAAACTTGGAAGATATATCAGGTGTTAGATCTGATAAGGTGAAGAATTCAATTCAAATCAATTTGAAAACTATTACATTCATTATGGCATTAAGAGACATACCACTATGCCTTACACGCCACAACAGAATGGGTGGCTAAAAGGAAAAAGAACTTGATGAATGCAGTGAGATGTATGTTGCACATTCTGGTCTCTCCAAGGATTTTGGGGAGAAGCAAAGTAGTAACTGGCGAATTATATTTTGAATAGGATTCCACAAAATCAGTCGAGTCAACACCGGTAGAGATTTGGAATGGACCACAGACCTGAATTATAGTCACTTAAGAAAATGGGGTTGTGTTGCACATGTTCTCATTCCATATCAAGTTAGAGATAAGCCTGGATCTCGAAAACCTTAAAGGTAGATTTATAGGCTCATTCTGAAAAGTCTAAAGGATCTAGGTTCTTCCATGAAGAGAAAGGGTCATGAAAGTAGAGATGCCTACTTTTCTAAAAATCTAGAGGAAAAGGAACAAGTTCAAGAGCGCAGTACATACCTTGCTAGAACAGATGATGTCCCAACGATGACCTGGATATAGTGGATGAAGTAAATCATCCATAATGGAAGACGCACCTTAAATGAGAATATGCCTATGGTAAATCAACCAGCTGAACCTGTCCAACCTGTCAATTCTTAGTGTAATAAAAGACCCAGAACAACACCGTGCATGGATGATGATATTATCTATATTCATGCGAACCATCATGTGTTCTCGTAGACATTGACATAGCTGAGCAATGATGATCCTTGAATTATGTAGATGCTATGAGCCACCATGAATCGAATAATTGCTGGAAGCCATGAAAAGGGAGCTTGACTCAATAGAGAGAAACAATGTATGTGAGCTATGTGACTTACCACCAGAAGATAGGAAGTCCATAGGATGTAAATGGGTGTAAAGAAGAAATATCGGGTTGATGGGTCTATTGATACATTTAAAGCCCGTTTAGTTGCTAAAGGTTTACTCAGAAGGCAGGTATAGATTATCAGGAGACTTACTCTCCCGTGGCTAAGTTTGCTTCTATGAAGATATCTTAGCAATTGTTGCACATCTTGATTTCGAACTTTTCCAAAATGGATGTCAAGACTGCATTCCTCAACAGAGAGTTGAAGGAAGTAATATATGAATCAACCTGAGGATTATCAAGTTGAAGGACAAGAAAACAAAGTATATAAATTAAAGAAATCTTTAATATGGTTTAAACAGTCATCTAGACAATGGTATCTCAAATTTCACAATACTGTTATCCAACTGGTTTTGTTGCAAATAAATTGGATAAGCTGTGTATATGTCTTTGAAGAGTGGCAGCATTTTACAATATTATCCTTGTATGTGGATGATATTTTGCTGGCTGGAAATAACATGAGTGCCTGAACAGAATCAAGTCTGCACATAGTAGCGAATTTGAGATGAAAGACATGGAGATGCATCCTATGTCTTGGTATACAGATCCTTAGGGATAGAAAGTCTAGAATGTTAATTTAAACCAAAGAAGGTATTTGCATACAATACTTAGAAGGTTTGGGATGCAGAATTGTAACCCTGCGCCAACCACCTTGGTTATGGCAAAGCAGTTGTGTAAAGAACAATGTCCTGCGAGAATGGCAGAAACGCGCTTAGTGTCCCATATGCACAGCTGTTGGAGCTTGATGTATGCCAATGTTGTGTACTAACCAGACCTGGCATATCCGTGAGTTTGGTTAGTAGATATCAAAGTAATCCTGGTCCAGCACATTGGGAGGCTGTTAAGAGGATTTTGAAGTACCTGAAAGGTACTGTGCACAATAAATGTAGTTTATCAAAACAGACTCGCTTGAGGTCTTGGTTACTCTGATGCTGATTTCGGAGGTTGACAAGATGACGGGAAGTCCACTTCCGGACATTTGTTCATCTTTGGTGGTGCACTGTTTTGGCGTAGTAAGAAACAGGGATGTTGGCAAGATACACACAAAGCGAATACATAGCCTGTAGTATGACCACTACTCATGCAGTCTGGATAAGACGGTTCCTAAAGGACTTGGATCTCAATTTGGTGGATGGACCAATTGAGAATACTGTGAGTAATCAAGCAGCCATCAGCTTGATCAAACAGTGGTGCAAACAGTTTAAAGGAAACATATTGAGTATACAAACATTATATTCCGGATATTGTGGAAAAGGAAGAAGTCATGTTACTTAATATCCTACTAGTGACATGATTGCTGATCCTCTGACAAAGGTATCCCAGCGGGTACATTCATCAAACTGTTGCTTTGATGCGACTTAGAAATGTCTAAGTCAAGGAAACTTCAAGAAAAAGAAAGGAGACGATCATGGATTATGGTTGTACTCGGCTTATTCACATAGAGTGGAAAAATGCCATATATCTCACGATAGTGGAGTATGGAATTACATCTTGAGTCACATCCACGGATAGTGGGAAAGTCCTGAAAAGAATTTGGCCATTTGGCCAAGTGGGAGATGTAAGTGGTATTTGGCTCATAGGCCAAATCTGTAACCCGATCGTTTAAGAATCCAACCGGTGTTGGAATATCCCACGTTCTGGGATTCTTCCGTTAGAGAACGGGCCTTAACGGAGAAAGTGGTTTAGAGAGATATTGGGGCAGATATTTTGGGGACGCAGGTGTTGAGGGAATGCCTATAAATTGAGAGGGATTCTTCTCCTCTAAACACAGAAAAAATAATCTTCATCCGGAGTCCCAAAAAATATCAAATTGCTTCCTCCCCCCTTCATATACACCTAGAATCATCATATTCTATCAGCCAACTTTCTTCTTTTAACTAGTTCAGTAGAATTTACAAATGATAAAACTTGGTGACGAATTTTCCATCTCCAGAGAAAACACTACATCTCCTCTGCAAATAAATTCCTAATTCTCCTTTCGGCCTCTACCTCACATAAAGTTCTTGTTTAACAATTCAAAAAAATTATTAATTTTGGCAGCCGAGTCAGGGATGAGCCCTAGGATTGTTCGACTGGGGCTCGATGGGTAAAGAAAGTCAAAACTTGTTATCAATTGAATCATATTTCATTTTGTTGATTTCACAAGTCCTTCGCCAATTATGAAACCACTCTTGTGATACTGAAGTTCGACGCCGTCTTTGCTTATCCATTCAAATAGTAGTAGAGGTATTTGAGAGGTAATTGGATCGTCTCTAATTACCATCTAATTAGAAATGATCCGACTTCAAGATATTTTCTATTATAGTAAACTTATCGAAAATATCAATATTTTTATTATCACTCTTATGTAGTGGCGAAAAAGCTAGAATGGCGTATCAATAGAGTACGTTAATTATCAATTTTAATAGTCAAAGAGATACACGTTAACTTTTTTTCTTTTATGAATTTTTAATCTAGTAAAGAATATGTTTTTGATATTATCCCCTAAATATTTCAATATTCAGACATTAGTCCTCAATCATTAACTGTTATAGCTACCCAGTTATTTTAAGCTGTTTCAAAAATAGTCTTTTAAATTATAAATTGCTATTAGGTTCCCTAATCTTATAAGTTGTACAAAATAATCCCTTCAATCTAGGAGTGGCATGACAAGAGCAGCTACTAATGCAAGTTTAATAATATGAGGGACTAATTGTAAAATATTAAAGACTGGGACTAAATGACTAATAATGACAAAGCCCTTATTTCTAAGGATTTTCCAGAACAAGAAGTTAGCTCATCTAACCCAACATGAGGAGCGGGTCCCATTGTTCGATGCTGATTGACCTGGTTGAATATTTTGGAAAGCTCGAGATCAACTTATTAATAACACGCGTGAAATTGAACGCACAATGTCTGGATTCTTTCAAATTCCTATTTTATTAATATACTTACGGGTGTTTATATATATATACTATATATATATAATATATACTATATATATATATATTATTATATATATAACTTTTAATATATACTATAATATTATATATAGATAATACTAAAATTAAGCTATTTATTAATAAAATAGGGAAATTTTGAAAGAATCCAGACATTGTGCGTTCAATTTCACGGTGTATTAATAAGTTGATCCGAGCTTTCCAAAATATTCAACCAGGTAACATCAGCACCGAACATGGGACCCGCTCCTCATGTTGGGTTAGGATGAGCTAACATTCTTTTCTGGAAAATCCCTTAGAAATAAGGGCTTTGTCATTATTAGTCATTTAGTCCCCATCTTTAATATTTTACAATTAGTCCCTCATATTATTAAACTTGCAATTAGGTACTGCTCTTGTCATGCCACTCTAGATTGAAGGGATTATTTTGGTACAACTTATAAGAATTAGGGAACCTAATAGCAATTTAATAATTTAAAAGACTATTTTTGAAACAGCTTAAAATAACTGGGTGAGCTATTAACAGTTCAATGATTTGAGGACTAATTCTGAATATTGAAATATTTAGGGGATAATATCAAATAAACTATATTCTTTACTAGATTAAAATTCATAAAAAGAAAAAAAAGTTAAACGTGTATCTCTTTGACTATTAAAATTTGATAAATTAACGTAACTCTATTGATAAGCCATTCTAGCTTCTTTCGCCCACTAACATAAGAGTGATAATAAAAATATTGTATATTTTTTCGATAAGTTTACTATAAATAAGAAAAATATTTGAAGTCGGATCATTTCTAATTAGATGGTAATTAGAGACGATCCAATTACCTCAATCAATACCCTCTACTACTATTTGAATGGATAAGATAAGACTGCGTCGAATTTCAGTATCACAAGAGTGGTTTCATAATAGCGAAGGACTTGTGAAATCAACAAAATGAAATATGATTCAATTGATAACAAGTTTTGACTTTCTTTACCCATCGAGCCCCCAGTCGAACAATCCTAGGCTCATCCCTGACTACGGCTGCAAAATTTATAATTTTTTTTTGAATTGTTAAAACAAGAACTTTATGTGAGAGTAGAGGCCCCGAAAGGAGAATTAGGAATTTATTTGCAGGAGATAGTAGTGTTTTTCTCTGGAGATGGAAAATTCGTCCACCAAGTTTTATCAATTTGTAAATTCTACCTGAACTAGTTAAAAGAAAGAAATTGGCTGATAGAATGATGATTCTAGGTAGTATATGAAGGGGGGAGGAAGCAATTTGATATTTTTTGGGACTCCGATGAAGATTATTTTTTCTGTGTGTTTAGAGGAGAAGAACTCCTCTCAATTTATAGGCATTCCCTCAACACCTGCGTCCCCAAAATATCTGCCCCAATATCTCTCTAAACCACTTTCTCCGTAAGGCCCGTTCTCTAACGGAAGAAATCCCAGAACGTGGGATATTCCCAACAACCGGGTTGGATTCTTAACGGATCGGGTTACAGATTTGGCCTATGAGGCCAAAACCACTTACATCTCCCACTTGGCCGAAATGGCCAAATTCTTTTCAAGGACTTTCCCACTATCCGTGGGATGTGACTCAAGATGTAATTCCATACTCCCACTATCCGTGAGATATATGCATTTTTCCACTCTATGTGAATAAGCCGAGTACAACCATAATCCATGATCGTCTCCTTTCATTTTTCATGAAAGTTTCCTTGACTTAGACATTTCTAAGTCCCATCAAACCAACATGTTTGATGAATGTACCCGCTGGGATACCTTTTGTCAAGGGATCAGCAATCATGTCACTAGTAGGAATATAAGTAACACTGACTTCTTCCTTTTCCACAATATCACGAATATAATGATATTGTATCTCAATATGTTTTCCTTTAGAACTGTTTGCACCACTGTTGATCAAGCTGATGGCTGCTTGATTATCACAGTATATCTCAATTGGTCCATCCACCAAATTGAGATCCAAGTCCTTTAGGAACCGTCTTATCCAGACTGCATGAGTAGTGGTCATACTACAGGCTATGTATTCAGCTTCTTGTGTGTATCTTGCCACACATCCCTGTTTCTTACTACCCCAAGAAACAGCTGCACCACCAAAGATGAACAAATGTCCGGAAGTGGACTTCCCGTCATCTTTGTCACCTCCGAAATCAGCATCAGAGTAACCAAGAACCTCAAGCGAGTCTGTTTGATAAACTAATTTATGGTGCACAGTACCTTTCAGGTACTTCAAAATCCTCTTAACAGCCTCCCAATGTGCTGGACCAGGATTACTTTGATATCTACTAACCAAACTCACCGGATATGCCAGGTCTGGTCTAGTACACAACATTGCATACATCAAGCTTCCAACAGCTTGTGCATATGGGACACTAAGCGGTTTCTGCCATTCTCCAGGACATTGTTCTTTACACAACTGCTTTCCCATAACCAAAGGTGTTGGCGCAGGGTTACAATTCTGCATCCCAAACCTTCTAAGTATTGTATGCATAACCAAAGGTGTTGGCGCAGGGTTACAATTCTGCATCCCAAACCTTCTAAGTATTGTATGCAAATACCTTTCTTGGTTTAAACTTAACATTCTAGACTTTCTATCCCTAAGGATCTGTATACCAAGAACATAGGATGCATCTCCCATGTCTTTCATCTCAAATTCACTACTATGTGCAGACTTGATTCTGTTCAGCACTTCTATGTTATTTCCAGCCAGCAAAATATCATCCACATACAAGGATAATATTGTAAAACTGCTGCCACTCTTCAAGACATATACACAGTTATCCAATTTATTTGCAACAAAACCAAGTTGGATAACAGTATTGTGAAATTTGAGATACCATTGTCTAGATGACTGTTTTAAACCATATAAAGATTTCTTTAATTTATATACTTTGTTTTCTTGTCCTTCAACTTGAAATCCATCAGGTTGATTCATATATATTACTTCCTTCAACTCTCTGTTGAGGAATGCAGTCTTGACATCCATTTGGAA
Organism: Asparagus officinalis; assembly: GCF_001876935.1. Lineage (NCBI taxonomy): Eukaryota > Viridiplantae > Streptophyta > Magnoliopsida > Asparagales > Asparagaceae > Asparagus > Asparagus officinalis. Next base: position 139,973,851 of record NC_033800.1, on the reverse strand, counting down.
AAGTTCGAAATCAAGATGTGCAACAATTGCTAAGATAATTCTTATAGAAGCAAACTTAGCCACCGGAGAGTAAGTCTCCTGATAATCTATACCTGCCTTCTGAGTAAAACCTTTAGCAACTAAACGGGCTTTAAATGTATCAATAGACCCATCAACCCGATATTTCTTCTTTAACACCCATTTACATCCTATGGACTTCCTATCTTCTGGTAAGTCACATAGCTCACATACATTGTTTCTCTCTATTGAGTCAAGCTCCCTTTTCATGGCTTCCAGCCATTATTCCGATTCATGTGTGCTCATAGCATCTACATAATTCAAGGGATCATCTTGCTCATCTATGTCAATGTCTACCGAGAAACATGATGGTTCGCATGAATATAGATAATAATCATCCATCCATGCAGGTGTTGTTCTGGGTCTTTTATTACCACTAAGATTGACAGGTTGGACAGGTTCAGCTGGTTGATTTACCATAGGCATATTCTCATTTAAGGGCTCATCTTCCATTATTGGATGATTTACTTCATCCACTATGTCCAGGTCATCGTTGGGAACATCATCTAAGTCTAGCAGAGGTTGTACTGCCTCTTGAACTTGTTCCTTTTCCTCTAGATTTTCTAGAAAAGTAGCATCTCTACTTTCAATGACCCCTTTCTCTTCATGAAAGAACCTATATCCTTTAGACTTTTCAGAATAGCCTATAAATCTACACTTTAAGGTTTTGAGATCCAGCTTATCTCTAACTTGATATGGAATGAGAACATGTGCAACACAACCCCATTTTCTTAAGTGACTTAATTCAGGTTTGTGTCCATTCCAAATCTCATACGGTGTTGACTCGACTGATTTTGTGGGAATCCTATTCAAAATATAATTCGCAGTCAATACTGCTTCTCCCCAAAAATCCTTGGAGAGACCAGAATGTGACAACATACATCTCACTGCATTCATCAATGTTCTATTTTTTCCTTTTAGCCACACCATTCTGTTGTGGCGTGTAAGGCATAGTGGTATGTCTCTTAATGCCATAATGAATGTAATAGTTTTCAAATTCATTTGAATTGAATTCTTCACCTCTATCAGATCTTAACACCTTGATATATCTTCCAAGTTTCCTTTCTACTTCTGTCTTGTATCTTTTAAAACATTCAAATGCTTCTGATTTTCATATCTTCCAAGTTTCCTTTCTACTTCTGTCTTGTATCTTTTAAAACATTCAAATGCTTCTGATTTTTTGTTTAAAAGATACACAAAAGTATACTTGGAATAATCATCTATGAAAGTTATAAAATATTCTTTATTACCACGTGTCTTTACGCTTAACGGACCACAAATATCAGAATGAACTAACTCTAAAAGTTCACTTGCCCTCTGACCTTCAGAAAATGACTTTCTAGTCATTTTCCCTGTTAAGCAGTGTTCACAGGGTAATGTCCTTACACCTGCCAGATTTGGTAACAAATCCATTTTAATTATCTGATCTATCTTTCTATTACCAGGGTGTCCTAGTCTCATACATTTTAATTATCTGATCTATCTTTCTATTACCAGGGTGTCCTAGTCTCATATGCCATAGATCAAAATCAGATAAAAGACACGAGGAATAAAGCAAATCAGAATTCTTATTGTAAATTTTAGGTTTTACAACAGAAAGACAGAACAAATCATGTTCAGGTACAAATTTGCCCATAGCAAACACTTTCTTGTCTTTCCCAATAGAGACCCTATTGTTGTAAAACCTAACTTCAAGGCATTTCTTTAGGAGGGCTGGGACGGAAATCAGATTACGTCTTATGCCAGGTGCATAAAACACTTCCTTGAGAACCATGATGTTGTCCCCAAGATTCAATCTGTACAAACCAATACCTTCAACATCTAGGTAGGTATTGTTCCCCATGTAAATCCTTTGATCTCCCTTCTTCAGCTCCTTGAAGTCGCATATCCCTTCCTTCGTCTTTGCAATATGTCGGGTAGCTCCCGAATCAATCCACCAGCCACCAGCGTCAGTAGTTGCAGCATTGCACTCAATGACGCCGATGAACTCCCGCTTACCGGATCCTCCTTGTTCCGGGCGTTTGGGACCGCCCTTATTCTTCGCCTGTGGACAATTGGCTTTGAAGTGGCCTATTCAAAATAGTTGCCACCTGTAATTTCTCAAGAATTTTAGATCTTGCTAAAACTAGGTCCTTAGCCATGACAATCATCTTGTTCACATGTTCGGTAACATTGTCACCTTCTTGCATACGACATGAATTAAACCTATGCATTAAGAGTTGTATGTTCACCTCAGAAGTAGTGTCATACTTCTCCTTAACTGCAAGCCACATTTCCTTAGCTGTATTATAGTTTTCAAAAATTTTGATTAAACTATCCTCCATGAACATTAACATCAGGCTTTTAGCCTTATTGTCCTTAAGTTGCCACTGATCAAGCTCTCTTTTCTGAGCGTCAGTAGGATCATCACCAAGAGTTGGTGCAGAAACATCTAGGACACTATCTAGATTGTCATGGATAAGTCCATACTTAATCTTCCTATGCCACATATCATAGTTGGAACCATTAAGGCGTTCTATCTTCGCCAGTTCAGATGCAATTAATTTACTAGTCATGACGATAATTAAGCTGTATGATATTTCAAACAGAATTGATTTAGGTTAAAAAAACTAACTTAATAAATGATACTAAGACAACTATAAATAAGAAATTTTTTAAGTGGTACTGTAATAATAAAACTAATTGACGCTTAAACAACTAAAAAAAGAGTCAATAACAGTAATACAAAAAATAAAATAAAATTAATAGTAATTGATGCTTAAAAAAACTAACTTACAAAAAAAAACTTAACTTAATTAATTGGTACTAAAACGCCTACTAGCAAAAAAAAATAAGTATTATCAAGGTTAAAACAGAGATTAATTAAAAAACGTTGTTTTCAACTGTTCAACTACAGACCCCTTTTGCCCGTATTCAAACAGACCCCAAAATTTTTAAAAAATTAAATCTTTACAAAATCCACAAATCAATGGGATAATCGACTAATTGAGTTATCCCTTTTCGTTCAATTTCCTTTCTTATATTCTTCAAAAAAAAAATAAAAAAAACAGGGAGAGGGAAAAGGGCCAACGAGTGAACAGGGAGATTGAGATTTTTAGGGCTTACAGGGAGGAGGAAAAAAATAAAATCAACCAGCGAACGAGAGAGGCACTGTTGATGGTCGTCGAGCTTGAAGGCGGACCCTTGAAGTCGGTCGAAAGCGGAGCCTTAGAGACGACGGAAGTTTGGTGGCAGAGCAGGCGAGTTGGCGATTTCGGAGAACGGAGGACGGCGGTTCGACGGAGCTTCGGGCTATTGTGTGTGGGTCAGCCGTTGGCAGGAGCAGATCAGCGGGCGTAGGGATCTGGTGAGGAGGCGATTTGGAGTTCGTAGTGGCTCTGATACCAATGAAGGGGGGAGGAAGCAATTTGATATTTTTTGGGACTCCGATGAAGATTATTTTTTCTGTGTGTTTAGAGGAGAATAACTCCTCTCAATTTATAGGCATTCCCTCAACACCTGCGTCCCCAAAATATCTGCCCCAATATCTCTCTAAACCACTTTCTCCGTAAGGCCCGTTCTCTAACGGAAGAAATCCCAGAACGTGGGATATTCCCAACAACCGGGTTGGATTCTTAACGGATCGGGTTACAGATTTGGCCTATGAGGCCAAAACCACTTACAGTATAGATATCATTATGGGAGAAGTTGATCGTTGAAATGATAATTGATAAAAAAAATTTGTTCACCCTAACATTACCCACTTGTCTGACTGCTGCTAAGAAATTTTTGGATATCGAACGGACCTCCCCAGAGGGTAATCTTAATGTGTCTGATTTCCCCTCTTTTGCAATCAGTTTCGCTACGATGCCTGCTGCTCTAGCTAATTGTCCACCCTTTCCAAGTGTGATTTATACGTTATGTATGGCCGTACCTAAGGCATATCGATTGAAGTAGATTCTTCTTTTTTATCAATAAAAACCCCTTCCCAAACTGTACAAGCTTAAAAATTCAAATTCAAGGTATGTGAGTTGTATCCTAGCAAGATCTGCACTAAAACAGAGAGTCATGTACTTTGAATGTGAGTTTTTTAAGAATTATTTTTGGATTTTAATAAAAAAAATTTAACTGAAAGGTGGTTGATCACAATAAAAATCAAGTTTATATATAGTTTATGTATAAATTGAAACTAAAAGATAGTTTTTGTGTAATTACCCTATTTTAAAGATGGTTTCTAGTGAGAAAAAAAAAATCTCCCCTAAAACAGCAAGCATCATGTACATCACTATATGCTTGCGGATTCGTCCGTATGCTTCATCGGCTCGGGTTTGAGTTGTCTGTAGGTTCGCTGATCCACTTTGAACTGGATATGATCCATGTAAGGTTTATGATCTGGCTAACACCGTGTTCACATATTGAAATATTACTGGAAAAATGTTACTTAATGCGTCTTAATTAAACTTTAATTCCATTAACTTTCTTTTAATATACATCCTTTCTTAATGAAGGTCTTTAGTCCTCTTTTAAAGACTATTAATTTAGGTAGTATTAGAGAAAATGAAGGAAGCAATTAACAATTTAATTGTGTGTTATTTCATTCATAAATACATTTTTATTGCACTAAAAATCCAAGGGCTATTCATACTTAATACCCAAAATTTTAACACCAATTTTAATTTTGGTACCTTGAAGTTTTTCCCCAAAAAACAGACCAAAGTTCAAAACAGTTAAAACTACTTTAGTACTCCGTGGAGCACAATTTAGGGTGCCAAAGTTAATTTCTGATAACTTTAGGATAACTTTTGGAGTCTCAGTTTAGTGTATCAAAGTTATTCCCTCTTGAACTTATGTTTGTCTCCTTGTTTATCTCACATATCTTCTTAAACTTTGGGATGTCTTATCAAACCCTCTTGACATTTGAACTTTTCTAATTGGACCCTCCAACATTATTTTTTTTTTCAATTTTTTACGATGTGGCTGTAAAGACCCGGGTTCGAATCCTAGTAACCACAAGTTGCTTTTAAAAATCTTTTCTAGCACACTTGGTTGACGCACTTACCTCTCAAACATGGGTCATGAGCTCAAATTCTTTTGCTTAGCTCGGTAGCATGAGCTTGCAACACAAGCGGGGAATTAAAGATGATCAGATGGTGTAACTCACATATTTGAACAAGCGCATGGGCACACCACGTGTGTGTTATAGCTATATATACAATCAAATAGATAAAATTTTATTGCGAGCAAAAAAAAATCAAATTTTAAGAGAGGTGGCAGTTTGCTCGTAAATGACAAACAATAAAATTTGAGATTTTTTTTTATCTCAATAATATATTAGTAGTTTGTCAATTATACGTAGAAAAATTCTTTAAGGACCCAAAATATGGGACCAATAGAGGGGACAAGTGAGGTGTCCCCCTTCTATTGGATAATGAGTTGGCAATCATTAGTGATAGCCAACTCATTATCCAATAGGAGGGGGACACCTCACTTGTCCTATTTATTGGTTCCATATTTTGGGTCCCTATAGCAAAGCTCTTATACGTAGAGACGTGCAATGAAAAAACGTTAATGTTCAGAAATATTTTGTGCGACACCCAAAGTCCAGGCGGTCTATCATCTATGTGAGATAAGCAAAGTGGAGGGTTATGCTGGAAAACGTCAAAGTAGGGGGTATTTAAGTGCAAATGACCCAAAAATAAACAGCTTTCCCCGTTCCGTTTGCTGCCGTTTAACTACCCCTCCCGCGTGCCGACAAACAGGTCACACCCCTCCCGTTATAACAAACGCTGCAGACCATCACCCCCGGGCCCCACACGCCCACAGCGGGTGCGCACCCAAGTCTCGGTCCCTCAAAATAAAGTCAACATTCAAGATTCAAGACTGCTTGCTCTATCAAAGCTCCGGCCACCATTTTGACCGTTCCCTCTCCTCTCTCCTAAACTCCCCCTCCTCCGCGTCATCCCAATTTCCTCCCCCTTTCCAATAAAATCTCTCTCGATCATTTCTCCCCATAAAGTACTCCATTAAATCCTTCGAATTCTCGAAAACAAATAATTAAAATTCAGCACAAAAAAAAAATGAACAACCTCTTCTCAAGTTCATGGCGCCGCGACGACTCGATCGAGATGACGCGCAACCCCAGCTTAAGCGGCGGCGAGCCGGAGGGGCCAACCTCGACAAGTTCTTCGAAGACGTCGAGTCGGTGAAGGACGAGCTCAAAGCCGTCGAGCTCCTCCACAAGTCCCTCCACGACGCCAACGAGGGCTCCAAGACCCTCCACAACGCCTCGGCGGTCTCCTCGCTCCGGTCTAGGATGGACTCCGACGTCTCGCTCGCCTTGAGGAAAGCGAAGCTGATCAAGCTCCGGCTTGAGTCCCTTGATCGCGCCAACGCGGCTAACCGCTCGGTCCCGGGCTGTGGGCCCGGGTCGTCGACTGACCGGACCCGGAGCTCTGTCGTGGCTGGGCTGCGGAAGAAGTTGAGAGATCAGATGGAAAACTTCCAAACGCTTCGGAAACAGGTCTCTTCTGAGTACAAGGATACCATCAAGAGACGATATTATACCGTCACAGGTACCCGAAATATCCGAATTAATGCATGTTTTTTTGTTGATCGTACAGATAAATTTACAGTCCCTTTTATCGTTTCATTAAAATCTTGATTAATTAATGTCCAGAGATTTGATATTAAATTTTCAGATGTAACGCACATATTAACGAACTCTCAATTTGATTATTTTTGATGATCTAGAAATCTAATCTTAGTTTTTCCGATATGACGAGGCTCTGGGATCGAACATGACTTGCATCTTTTAGCTCAACTTGACCTGTTTTTCTCACGAAAAAATCCTCAAAGTCCCAAAATATGGGATCAATAGGGGATAAGTGAGGTGCCCCTTTTATTAGATAATGAGTTGGTCACCATCCCTGTAGCAAAGCTCTTTTTTCACATCCATCTTGCAAACCGAATGTTTTTTTTTTTTCCTCTCATTTGATGCGTAGCTGATCTGTATGCACCCATCGTGGCTCGTGTTACAGGCGAAGATCCAGGCGAGGATGTCGTCGATGAGTTGATCCGGACAGGCGAGGGCGAGAGGTTCTTGAAGCGGGCGATAGAAGAACAAGGGAGGGGGACGGTGGTGGCCGTGGTGGAGGAGATAAAGGAGCGGCACGGGGCGGAGGGAGCTGGAGAGGAGTTTGTTGAGAGCTGCACGCAGGTGTTTGATGGACCATGGCTGGTGATGGATGGACGGCGCAGGGGCAGCTGGACGATATAGAGAGCCAGGTCGGGAAGGCGAGGTCGTTCGTTGAGAGGGGGGCGGAGCAGCTGGTGGTGGCCAAGAAGCATCAGAAGAACACTCGGAAGTGGACCTGCTATGCGATTATTTTGCTTTTGATTATTATCTTGATCATCGTTCTTCCTATTGTGTTGAAGAAATGATTTCTTTTTTTTTCTTTTTTCTTTTTTCTTTTTCCAGTTTGATTTGATGAGAGTGATTCGTGTTATGAGTTCATATGTCATACGTTTTGTTTTATTTTTTTTTTTGTATAAATATGTTACGAGTAATAGATACTTCGATGAGATATACGGCAGCTCTGAGGGCTGCTTGCTTTTTTTTTTGTCTGAGGTTTCTGTTTCTGGTTAAGCTGGTCAATGCTCAGTAGGATAGATCTGCGTCGGATCGGTCGACAGATCTTTTCCAGAAAGAACAAAATTAAATGAAAACTTTTAAAAAAAACTATGCAAGAATTGTACTTTTGTTCCTCATGTATATTCCTCTTGGTTTGTTAATAATTGTAATAAGAATGTAACTGATCAAAAAAAGCTACAAGCATAATCTAATGTAACAAGAACTAATTGATTAACAAATTAAACAAGGAAGTTGCTGTAAAAGCTTAATATAAGGACTTCCTGCAATTTTATCTACCTGTACGTAGAGTTTTTATTCAATTATCGGAGGGTGGTAATTTGAAAATTGCTAAGATTACTAGACCAATGATAAGAACACAAGATTCACATAAGCAATGGACCTAGCAGCAAGAATTTGCATCCTTCATTACGTACGTTTGTACGAAAACACAGCAAGAGAAGCACATGATGAAGCTTACAGATCTACCTTGTATTTTGCTGCTTTCAATCTAACAAGGAACGGATCTCGACTTTGCTAAAATTAAATACATAAAAGATATACAAATATCGAGCAATAGGTTATTCCAAGAAATTTCCCCACGCATTACAGCATATTTTTAGCCCGTGATTTGAAAAGAGGAAAATAGACTAAACAGATAATACGCCTCGATTCGCAGAGTCTAGCATGGAAAAAAGCCTGGCCAGTACCAATATCTGTTCTGCTGGGAAGGTGGAAGGTTTCGTTTGCTTTGAAATCAAGGAAGAAGGCACCACATAATGTCAACAGGAAATTAGGTACTTCTGTCTAAAATTTTAGCAGCAGATTATCACATTGCAAAGGCTGCTTTGCACATTGCTTCGATAAATGAATCAAACTTTAGTCACTGGCTTCCGATGCCTTTTTCAAGAATAGCATCTGCTGCCGCATCTAAATCATGAGGGAAGAAAATCCTGCAAGAACATCGTATAATTATTAATCAATATTAGCAGTATATTTTATGAGGATAGATCAGAAACAACAAAAATGGAATGAGCAGAGAGATGGAAACTATGAGGCTGAAAAGATACATCCCTTCAATTTCTATGGTTAAGCCGATGGTAGAAACTAAAGTCTCGGAGGTATGATTCAACATAAAAAGGTCAAAAAATAGGAAGTAAGAAGTCACTTAATTCACCCTGCTAATAGGAGCATCTAACGTTGACAAGGAGAAATGTACTGAACTAGGTTTAAAATGTTGTAGAGAGAAAAAAATAACAAAATATATAGAAGCATTTGAAAGACTGCACCTACCAATATATTTAAACTATGCCTTATAAATGCAGTAACCCTGATCAAGGCTGCTTTTGCTGATTTTCTATGGTAAAGAATATGGTTTCATGGAAGAATAAGTTCTATAAGCCATATATGCTGTAATAAAATGAGAGATATTATTGAAACATACAACAGGTTTCATGGAAGATATAGGAAAGGATGAATCTTAAGTACGACTAGCACGTGACAAAAAAGTAAACCAAACAAAGTTATCAAATTTGATAAGGTATTTATTTCTTTCAGAATATGGTTCTCATTTTCTTTGGGCAATCATGAATCTTTTTCAGTCATAAGTCCTAACCAAGAGTTCTAGTAAACGCTCGAAGGTCTCGGGAAACTGATTGATGCCATTAGGTTGAACTTTACCTGCAGGTATTATTGTATAGAGTTTTGCTCAGCTGATGAATATCATGAATTCCTTTACATCCGGCCACCACCTCAAGGACTTGCCTGGAAAGAAAATATCAATTTCAGGTAATCCATCAATCAAGAAATAAAAATACAAAGATGTTTAGATTGCTTGTTATAAGATTGTTGGCCATTCATGAGCTTAAGATATTGGGTAAGTGATTATCAACATGGTTAACCGGCACGGTATGAAAGTGACTTTGAAAGATCTTGGGTTTAAATCCTCACTATTGACAATGTTATAAATGGTATGAGCATTCATTCTGCCTTAGGGCTTTCTACATGGCAGCTTTTATCTAACTTTTATCAGATACTATTTGGCAAACTTGCTTGTTATTAGTAACTCTGGAGACAAGAGAACAGTACACTGAACTAGCATGTTTACATTAGCATTCGGGTAATGAACACATTGAATATTCAAGATCTAGAAAGATATTCAAGAATCAAAATTAACCTTCTGGCCTTCACTGAAAAAGACATCTAATTAAGTAGTTTCTGCTTTTCTGTTGTCTTTGGTGTCAAAATGATTTCACATATAAAAACTTTAGGCCAGGAAGCATTAGGAGTATGATCTCGCTTTTGTCTTTTCTTTTTCTCTTTTTATGCGTGCATGCATCATCCCAGAACTTGTGAAACCAAGAAAGAAGTTGCTGAGGTAAAAGAGATGAAGATACTAAAACATATTGTTTTGAATCATACATGTCACTATGTCAGAACATAATCATGTCAACCATGATGCTAAACATCAAATCAAATATGCTTGAAACCTACTAAGAAAAATTAATGAAGAAACAACGCATCTGGCCTTCAAATTATATATGTCCGGATAATCACGATGTCAGAACATCATCAAATATATGTTTCTAAGGATACAAGTGAGATATTAATTTCTAGGAATTATAGAAAGTGCATCATTTGTGACTTGTCACAAATTTGCCCATTGAACTCCAGTCCCTGTCAAATAATGATTCATTAGGGAGGACCGAGCTGCTTCCCAGTAATCTAGAATTGTGATAGACAATATGACTTTAAAAAGCAAAACATGAGATCTATTTGCTTACTTAACAGAACAGGGCTCGTTGCGCCCTTTAACAGTCGAATCAGGATCATACTTCTCTTTCTTCTTAGAAGGCCAAACTGATTTCACAAATTGCATACCAGCATGAGTATTCCTAATGTCACAGTATGGCGAGTCAGTCTCTATCATCATCCTTTCAATTGGAATGCCTCTAAGAACTTCAAGATTCTCGGTCGTCTTCAAAGAGCAACCGTTGATGCCTGTTCATTGTTCCCACTATGAAATTTAGAAAAAAGCCTAGCTGTACAGATACAAAAACCTAGCTGTACAGATACAAAAACAAGTTTTCATTTTATATGGTCCAGGTGAACTAGTTCTGTCAATAATGCAGATATGAGTTCAAAAGTTATGGCACACTTCTTTTCACTTTATAGATTGAGCAAAAACAGTAGTAAAAGCATCGTCCAACAATTTCTGCTTATATAATATGGGTCCTCAACTCCAAATTCAAGATAAAAGAGACCAGTGCAAACACACTGAAAGCTATTAACATCCAGGTATTGAATCAGTTATGAAATTGTAGTGAGAACTGTAGGCATTCAAGAACCAAAATATCTACCACAAAATTCGGACTTACTATGAGCAGCAGTCAACATATTCACTCCACTATCACATCAAAACATAGTTCAAACAAGGCCATGAAGGCTTTTCAAAAAAGGTCCTGAAGGCTTTACAGTTATATCGTCCCTGATGGAAGCACATAAGTCTTGGAATCTGTAGGGGAGAGACGTATACATAATATGGGCTAATAATACAGAATTAAGATGATACTCTTGCTTGCATCCTGCCAGATCTTGATACCACTTTTATGGTGAGTACTACGACTAATCAATTATAGGCAGTTTATTTTATCATATTATGTGTCCAATGATGTATAATAGGTTTACGCACCATGCAGATGGTTCGATCAAAACATAAAGGCCAGGCCGTTTGCCAAGTTATCCACAGAAGATGGAAGCACCCTACAAGGATAACGTTGCTCACGTAGCCAAGACGAAAGGTACGCATGTCGCTGTTGTATTTCCTCCGAGGTTTACCCAAGAGACATAACTGGAGTGTAAGTTGAACAATTCATTTTCTAGACTATCTCATCGTGCGTGGTTCATGAGGTTCACACAGCAGTTGAAGGTGCAGTTTATCGAAAGATAGTGATGGCCATACACTTTCTTTAAGAGAAAATATGCAAATTGCATTGAAACTCCATGATGATAACCTAAATTACAACTATAAAGATTCCACGACTGTTGGATTTGAGTAACACCATATGCATGCTAATTGCCTCGTACTCATGCAAATTGCTGGATTATTTCCTTGACTATAATTTGAAAAGAACATCCAAATTAAAGAGCGTGATCAGCAAACCCAAATTTAGAGGTGTCACCTATAAAAAGATTATCAAATGATAGGAGTTTGTCACGATCTTCTGCACTTCCAGTAAATGAATGAGCAACTCCAAAAGTGAACCTATACAGAGAATAAACCACAGGATATTAGTAACCTGACAGGATATTGAAAATGCAGGCAGCACAACTTTTTTTACAGTATTGAAGTGTGATATACCTTGCGCTTAGTATATCAATTAAAAAGAATTGATCAGAATATGAAGTAAAGGAAGTCATATATGCCAACTGTTACCAAGCACAACTGAATAATTTATCTAACTAGCTAAGTGAAGTTCCACCAACCTGGACTCAATTTATGCAGCTCAGTTAAAATTTATTCTAAAACACCAGAGTATATGTAAAGGTGTGAAGTCTATGGATCTGTTTGGATTGGGGCGAGGGAGAAGGGAAGGTGGGGGAACATTCACCCCATTTGGATAGCTTTTATGGGATGAAGAGTTGCCCCTACGTTCACACCTTTTCTTTCACGCCCAAATACACAAAAATTGTTCCCCGGTGTAATGGAGGAAAGAGAATTCCTTTACTTCTCTTCTCTCCCCATTTGCCCATTAACTTCCCTTACCCAATGAAATCCAAACAGGCGTATAACTAGAGCGTAGACCGTCCAAGGTTCAAACCGCCCCATACTTTGCACCGCCGGGGGGGGGGGGGGGCCGTGCACCACCTTCAGGGTTTAACTGGAATAAACAAACTTTAAGAGTTAATGTGCAAGACCCCCCAAAGTTCAAGGGGGTTAAGTGAAATTTACCCAAAAAAGTATAAACAAACTGACCAGCGCTTTTCTGCTGTCTTTATCTGTCGTAATTAGCAAATGAGACTTTCTTTCATGCCAAACAAAGGTTGCTAACTCTACATAGACAAAAATCAACCAGTAAAGAACGGACAAACACACAGACACGCGTTAAGTAGCCTGTACCGAAGAAGGGGAGGCGATGTTTTCTTGAATTTTGGAAGCCAATGTGATTAAAGTTTAATTCCCCATGCTAGAAAGGATGTCGATATATTCCATCTGTTAGTGTATAAACCTATAACCTGTTATGGGAGAAAACACTCAACACATAAATCCGGAGTTTTGGTGTAGGGAAAGGACCTTCCACATGGTATCAAAGAAACGAAGGTTCAATGGCCACAAAGTAAAAGCAGATTTTAAAAAAAAAATTGATACCCATGCGTGAACCCAGGTTTTGGCCTACAGAAAGAACACTCATCCTGCAGGGGAATGTTAAGACTTAAGAGTATAAAAAATAACAGTCAAACCTCACCACATCTCCAAAGTTTTGATGCACTAGGAGGAAATTTTGACTCCGTCTTCTTTCTAAAATAAGTCTGAAAGCATGAGCAAGTTTCCAGAAAATTCTAGCTTAAAACTTTCTAGACAATTATTTTCTAAACTTTTCTGACACTTCAAATTCACAGCTAAAAGTTCGCAAGCTTTCAGGTTTTCATGTGCCAAACTTGTCCAAAACTGGAGCAGGTTATATCACCTGTTTTCCAAATGTCAGTAACTGCAAACAAGCTGAACAAAAGAATGTATCAGAAATAACACAGCAAGCTAGTTAAGTTTGGCATTTTGCATGTTCACCTGTCTTTTTGCGAAGTTAAAATGTTGCAGAAGTCTTCAGCAGCAGCACGCATGTGGAGAAACATAGGTAGTTTCAGAGCTTCCGCTAATTCAAATTGCTTTTCAAAATACCTAAATTCCAAAGCAGCATAAGCATAGAAAATGTAAACAGTGTGAAATATGAACAAAACCTTGCTTCCGTAACTAGAAAGCATGTGTATGCAAGAGTGAGCTTGTAGTATGTCTGCATAATAACGAGAACTTGGTTAAGACTGAACAAGCATTGTGCTAATAAGTTGACCAAGAATCCATGCATTTAGCATATTTTCAGAAGACTCAATTGCATCATGGTGGGAAAAGAAGTTCTGTTGGGCTCTTTCTTAGTCTAGAAAACCATTGAAGTTTGCTCATTTATTGCAGAGCTTAAACTATACATACCAAATCAATTATATTTATAACTAAATGACCTTTTGGGATATATGGTAATCCTTTATGGTCCACATATTCATTGACCACGAATTTTGCACCAAGGGCTTTAAAATATTTAATGAAGCGTTACCCTCCATAACCGACCTGATTGATGGGAAACAGCTTAGATTTATGATAATGATTTCTAACACCAAAATTCGGAGCATGATTCTTCAAAAACTAAGTCAGATATGAAGCAAATAAGCCACAAGCCAAAACAAAAAATTTCATAAAGTACTGAAAATGCTCTAAATTTATATCTAGATATATCTTAAGCATTTTCTCACAACACCTAGCCTCATAAAATGGTGCAATTGAGATCAATCATTTATTTGGTGGAGGTAATTGGAATGGGTTAGAAAAAGGATTCATGTAGCTGATTTGAAAAGTTTAAGACGAAGACCTTATGAGTGTGTCTGGCATTCGGAAATTAAATGGAAAATGGATCAAAAATTGGAAAGTGACTCCACTATCTTGTTTTCTCGTTTGGCACTCGGAAAGTGAACGAAAAGTAAATGGAAAGTGAAGGCTGCCACGTCTGCTTTTTAGCTCCTTTCACTTTCACCAAAAATTAGAGAAAGTGGGTGGAAAGTGAAGAAAGAGAAGAGAATACTACTTCATTATTTTTTTCACGTTTTATTTTCCAAACCAACCGTCTTTGTTTTTTTATTTTAATTTTTTTTCACTACTCTCGTCTCGCACAAGAACTTCCCCCACCGAGATTGTTGTGTACAAAACCTTATCATTGCCTCCAATTTTGTACTATGCCCTCAATACATTCTTCTTATGCATGATGGATGTCGTCTAACTTGAGAAGATATTGAACTCATAGTAAGATAACTTTCATTCAATCTATAGTGCCCAGCCAATTAAAGTCTGTGCAAGCACGTGGAAATCACTAACCATCAATTAGAAAATGTTGGGTCTGCCACATATAAATATGAAAATTAGATTTAATTTTTTTATCCTTAGCTTGCATTAATGGTGAATATGTCATATATTACTTCTATTTTCACTTATTAGATGCTAAAGAGAATTTTTTTAAAAAAAATCTAACTTTCATTATCAACTTTCCATATAAAACCAAATAATATATACAAAGAAAGTGATGTCACATCAGCTGCCACCGAACTTCTTATATTTTCATTTTCATGTTGCCAAACAAGATTTTCAAATAGAAAGTGAAACGAAAGTGCTTTATTCATGAAGTACTTTCTCTTCATTCTCTACTTTCCACCTACTTTCCGGTTACCAAACACGCCCTAAGGTTGTTGTTATTAGGAATTAAAAGGGATTTTGGTGTACAATATAGGACAATTTCAGTCTATTCTTTTAATTCGAAATTTTTAAAGAAGGATAACAGCAATTATTGGTCTCAAATATTTGTTTTTGCAGTTGTATCTGTGCATCTTCTCTGGAAGAGCAAACAAGCACAGAGACATGAGCACGCATGTAGTGCATATATGTACTTGATTGAGTTAATTCAGACAAAAAAAGAAGCAAGGATAAAATCAATACATCATACTTTCTTTGTATCTCAGGAGGACAAAATTGAAGCCTGTCATAGTCCAGTCCACATTCACCAACTGCCACCACCTACAGGGAAATACTATTGATAGTTGTAAATATCAACTCAGTCAAAACCAATAACAAATGTATCACGCTAGAGAGAAGCTATCTTAATGTCTCTAATAAATAACAATATGAAAAGTTGGAACATGTTCATGTTCAGGAAAGGGCATTCAGTGAATATTAGATTGAGGATCGTGAGCAACCAGATTCAGAAAGAAAGTAGTATTCATCCCTTCAGGAGTTTAGGACTTGAACCGAGAACAAGTACTTCCACATCAAAATTCTTATTTTGCCACTGGTATAAGCATTATTAGAGTTACTGCATAGAGATTCTGAAAGCAAGTCTTATATATTAACATATAGGACTGGAAACATTTGCTTTTATGTTATGAATGTTTTTGTCCATCCCTGAGTCAAAATTTTACTAAATAAAGCCAATAACCTTTTGACTATCGGTACCCCAAATTACCCATCAAAATGTGCTTCAAGAAATTGCAATAAGCTCATTCATGAATATAAGTAATAATAAATTCTTCTCTTCTTAACAAGTTTTCTGTTGCAGACTAACTGGAGGTTATTAGCAACCATAAAAGTAAGCTCAGTGAAGAAAAATTAAAAGGGTATTTTAGCTTTTAGAATAACAAAGGTATTCAGGTTTCTTTGAGGTCCGTCTAACCCCTCAGGTTCGTGACAGCCCTCTTCAATTGACACCAGTTAATTATCAAGAAAAAAAAAGAAACTAACTGAAAGGTTCATGCCGAAAAATGAATAGTGATCAGTGGAAGTCCATCATATGTACTCTTCTTACTCACCACCAACTCTAGAACCCATATTCACCCAACACTCAACCCATGCCCCACCCCACTCCGGGGGGAGAGAGAGAGAGACAGAGAGACAGAGAGACAGAGAGACAGAGAGAGAGAGAGAGAGAGAGAGATGTACTTTTCATGCTAGTAACTTTTGCATATGGTTTACTGATAAGCGATGTTGCATTGGTATGGTACGAGTACTAATAGGGGGCATGACAAATTTGTAAAAGGTAGAGTACGGGGACATGGTGATGCAAGACTATCGTGCACCCTCCATCTGATGCGATGAGGATTTATTAGAAACTTTACTTTTTGGTTGGATTTTATCTTATTCTATGTAATCTTCTTTTTAGTTTGGATTTTTTTAGAATTTGATGTGAGATCTTTTTCTAGTTTAGTTAAGATTTTATTTAATTGCATCTTTTAATTATGTTAGGACTAGATTTGATTAGGATTTTGATTTACTTCCTTATGTGTTTAGATGCTTTTTTTCTATAAATAAGATGATCCTCCATGAGGAATAGACATTGATTAGTAAAAAATTTGAGTGTGAGAAATTTCTCTAAGCATGTGTTTGCTTGGCCTTTGGCATGTGAATTGCCATTTTTGGGTGTGAGACCCCTAGGTGTGAAGCCTAACTAATTATCAAAACCTCTCCTCTTTAATCACAACACCCTTCCCATCTTTACTCATAACTTGCTTCAGTCCCCCCATGTTCAACAAACAAATAGCTCCAAAAACCCACAAAACAGCCCCAATTCCACTGTTCAGGATAGTAGTCACTCTGCGAATAATAGAAGCACTGTTCAATTGTAAACAGTAATAACCATTACTATTCACCATAGATTTCAGCATCATTCTGCCAAGCCGTCCACAATTTCTTGCCGCTAGATCGAAGCCCTCCGTCTGCTCCCAATCACATGGCTATATAAATATTTATACGCACATATATTATATATTGGAATTAATAATTTATATGAGAACAAGGATGAGAATTAAAATTCCTATAACATTTTTATGTTTCTTTTATTACGTATTTACGTGATTATAAATTAGAAAATTATTAGTTTTTGAACAAGACATCCAAACAACCCTTCAAAGTCATAACTTGAAATCTGACCTATGTTCAATGAGCCTAAAGGAGTGGATGTGAAGTGCATGACATATATCCAGAAAATGTATGACAAGTATTTTAAATGAAAACATGTATTGTATAATTGAGTACAAGCCCAAACATACGTATGAATATATGCAAGGAGTGTCCGAGGAGTTTGGGTACATGAACGGGTACGGGTCGGGTACGTGTACGGCTTCATATTAGAAGTACCCAAGTAAGCCAATAAGCAAATGGACCAACCTGGTCTTTCAAGTATTTTCCTTTTCTCCAACTTTTCTAGAGTACTGTTCAACATCTGACAAGACAAATGTACCACATACTTCCTATCAGAATTCCCCCGATTCCAATCGACCGATGCTAGGGATACATTATTGATGCATAAGAAAATACAAGGGCATAAACAAAAATCATTTCCCATAACTAGAAACTCCTGTTTTTCTTGCAGTTATCAATTATCAATGTTCCTTGATCAGAAGAGCAAACAAGCCAAATAATCTCAAAAGTCAAAAGTTAGCTCTCCTTGCTTTATAAGGAGACCTCGATTTCCAATCAGAACATCAAAGTTTTTATGAGTTCAGATAATTGAAATTTTTCTGTACGCTAAAATTCAAACAATACCTTTCCCTTCTGAATTCCCTCCTTAGCCAACGACACCAGTGCCTGAAAATGTCCTTCTGGATCACCGCTGTCTTCAAACTCCTGCACAATAACAATAATCCAACAACAACAACAAACACACCCAAATAAATAAATAAATTAAACTATCTGCACAACTCAAGGACAAGAACTAGTCAACAGAGTTCAAGAGTCAACACCTTGCATCTTGTCGGATGCACCCCAACAGTACAAAACAATCGTCCTACAAGAAACAAAACAACATTCAAGTGGATATAATAAATAATTTAACTCAAACAACTCATCAAACGATGAATGGGTTAACAGAGACATTTCATCAAACAGTTGAACTGCAATCAAACAATAAAATCATACTAGCAAAAACTAAGCATAACAAAACACCAACCATCTGTTTCGGCAATCTCAAGGGCCTCTCTCGATTCTTGGAGCGATCCCCCAGTGACCTATTCAAATAATTCCCAAAAAATAGAAAACTAAGGTAAAAAAAATTACAGTAACTGAGAATAAAAAGTAAAATCACAGTCATAGGCGATGAGCTCACAATGATTCGATCAACTCCCACGCTCCACGCCCTAGCGAGAACAGCGGGGATGTCTGCCGCGTGGCACTGTCGACCATTGTAGATCCCTTTGAACATTTGATCTGCAGGAAATTTTGCGATATCGTAATTATTTACTCTTTTTTTTAATGTATGTTAGGGTTTTTGAGTGAATTGAACTGACCTGTGAAGTTAACGGCTATATCTGCTCTCCAAAGAGAAAAATGAAAAGATAAAAGATAAATTGTGAGAAAGAGAAATTAACGTAAAACTTAAGGATATTTTTGTAAAAAAAAAATTGAGTAAATGAGTAAAATTTGTTTGCCTATCATTTTGATTGTAGGAGACATCGCTGAGGAGCAATGGAGAAAAAATGCGAGTAAACGAGGAGCAGTGAGGAGGAAGAGAATGTTTTCGCGAGGGAATCGGCTAGAGTTAGGCACGCGTATTGCACGTGCTTGTTTTTCTTTTTCTTTTTTTGAAATAAAATAAAATTGAGTAAATGAGTGAAAAAAGTTTTGTGATGTAGCAAAGCTGTTGGCATGATTTAATTGTAATTCAACAGCTATATACAACTAATAAGTGCTAATATTTCCTTTAACTCATGATTAATTCAGTTTTTAGGGATTTTCTTGCAAAAGAAAAATATAGGTCTAGACCTTTCGTCTAATTTCCTAGTTGAATAACCATAAAATGAGAAATGATTCAAGAGTGATATCATTATGAAAGTAACAATATGAGACACTAAAAATATAGGTCATTGTTTGATTGATTCTACAACAAGAAAATATCGAAACGATGCACATACAGATTTTTGAGGTGTTATAATGTTGGTATCTTATAGAACTACTCCCACACTCCAAATAACCAAATACTCTTTTGAGTCTCATAACTTATAATATATTACAAATCTCATTAATTTTTAAGTGCCACGTCTCTTTGGACATAATTGGACATTTTTGAAATATCCATCATATAACAATCCAAGTTTGGTTGTTAATCAAATAGTCAGTTGAGCAATTAAGAGAGTTTAAGACAAAAAAAAATCCTCCAACACACCACAAGAGTATTGTGGAGAGTAGGAGAACTCTATTTTGAGTTTATACTATAATTCATCTTTGTTTGATTTATGTAGCTCAACAGTTGTATCAGATTAAATTTATATGATGAGCTCAAAAACAAATTCAACCAATTCCAAACATTTGGATAAAGGTGTTTACAAACCAATATGGTAAAAACAAACTCAATAATTAGAGTTTTGAATAATTAACAACTCCTAAGAGTTCACTACACATTTGGTAGACAAGGTAGGTCAACCCATATGCAGGATTGTAAGTAGTTGCTCACTAAGGCATTTCAAGGCATATGAAAAAGGTGTAGGATTTTCTAGATCTGCAAAAACCCCGAAAACCATTAAACATAGCAAATAGAACCACACAATATTTAATGCAGAAAACCCTCAATAGGGAAAAACCACAGGATTAAAAATCAATCCACTATCACCTCCAAATTGTAATCTTTTGCACGAACAAAAACTGTCAAACCCTCTCTATCCTTCTCTCTTAGTTTTTCCTCCAACAATAGAAGAATATATAGGGAAACCAAAACCTTATCTCTAACCTAACTTCCTCATTAGAATAGGATTCAAACTCCTAATCATTATGAAACTCAATCTCCTAATCATGATAGATCTCTAGCCCTATCTAATTCTCATGAAGTTATACAAATAATCAAAGACATAATCCTAATAATCTCCACCTTAGATTTGGTTCCCAAACTTCCTTGAAGATATATCATCGTTGTAGGCGTCTAAAAATGTCTATAGGTATCCACACACAACTCGAGATGGAAAGAAGGTGATGAACGCCGTTATCTAAGTCAAAGAGGATTATCTGACACCGACCATCGAATCAACGAACTATTGATGACGTGGCTCGCGTGCTCACCGGTCACCATCAAGTGGCCCGCACGCTCATCAGCCACCAAATCGGCGAATTAAGTGATCCGCGTGCTCACCGGCCACCACCAAGTGGCTCACACGCTCATCGGCCACCAAAACAGCATACAAGCCAACGAAACAATGAAATACGCGTAACGACAGAACAAGTCAAACCCTAGAAAACCAAGATAGTCCCTGGCGGCCGGGTCACGTCAAAACGACCCGGTCAGGCCAGTGGTTTGTTCCTGAGCGTCCCAACTGATCTGATACTATGGTTAATCAGTTCTTAACTGAAGATAAGGAGGAATCCCTCGTTCTTATCCAAATACCGGTTTCTGAGGCTTATAAATACGAGCTCGAGTGCTCATTTCTCTGGGGCTAGAAATCAAGAGGACGAGGTGCTATCGAATTGGAGATTGGAGCACGAATTTCAGAGGGTTAGCAGATCTTGGTGATCTCCAGTGCATAAAGAGTGGAGTTCGAGAGATCTGAGACCCGTCTCCTATTCCTCCGGATTTAAGCTTGGTCTTAAATCTCGAGAAGAGTCGTGATCTCGCTTGGTCGAGATCATCGCTGCAGGGATTACTTCATTCGTGAAGTAAGAGCTTTGATCACCAATCTGTCAACTGGATCTGATCCGTGACGGTCCAGGGATACTAACGTCCCCGGCACAGGCAAAGTTCCCACGCAAGCAGCGAGTGATAAACGTCTGTTACGCTATTTGACAAGAGTCGTATCTTTTTGTATTTTCATTGTATAAGGAGATCTTATAAAAAGATCAACTTTTTATTTGAGTTTATTATAAATGATTAAAGTTGTAATAGATTCAATCACAATGAAAACAGTGATTTTTGACCCAAACAATTATTATTTTGACCCAAACAATTATTATCTCTTTATTGTATTTGAGAATCTTAGTAGTTCATGACTTAGTGGCCTCGTGCGTCATGAACAGACCTAGTGACATGTGTGAGTGTGTTGACTGAATTTAGGTGGTGAACCAGAGTTTTAATTTGACTTAGAAAACGAGAAGAGTTGGGATGTGGAAGTCCATGTTCATGTTATCGGATGTGATTATTGATTATTTCCAGGCTCGCGCCAGTGAAACGTTTCGCACTGGGGTGAGTCTGAGGAGCAGTGATCGGATGTGTTTGTTGTTTATTTCCAGACTCGCACCAGTGAAACGTTTCATGCTGGGGTGAGTTTGAGGAGTGGTGATATTATGATTATTGATTATTTCCAGGCACGCACCAGTGAAACGTTTCGCACTGAGGCAGGTCTGAGGTATTGTAGGCTATCTAAAAATCACAATAGATAGCTGATTCCCCATCAAACACCAATGATGGAAGTTATAATCTGACGACTTCCAGAAGGCTATAATTTGAAGACTTCCACGTAGATCGATGAAGGTTACAATCTGACGACCTTCACAATAACTGATGAAAGCTCTAATCAACAGCCTTCACAATCAACATCGGGAGTTACAAAGATTATAAAACGACGATCTTTGCAACACTCTGACAGAAAGAGACTACAAATCGATGGTCTCTTCAAACCAAGACGTGGAAGTCCTCCCTGCGTACCATCATCAAGATGCAACACCAATTCGACTGCGGAGGCAGGTCAAACCTGGCTGCAAACGCAGCTCACATTCAGCTCCAAACGCTGCAAACGTAGCTCAAATCCAGCTGCTAACGCTGCCAACGCAGCTTCCAACATTGCCAACACAGCTTCCAAATCGCTACAAACATCCAGCTACTAACGCTGCCAACGCAGCTTCCAACATTGCCAACGCAGCTTTCAAATCGATGCAAACACAGCTCAGATCCAGCTGCTAACGCTGCCAACGCAACTTCCAATTGCTGCGTCCAAGCTTCCAGACGTGACGTTCAAGCTTCCAGACACTGCGTTTGAACGCAGAATCCATGCTAGAACGTGGATTTTGCGTTTGACTCATTCAAACACGACCTGAACAG
The DNA here is from genome assembly GCF_001876935.1 of Asparagus officinalis. NCBI lineage: Eukaryota > Viridiplantae > Streptophyta > Magnoliopsida > Asparagales > Asparagaceae > Asparagus > Asparagus officinalis. The sequence goes on along the minus strand of NC_033800.1, from coordinate 139,951,369 downwards.
TTTCAAAACCGTTTCCCACGATCTGAGGGGATCATAACTCCACTCAGGAGTGATTTAAGGGGCGATTACATCCCATTAGCCCCACTTAGAAGCGAATTAAGGGGGTGGTTACATCCCTTAATCCCCTATAAATAACTAAAAAAATCAGTTTAGAGAGGCTGGCTTTTTGATCGGGCTCTGGGGCAGCAAAGAAGAGATCCTTGGCTTGTCTAACCAATTACGGTTAAGATCAATCAACTCATTAAGAGTTTTAAAACTTGCTTTGCAAGTTCTCCACAACATCAAATCATGAGGAGGAGATACCGTTCCAGTGAATCAAGACGCGCGGATCGTCAACGGAAAGCAAACTCGACGCGAGCATTCGAGGGAGGCACTCCATCGCCACCGTGAAGAACCCAGATTTAAACAAATGGGAGAATCAAATTCATTCTCCTCTCTTTTGTAATCAAAAAATCCAATTGTAACTGAGATTAAAGGAATACAAATCAATTTTCCTTCATTTCTTTTACTGTAAATTTTTCCACAAACAAAAGATGGCGACTCCGCTGGAGAATAGCTTCTCTGACGAAGAAGTGGTGGCACAATCTGACGTTCATCTCATTGGAACAACCGTCGAAACTCTTGTTGTTGAGTTTGATCAAGCCAAGTTTGAGGAGACTCTCCCATCCAGATCCCTTAGCCCCAAGGCTATGCGCAAGATCCGCAAAGTCTTCAAGGAGACTAAAGTTCCAATTGTGGCCGACTCGTTGAAGGACCGTCTCCCTTGGGGGTTGCACTGTTCATACAGTCCGCTCTCTGAAGGAGAGGACTTAGCTTCGGTACAACTCCAAAAAAGCCGATCCTCCAATCAACGCAAGCTCCGCGTTTCTGAGCCTCAACACGAGCTCTGCATAAGCCAAGCTAAACACAGCCCTCAGGACTGCGTTTCACCAGCAACACCTGGAGCTCAGGCATGCGTTCGGGTGACAAAATTCAATATGGAACCTGGTGTATACCGTGGAGCTTCGAGGCGCTACCCCGAACCCTACCGGGGGGTATCCCGAATACTCTGTGTAGCATGACTAGATTGAGGGGCGGATGTCAAAAGTCCATGGATCCAAGGCATCTAAACCAGATTCATGTCCGCCAAGAGCCACTCCTGTCCAATCATAGACCGGGGGTTCCAGTTCAAACCTCACGATCAGTGAGTAATTCTCCTTGAATCTTTATAACATATTTGAGAGAGTTCATATCGAAAGAAAGACCGATGCAACAAATTATTCATTCATTTCAATGTGAACGACTGATCCTTACGGTCCTCTCGGGATATCAATGATGCTCATATGCGGCCAAACTGTTGGTGTTTGACCAATTAACGAACGTTGCTTTGCCTAACCAACGATGACGTTCGCACAGGAAGAAGTCTCCAGAGACCGAGTATCCTGGAGTCACTATCAATGTGATCGGTAGAGGGAATACCTCTGGTCCTAGCTCCGATGACTCTAAGACAAGTCGTTCACCGACCGTCAGAGAAATCACTAACGAGTTTGAAGGAATCTACCAACGCACTCGGACGCGAACGGGAGCCATTCCCCCTGTCAACTATCGGAGGTTAGCCAGAGGAACCAATTCCGATGATGAACACTCAGCCATTGTAGAGTCTCAATCATTAAGCTCTTTTGTTGAACATGAGAGCTCCGTTTATATGACGGGAAATCATGAAGATCTCGTGAAGAGACTTGACGAGCAGGAGGTCATGCTCAAATCTCAGCAGTAGGCCATCAATGAACTCATGGCCCTGTTGACTTAAATCGTCGCAGACAAGGCCAAATCTCAGAAGACAGATTCGCCACACAGGCAAAAATCTTCCCGAAGAGGAAGAACGTCTTCATCCCGACTTCACACAAGCAAAGGAAAGAGAAAAGTGGTTGATAGTGCTGCTTCTGATCAAGAAGCCCACAACCTGGAATCTTCCTCTGATGAAGCAAAAGAGACTGAGAACGAGCAGAATCTCCAGTCTGTCAAAATAGAAGAATTGGAAGTCCGCCTCAATGCCATTGCTAACAGAAGCGAGCTCCAAGATGAGGGAGTTATCAGGCCCTATCATGCCGAATGGGATACAGTCCCTTATCCTCCAAAATTTGAGGTCCCGACGTTACAAACTTTTGACGGCACGGGATCACCGAACCAACATATCTATCATTTTAAGTCACAAACTGGGAATGTGATATCAAACGACGCCATACTGGTTCGATTGTTCATTGGCACCCTCAAGGGAGTTGCCTTTGAATGGTTCAGAAAACTGCCTGCGGGATGTATCCAAAAGTGGACGGATCTAGAGAGACTCTTCATATCAAGATTCTTTGAAGATAATACAGAAGTCTCCATTCATACCCTTCTCGCCACTAAGCAGAAGAAGAGGGAGTCTGTCAAAGCATTCGTCAAAAGGTTTCGAAACATGGCTCTGCGATGTCCGACAGGTATGACACAGTCTACCCTAGTGGAGACCTGTCGACACAATTTTCAAACCGACCTCCTAGCCCGAATAGGTGTTGCAGAATGTCGTTCCTGGAGACAACTAATCTCTCAATACGAACATGCTCAAAAGATTATTGTCAGCATCAAAACTGAAGAACAAAGTAGACAGGATCAACTTGAGCAATTGGACCAAGCCCAATCTTCTCAGTCAGAAGGGGAAGATACTACGGACACTGAAGTCAATCCTCTTCAGTAAGATGGTAGGTCCAACAACTATCATGTTAACAGATACCTCTGATAGTCAACCTCGTTAAATAGTGACCCATTAGGCGATGTGTCATGTCTGCTCCTTTTTTCCCCTACACTTGTTCAAGACTGGGGGTTGGTTTATTTGTAGTTCATTATATTATGAGTAATAAATTTTCTGAGTTATCATGTTCAATAGAATACCTCTGTCAACCACGAAATCCACCAAAAACTATCACGTTAACAATTACCTCTGATGGTTTATTTTCTTCAAATTCCCCCACCAATCCTCTTTAATAGGATGGTGGGTCCACCAAAAAACTATCACGTTAACAATTACCTCTGATAGTTCATTTCCTCCAAATTCCCTCACCAATCCTCTTCAATAGGATGGCGGGTCCACAAAAAACTATCACGTTAACAATTACCTCTGATAGTTCATTTCCTCCAAATCCCCCCACCAATTCTCTTCAATAGGATGGTGGGTCCACCAAAACTATCATGTTAATGATCACCTCTGATAGTCCATTCCCTCCAAATTCTCCTGCTAATCATCTTCAATAGGATGGCAGGTCCACAAAACTATCACGTTAACATTTACCTCTGATAGTCCATCAACTTGTCAATCCTCTTCAAGTAGGATGGCAAGTCCACAAAAACTATCACGTTAACGGTTACCTTTGATAGTCCATCAACTTGCCAATCTTCTTTAATAAGATGGCAGGTCCACAAAACTATCACAGTTACCTCGGATAGTCAAACTCATCAGATAATGGCCTACCAGGTGATGTGCCTCTATTCCGACTTCATGGATAGTGCCCCACTAGGTTATGTGTCTTGTCTATCTCTTTTTATTCCCCTGCTAAGTCTTAATCAAGGCTGGGGGGTTGGTTACTTGGAATCTACTGGATTAAGAGTAACGAATCTTTCACATCGTCGAGTTAACATTATACTTCTGACGATCATCACCCTCACGGAGTATGAATTCAGTTGGCACCGCTCCCAATTTGTCACGTTAACAATATACCTCTGACAATCAACTTATCAATCCTCTTTAATATGATGATAGGTCCTCAAAATTGCTCAAATCGCAATCTTTCCCAGCAAGACACTAAGTCTTTAAAATCTTAGTATCAAAATTCATCGCTTCTGATGATAAACTCACTTAGCAATTCTCCCCAGCGAGACGCTAGTCCCCAAAATCTTGTTCAAATCACAAGTACACAAATCCTGTCACGTTAACACTAAACCTCTAACAAAACCCACTTATCAATCCTCGTCAATAGGATGATAAGTCCACAAAGTTGCTCTCATCGCAACATAAATTTCCGTCATGTTAATATCACATCTCTGACAAAATCAACTTATCAATCCTCTTCAATAGGATAATAAGTCCTTAAAGTTGCTCCGATCGTAACAAATTCCCGTCATGTTAACACCAAACCTCTGATAATCCACTTATCAATTCTTTTCAATAGGATGATAAGTCCATAAAGTTGCTCCTATCGAAACATTCTCTTGTCACGTTAATATCAAACACCTCTGACAAAATTAACTTATCGACTCTCATCAATAGAGCGATAGGTCCTCAAAGTTACTCTGATCACAACACTTTCCACTTATCGACTCTCGTCAACAGAGCGATAGATCCTCAAAGTTGCTCCGATCACAACACTTTCCACTTATCGACTCTCGTTAACGGAGTGATAGGTCCATAAAAATACTGTTAGGTTAACATCACACCTCTAACAGTCAAACCCCCTAATGAACTTGTTAATCCTTTTTCAACAAGAATAACAAGTTGTCATTATAAAATCCCCAGTGGATTAAAGATTTTCTGGAATTATCCTAGTGATAATAAAGAAAATTTCTGAATTTCACTCTAAGTGAAAATTCACGCCAAGTTAATACTACACTTCTGGCGCTTCCAACTTTTTTTCAGTGTTTCAAGTAACACAGGAAGAAACAGTGACAAAGTCTACGTATTCAACATCGTAGCACCAAAAATCCATATCTTTCATGCATGAGGAACTTTATCCCAAATCGTAAGTAGGGATAAGCCTACGCCTAATACGCGTCACCGGTTAGTCTTTTTCCGTAAAAATGACAAAGTCTATGTATTCAAAATCATAGCATCAAGTCTAAGAGGGTTCATTCTCTTAGCACAACGTTACATGTGGAACGGACTTAGAAAATCCACATGCTAGTCCGACTCAAACGGTAGTCGATAAAGACTTATCAAATCCGTTGATGGCTGAGGGTTTGCCAAAAATCCTATGAATGTTTGTGGGCCCATCAGCTGAATGGAGGTGAGCCGTGACGTGACGTTTGATGGCTTCTGCTCATGAGTAACTTGTACCGTCGCTACAGTTTCTCTTTGAAGCTCATCATCACACAGGTCATGCGTGGAAAATCCCTTCAACCAAGATGACTTTGAAGCGGGTGTAAAGAACAACTCATTTATGATAAGGAATCAAAAGCTCTAAGATCAGAGTTGAGATCCAAAGTATTTCGAAAATTCGTCCCAGTCAACCGTGAACTTTCAAAAACTTTAGAGGGGGTTCTGTAGGCTGTCTAAAAATCACAATAGATAGCTGATTCCCCATCAAACACCAATGATGGAAGTTACAAACTGACGACTTCCAGAATGCTATAATTTAAAGACTTACACGTAGATCGGTGAAGGTTATAATCTGACGACATTCACAACAACTGATGAAAGCTCTAATCAACAGCCTTCACAATCAACATCGGGAGTTACAGAGATTATAAAATAACGATCTTTGCAACACTCTGACAGAAAGGGACTACAAATTGATGGTCTCTTTAAACCAAGACATGGAAGTCCTTCCTGCGTATCATCATCAAGATGCAACACCAATTCGACTACGGACGCAGGTCAAACTTGGCTGCAAACGCAGCTCGCATTCAGCTCCAAACGTTACAAACACAGCTCAAATCCAGCTGCTAACGCTGCCAACGCAGCTTCCAACACTGCCAACGCAGCTTCCAAATCGCTGCAAACATCCAGCTACTAACGCTGCCAACACAGCTTCCAACACTGCCAACGCAGCTTTCAAATCGATACAAACGCAGCTCAGATCCAGCTGCTAACGCTGCCAACGCAGCTTCCAATTGTTGTGTCCGAGCTTTCAGACGCGACGTTCAAGCTTCCAGACACTGTGTTTGAACGCAGAATCCATGCCAGAACGTGGATTTTGCATTTGACTCGTTCAAACACGAGCTGAACAGTTTCAAAACCATTTCCCACGATCTGAGGGGATCACAACTCCACTCAGGAGTGATTTAAGGGGCGGTTACATCCCATTAGCCCCACTTAGAAGCGAATTAAGGGGACGGTTACATCCCTTAATCCCCTATAAAATAACTGAAAAAATCAGTTTAGAGAGGCTGGCTTTTTGATCGGGCTCTGGGGCAGCAAAGAAGAGATCCTTGGCTTGTCTAACCAATTACGGTTAAGATCAATCAACTCATTAAGAGTTCTAAAACTTGCTTTGCAAGTTCTCCACAACATCAAATCGTGAGGAGGAGATATTGTTCCAGTGAATCAAGACGTGCGGATCGTCAACGAAGAGCAAACTCGACGTGAGCATTCGAGGGAGGCACTCCATCGCCACCGTGAAGAACCCAGATTTAAACAAAGGGGAGAATCAAATCCATTCTCCTCTTTTTTGTAATCAGGAAATCCAATTGTAACTGAGATTAAAGGAATACAAATCAATTTTCCTTCGTTTCTTTTACTGCAAATTTTCCCACAAACAGTTATTAGTGAGATGTGTTTGTAAATCAGTTATCCGAGAATATGAACATTGACTATGTGTGAGATATGGATTAGTGATCTGTTATATGATGGCTAGTTATATGACTTTGTTACATAAATGATTTATGGTTTCTTGTGAGATGTAGGCTAGATGTATTTCCTTTCATACATAGATCGGGGTTAATATTTATTATCTATAATTTGAGATATATGGTATATACATGAGGGTTTTCTTGTTTGGATTATTTCTCTCGACGTACTACGTCTCCTGTTGTAGATTTTTAAGTATTAATTCCATCTAGTTGTATGACTTTATTATTCGGATGTTTATGGATTCTTCTAATTGTTCTCTTTAGTAGTGGATTGCATGTTGTTTTGGTTATATTCCTAGTTGCATGCTTCTTTTGTTATTTCCGTTGTTGCATCGGTTTTTGCATTGGTCATACGACCGTTATATTTTTTTCATGTGGGATCTTGTCGTGTACTATGCACGCTGACGTACACCTGTTTTCTCTGGTGTACGTCAGATTTAGGAGACGGGCAGCCTCAGTTCAGAATCGTACAAGAGCCAAAGGATTCTCAGTAGGAACGTCTTGCATATGGAGTAGAAGAACAAGCTGAAACTTAGTAATTTTCTTCTATAGTAGCTGACGAACACTAGAACTCTTTTACAATATTTCTTTTGTTTGATGATGCATTTAGTTATTTTATCAGTATTTTCTTTCGTCATAGACTATGTATTTTTATTCCTAGTTGGACTATTTTGTAATAAGGGTATGTTTGACCCATCTTTTTATGTCTGGGATGATTTATCACGGATGATATGTTTATTTCTTATTCTGGATTGTCTTTATATTCTGCTATTGAGATCGGGGACCTATGATTGAGATTTATGTATTTGACGCTTAGCGTATTGGATTGAGAAAAAGAGAAAAAAAAGAAAAGAAAAAAATGATAGCGCACATTTCTTCTCAATCTAATACGTCGTGGGCTTGTTCACGTTCCGATTCTCTGGTATTTTGGAAAGCGGGACATGACATAAATCATAATAATTTAATAATTTAATCTAATTAAATTAGAAAAACCAGATTCGTAACCCGCTCTGATAGCATCTGTTAGAAACATAACATATAACGCAGCAGAAATAACATATCATGACTATTAATCAAAATTAATTAAAAACTAGAAGAATACCTTAAAGTTGAAACGCTTTCCGGATTTCTACAATAATCAGTCCCGAGATCAATCCGAAATAGCTTCCTCAAGAGAAAAAGCCTTCATCCATCCGTCACTGAAGAGAGCAATAGTGAGAGGTAGGTTCTCAAACTTCTATTTTTATCCTATTCTTCATATTATCTTCATAAGATTTTTTGTATCTTTATAAGGCTACATATGAACTCTATATATAGAATTAGATTAGTCTTAGAGATTTTAATTTTAAACAATTCATAATTGTTCAAAACCCTATCCGTAATATAAAGATAGAATAGTTTTGTTCAAAAATTTTATCCATAACAAGTAAGGATAGAAATAGAATTACATTACATGTATACCTCTTCTAATGACATTACTGAGACCAATTGGGTCCCATATCGAGAGTCAATTATTAATCAAATTAATAATTTTAATTTAACAATCAAATCTCTATCATACCAACTGTTTATAAAAGCTCTTCTATAATATGAGATTAATTATTAATAAAAAATATCTTACATTCAGTCCCCTCCAGTATCATTTATTTTAGGCAACTCTTTTAAGTAGGACAACTCACATATTTGCTCATGTCTAAATTGCAATTTCCATGAACATAAATAAAAATCATTTTGAAACATTAAAATATTTTATTTTTATAAGAAAGTAAATTAAAAAATATATTTTCAAAACCACCTGCTAGCAGGAATTTAATAACTTCATGGAAATGTATAATAAATTAACTCATCATAATGAGCATATTGGATCTTATCTAGATATCCATTATTTCCCTAAATGAAATTTAGCAACCCAACGTTTCAGGTTGTGTAGCGATTGCTATACAAGCTTAACCATCACTTCAAATGATACTAAATTATCAAATAAAAAATGATAATATCATTAAGTCAAATGGATCATGTAACAATATGAAATCTCCATCTCCTAGGTGACTCGTCTTAGAGAATCCAAATACGGTCTAGTGCTACGTAGGCATGTCCATCCGGGCCGGGCCGGGCAAAATCGGAGCCCGGACCCGAACCCGAGTACCCATGCCGGGTCCGGACCAGGGTCCGAGCCCGACCGGGCCGGGTTCCGGGCCAGGTCGGTTTCATTTCTTTTTTTTATTTTATTTAAAATTTAAATTATACAAAAAAAAGACAAAAAATTAATAAAAAACAATAATTTTATTAATCACTTAAAATGACATAAATTACAAATAAAAAATTATAAAAATAAATTCTTTATTAATAATAATAAATTATTTATAAATTACAAGTACAAACTTATTTTGGAATTCATCGCATCACAATAGATAAGTACATCCCAACTAGGTTGGCACCTACTCACCTATATCACTATCATTTGTAACTATTTCCAAAATAATTCTTTACAAATTTTAAGCTAAGATATAAAAATTATAATTTGATGAATATTATTTATTCTTTATATCTATCTGCTAGTTCCAATTCTTCAAATTTATCTTCAATTCCAGCCATCTGATCGATGCCTTGCGTTCGCTTCTCGTACCTCCACTAATCTTGTAAGCACATCACCGCTTGTACAGTATACGGATCTAAGCATATCCTGTTGTCGTCGATCAAACGTCCTGCTGTGCTGAAGGCGAATTCTGAAGCTACCGTCTAAACCCGCACTGTTAGTAAGTCATGAACCATGATGGAAAGTATAGGATATGAAACTGATCCATATACTTTTCACCATTGCAAAATATCTAAAGCATTTCCTTAACATAACTAAAGAAGTAGATAAATATTTATCTATTTCAGAAACCTCCAATGATGACGATCCAAGTCCAGATCTACCAGTTAGCTCAGCTACCATTGCATACCTATCAAAACTTACACTTTACCTCGGGATGAGCTCGAATAAACCGAAGCTATAGACTGTTGTGTAGCTACACCATGTCTAGCTGCATACTCATCATATAAGGTTTGAAAATAATTTCTAATAGCTAAATGATGAGTAGTAGCAGTAAGGGTGGTTCTATCATCTAAGTCTATAATCTGATTACCATACAAGGATTGTAACAAACTTCGAAGGCCAATATCCTTCAAGCATGGATCAATAAGAACCCCCAAACTAAAAATATGAGGAATAGGTCTAAAGTACTTATTAAATTTGCTCTCCATTTGAAAAATCATTGGTCCAAAAGTATCATCCATACGATATTTCCCAAAAAAATTTTGAATATTTAAAATTTGTAAAGCAGCTAAAGTAATGGTTGGATAATAACAGCCATATAATAATATTGTAGCATCATAAAAAACTTGTAACATTTTATTTAAATTACATATAATTATCCATTCATCTTTAGTTATTCCATAAGTGCTACTAGAACTGGAACTAGAAGCATAAAATTTTATAAAATCAGTTATAATGTTTTTATATTCTATTGCTACACTTAACATTGCATATGTGGAATTCCACCTATGGTCAACATCTTTTGGAATTAGTCTGGGCTTTACATTTTTTCTTTTACAAAATTGTTTCCATCTTTTAAGTCTTTGTTCAGAAGCATTATGCATATAAGCAACTATTCTAACCTTTTCTATTATGGGTTTAATTTCAGTAAATGTACTTTGAACAATTAAATTTAAAATATGACAGATACACCTAATATGAAAAAGATCATCATGACATGGTAATGACAAAGTTGATCTGATAAAATCAACAGCTATATTGTTATTACTTGCATTATCTAGTGAAAGAGAAAATATTCTTTCTGGAATTTCTAATTTCATAAGTTCTTCAATTATTAAATTTGCAACATTAATACCAGTATGTGACTCTTCTATTTGTAATAGATAAACAACTCTTTTAAACATTTGTCAATTTTCATCAATCCAGTGTGCTGTGATACATAAATATCCAGTTTGTGCTCTAGATGTTCAAATATCAGAAGTTAAAGAAAATTTACATTTTAAATTTTAAAAATAAGAAATTATTTTTCCTTGTTCCTCCTGATAATATTTTAAAATATCACGTTGACAGGTTTGACGAGAATTTTTTTTAAATGCAGGATAAAAACCATCTCTAAACATATCTTCAAATTCATCATATTCTACTAATTTAAAAGGAAGGTTTTTAAGAATGATAAACCTGATTACGCATTTCCTGGCTCTGGCAGCGTCATATTCCAACTATCGAGACTGCCAGAAGAGGAGGATTGAGAAATCATAGATTGTCGGATATCACCTTGAGGAGTCTGGCCTTTGTTGTGTTTATCTAAATGGCGTTTGAGGTGGTTGATGCCGCTCTTATGATGAGCTTGAAAAATCTTGCCGCACAACGTACACTTAGCCTTCTGGGTGAGGATCCTACCGTGTTCATCCTTGGTGACGTTGATCTTCTCGTAAAAATTCCACACATCGGATCTTGGCATTTTAGGAGTTTTTGGTGCAGATTCGTCGCCACCGGATTCGGGATTAACATCGGTAGGAGTAGACCCAGTAGGAGGAATCATTTCAAGATTGGGAGATAGGTTTTGCTCTTCATAATCAGATCTGGAAGCCATTTGATGAAAAGATTAGATTGTATAAGAAAGTATAAGAGAGTATAAGAGTATAAGAGAGAACTAGATAAGTTTTGGTGTGAAGAAAACAAATGAAAACCCCCTCTATTTATACAGCCAGCCCCCTATACAAATGACCAAAACAACCTCACAAGATAGCCATTTTTTACCGTTTTTGGGGACAAAACGGTCAAAAGACAGTTTTTGACCATTATGGCTAGGCCGGGCTGGCTGTTTTGGCTACAACGGTCACTCTTGTGACCGTTGTGGCCGGACCGGGCCGGGCTGGCCTGACCCCGGCCCGGCCTAATTTGGACCCGGATTTCCGGGCCCGGGCCCGACCGGCCCGGGCCCGGGCCGACGGGCTTTTTGGACAGGTCTAGTGCTACGCACATTACAATGCGTGCTTATGACGTACACCCGGAGAATCCACATTTTCGGTGGTTGAGACCCACCACCACATCTCACATATCAGTGTCATGCATAATAACCTGTTATAACAAAGTTATCATTTATTAGTTATAGATTAAGAACAAATTTAAGAAATTTCTAAGTTAGATCATATCTCCAAGCAAGTGACCATCACAGTGTATGATCTAACAAAATAACTTCTAATGATATATAACAATTGTATAAATAATACCCAAATTATATGCGCAACAATTAAATTTATTAACAGTACAATATTATTACATCATTTATATTGGATGTGCAAAGACATATTATTATTACTATTCCAGCACCCCCTTCACTTTCTCTAAAAGGAGGAGGAGGAGGAGGCAGATAGGAGCATTAGGAGGTTAGGGGTTTTAAATTTCATTTACTCATTCAGAGAAGCGCGTGCTCATATAGGGCCACAGATGGCTCCGTGTAAGGCTTGAAATTTCAGTTGGACTTCGATCTTAAGGTGGATAAAATTGACTTGGCTTGCTGCGGATGAAACGATCACATGGGCTAGGCTCAATTAGCTGGAGTTGGCCCTTCCGATATGAGCTTGAATTCAATTCCAGTTGGATAAAAGAATTTGAAGTGGAAATTTGTGTTGAGTCCAATTCGGATTTGGGCCCAAGATTGAGTTGGAGACTAATCCAACTTGATTGGATTTGATGACAGGCATGGGTTGCACGTGCTACTTATGCATTGGAGACTAATCGCAGTATCGCACCCAACTTACTTAAGCCATATTTTAGCCTAAAATGAAAAAGAAATGGATCATAAGCGTTCGGAATATAAACAGTAATAGTTTCTTATTAATAGTATAAATTATTAACTCGTTCCCTAATGAAAGTTCTTAACGATATCGGAACACTGTAACGATAGTTCACGGGTGTTACATTAATAAAATTCTAACTTTAAAGTATCAAAACAATATCCTTAAATTATTATGATTTTGTCATGACAATACAAATTGTTTACCGATTGTAATTGAGAAGCTATTATTGTACTGTGCATTTAGCTTACTACCATAATCCCCATCGTGGTCCCAATAAAAAACATATGACCAAATGTCACTATTAGAAATATAGGCCTATCAAATACGGAGTGCAGAAACACAAAGTGGGTGTTTGGCAAGTTGAAAGTGAATCGAAACAGTGAAACTCACTTTTTTTCTAACAATTGACTTTAACATCTAGGTTGACGTACAAGTGATATATGATGTTTGTTTGTAGAAATAATTTATTGTTTGAATTAGAAAAGTGAAAAGATGATGTGTCAATGTTATATGATTTATTCATTCCCCTTCCCCCAAGCCATAAGAATTTGAATACTTTTATATTTTGCAAATAAAAAAATATTTCAACAAACTTATTTAAAAGATGACTAGCCTAGATTTTGTATGTTTCGTAATGATGAAAACTTTGCTATTTTCTTAATTTTCCATCTGGTAATCGTTGATTGAGTCTGATCCAACAAAAGGTGCAGTTTTTATTTAAATAAAAAAAAGACAAAGACAGTCAATTCTATGGAGAGAGTAAAAAAAAAAAAGAGGAAAAGAAACGTGGGGGAAATATTAGTTGGGAAAAAGCCATGTGGAGAGGCGTAAGTTCCTGGGAGAAAAATTTAAGAAGTGGGGCTTTTTCAAAGAGAAAGGAAAGAAATCCGGTGAAGTATATATATACTGTTGAAAAATCAACAAAGATGATGGGATGAACTCTACGGAGGAGGGAATGAATATAATCATGGAGTTAAATTATGGGTAAAGACGTCAAAATTAGATATGTGGAGAGAAAAAATAAAGAAGGAAATAGACTTGGGGGAGAAAAGAGAGACGTGAAAGAAGAGAGAGGAAAAAGCTGTTAGGAAATAAATCAGATGTTAATACATAAATATATTATTTTGATACAGGTGGTCCCTATTTTTCACTTTCACCTCACTTCTTCATTTCTTTAGGGCTTGTTTGTTTGTAAGGAAGTATCTATGAAATAGCTGAAATAAAAAAAAATAACGGCTATTTCTGCTACTATTAAGAACAAAAATATGTTTGTTTCTTTGAAAGAGCTACTTCCGATACTTCTTTAAAAGTTGACGTGGTGCCTATATGTCATCTCTACTTATTAAATATTTTTTTTCCCTTGAAGGCTTGCCAGCACCTCAGAAGTAACTAAATTAAATTGAATGAATTTAGAAATAAAATTATTTTTTGGTTACATGTTTTTAAGTAAAATCTCGAAAGATCCTCTTTCTCTCTTTCCAACAATATCTCTAATTGCTACCAAACAAAAAGTGAACAAAGTGGAAGAAACACTATTTCCTTTACTTTTAAAATTTATAAAATAATCAAAAGAAGTAGTGCTTCGCTACTTTCTACTTTGTAATTTTAAAAATAATGTATTTGATCTACTTTTTTACTTCTGATACTTTAGATCAACCAAATAGGGCCGAGGAAATTGAGCTCGCAACAAATCTAATGTGGACTACTTTTTATATCTCACTTTCACTATCATTTTCAATAAAACAAACACGTCAAGTATCAAAAGCGTTTCACTTTCACACTTTCACTTCTCACTTATAACCAAACAAGCACCCCCATAATGAATTAAAGCTCATCAAACGGAATCCTATATCAATAGGTAATCAGTGCAAAACTTTTAAATTTTAGTACTTTACATGTTGCAAGAATACTCTTTTCTTTATAACACGTTTGTTATACATGGAAATATTTTTTTTCCCATAATCCTCACACAGCTTGGTAAGTGGAAATAAAAGCTGTATAATTATCATACGAAATTGGACAAACAATAAATAATAAGAAAGAAATCCAGAGGGGCCAAGTGAAAGTTATTGGAAACCTTGTCTCGTCCAAATGAACTCTTTGACGTGGTTTGAAATCTTCAGATCAAATTAGTTTCAACTTTTAGAATTTTGTTTCTCTTCTTCTTTGAAGATTTTTCTACATGTGCTAAAACTTGAATCATAAGTTAATTAATTTTCCTTTTTTTTCTTTCACTTTCCATTTCATTTTTCGTTCTTTCACTTTTCGCTATTTAATAAAAGATAGGATAAATTTTCAAAACCGACCCATTTGTGAACTTAATCCCAAAAAACGACCTCATTCAAACAAAATTGCAAAAACCGACCTGGTTTCAGCTTCAGCGCTGAAACCAGGTCGGTTTTTAAAATTTTTTTCCAAAACTTCACGGGAGTTGAACTCTTGTGAAGTTTAGCCTACTAAACTTCATAGGAGTTCAACTCCCGTGATGTTTAATAGTTCAAAAAAAATGTGAAGTTTCAGAAATTTTTTTCAAAAACCGACCTGGTTTCAGCGCTGAGGCTGAAACCAGGTCGTTTTTTGCAATTTTGTTTGAATGAGATCGTTTTTTAGGAATAAAAGTCTAAATATGTCGATTTTGAAAATTTATCCATAAAAAATATAGCACATTCTCGCCACTTAGAGCATCTCGAACAGCTTCCTCATCTTCTTGAAATACTTAATTTTGGGGAATATAGAGTTGTTTTTTGGTCCAACAGATTCCCCATCCCATTCCCCAAAATAGGGAAGGAGGAGAAAAAATAGGGAGCCTTCCCCAAATCTGCAGCATTCTCCAAATTTTTGGGGAGAGCTTTATTATTGTAATAAATGCGATTTTTCAAAATGGGGAAGCTGTTGGAGTTGGAGCAAAAATAATTTGGAGAATATGACTTTTGTTTCTCCATTTTGGAGAAAATTTTGGGGAAGCTGTTGGAGATGCTCTTAAGAACTTAGTCCAGAAGCTTGTATACACGGGGAAAATCTCGAATATATATAGAAGTGGAGTGAAATTTTATATTGCACAGATACACATGTTATTCTTTAAGAACTTTATTATTTTCTTAAACTGTTTATTATTTCTAAATTTTGCTCAGAGCAAAGCATTGATACTTCGTTAACCGTCTTCCAATCTTGAATGAGATATTCCATAAAGATATTGTGATAAACTTTGTTTATACACACACACACACCACCTTCAGTAGTAAGTGCATGATCGATGTACTCAGTAGCTCGACCAACAACGTTAGCTTGAGAACGCCCAGGTCTCCTTTAGACCGCGTTTCATGGTTATTTTGATACCGGTAGGATACTTGCCCTCTCAAAATTTTCATCTAATTTATTATTTAACATAAACATAACTAATGACATAATCCAAGTTTATCCATTTAAATGTCATTACATATCCAACACGACCAGAAAACAGAAGTAAACAACGTAGATTAAACAGTAGAATGTATTTATTTATATAATTATGAAATGGCCGACAAGATAATACGTCAGGATACGAAAGTGATAAAATTAAAGGATCATGACACGAGACTAGAATATTGTTGGAGTTATCCGTATATACTATGCATATTTAATAACTTACCATGTACTTTCTCTCCCAAAACAACACTCTGTATATTTTAGAAACTTACCGTATACTTTCTCGTACATTAATATTACCAAATAGTTTCTCATACATTAATAACCATCTTTGATCTTTAATTACCACAGACAAGAAGAAGCATCTCGTGTCCTAACGTCCTCTTTCTTTTTGAGTCTTTGACTCCCTCTTTCAACCCCGAACCACTCGGACTCTATTTTTAGATTAAATTAAGTTGAAAAATGAAATAAGGCCAGGCAACAAAATTTAGCAGGCCTTCGGTCAAAATTTGCACCGATGAGAACAAGTCAAGCCAAGTCTCCTCACGAGCCCCCTCTCTCTCTACAATGAATCCAGGCGTCGTTCCATTTTGGCCCCCCAACTCCTCAATGTTTTGAAAGTCCCCGCATCTTGATATTTTAAATTAGTCCCTAAATCTTTTAAGTGTTATGAAAGAGTCCCCCGAATCTTTAAACTTTTAAATCAGTTTCCCAAAATATTTTAAGTACGATCAGCCCTTTTAGTTATACGTCCGATTGAAAATTACGGGGGACTAATTTCAAAACCGGTATAAGATTTGGAGGGCTAATTTCGGAAGTGGGGGACTAATTTGGGAAACTAATTTTAAAAACAAACGAGATTTGGTGACTAATTCCAAAATTTCAGAGCCTTCGGGGACAATAATAGAAAAAAGTAAATCCATGAACCTGTCTAGAGCATCTCCTCTTTGGCGACCCGCCGCACTTATACGCGCCGTCGCCAGCTAGGCAAGCAGATGACCGGCCCAACCGGTATAAAAAAACCATAAAAAAAAGGGGAAAAAAAATCGATCCAGCGATCGGTCCGCTCTCGGGTAGATCCAGCAAACAGCGGACCGTGATTTTTGTTCCTGCCCTCCTTCCCCCTTTTCCTTTGTGATTTTCTCCAGCCCCGTTTATTCCTCGGCCTCTTCGTTGAAAGAGAGAGAGAAAGCGTTGAAG